>NC_080388.1:29802982-30119341 GCF_028751815.1 Salvia miltiorrhiza | reverse complement strand
TTTATGAGTGATGGGCTTCGATTTTTAAATAGATTTGGGCTGCGATTTTTAAAAGCTTGGGCCGATTTTTAATTTTATTTAGCTGGGCCCGATTTATTTTATTCAGTCTGGGCCATTCATATTTTATTGAGTTGGGCCTCATCTTTTAAATTTATATGGGCTATTATTTATTTAAGCATGAGCTCTATTTCATCTATTTAAATGGCTTCCCTATTTTATTTAATTAGACTATTAATTAGTTTGATTAATTATTTTAAAGACTTTGGATTGCCTTCAATTAATTAAATTGGGCTTTCTTATTTTTAATTAATTGAACTATTATTAGTTTGATTAATTTATTTAAAGGATAATTTTTATAATAATATTAAATTATTATTAAGTGCATATTTTAAGTAATTACTTATCATATGCTAAGCATGACATGACATTTCATTTGCATCATGAAATAAAAAGTATTTATGATTTAATTGGTTTTATTTATAATTCCAATTATTAAAGAAAGATGAGTAAGAATATTGTTGGTGTTCTTAACTCAAGAGAAATGTTTTTAATTATTTATTCATTAAAAACCCGGCTAAGTGAATCATAGAATGTTAAGCACTACACCATGACTTAAGATTAGATTCAAGGAGACCTATTAAGAATAGAATTTCTTGTAGGCTTTGTGGACCAAGGGGATTAGCACTGTTTTCCCAAGACAGGTTATGTGATTATGATCTTCAGGCTTTGCCTATCCAGGTGGGCATTACTTTTACTATACGTATATAGAGATCCCCTGCGTGTCGTAGGCCTCTTATACGAATATATGCATGAGATGATTTTAACTGTTAATTTCAGTTTATTATTATGCCCAAATGATAAATGACTCTTATGAAATGAAAATGAAATGTTCATGAAATGAAATGAAATGAAATGTTTATGAAATGATTGACTGCCAAAAATGTTTATGTTTTTATATGTATCCTATCTGTGTTGGTTCGCCAACTTTGAAGGAAATCCAATTGGGATCCTATGCTAGACAAAGGTCGCTAGCTAGGGTTAACGTGTACACTTATGGAGACCGCGAGTCGCTTGCGACCGGTCTTGGCGTCCGTGGTAAGGAGGCCTCCTTCCCGGCGCGTGACAGAAAGGAACAGATATGGATCATATGAAGGAAAATGATCGGCCGATCGACTTTATGAAAATGAAAGAAATATTTTAGTAAGCGCAGGTCATTTAAGAAAACCCCTGTGTGTTACTGTTATGGCAGTTCAATTTATATATGTATGCATGAATGTATTTTCGGCTATGCCCACTGAGTATTTTTATACTCAGCCCTGCATGTATTTCTAAATGTGCAGGTTGAGCAGTTGATGGAATGGAATGATGTTGAGCGGGTGTTCCTTTGACATTTCAAGAAATGTAACCTTGAGTATACATCTTCATATGTATATCTCACACGTTTTCCGCTGCAAAACACTTGATTAGGATAGCTCTATGATATGAAGTTGTGATACGTGTTATTGGGTAACCACCTTAATCAGTTCTCAATTATGTGTATCCAAATAATCATATATGATCCTAGCATTTTATCTATGAGTGACATTTCCATATACTTTAATGTTAAGTAATTGTCCATTTCCATTTCTTATTGTTCACCCCAAGTCATAACCCCGGTTAACCCGTCATTGGGATAGTGGGCTGTGACAGTATTCGATGAGGATTATGAGGAAGATGAAGCAGAGTCTACATCTGAAGACGATGTGGAAGATAGTCGCAATGAGTTGCGACATTTTTCATCGGATTATCAGACTGCAAGCTATGTTAAGCATGAACATGGCTCGCGCGATTGGGATATTCCATTTCCGCACATTGAAAGCATATTACAGTTGGGGTGGGAAGAGTATCATCAAATAGCCTACGGACTGCTCGAGGTAGGGGCCATATTTCGATCCAAAGTAGAGTTGAGGATAGCTGTAGGAATTTATCATTTGGAGCACTATCTAGAGTTTGCAACCGATCGTTCTACAGATTCTCGTGTAGTGTACATATGCAAGAGTGGTAGGAAGAACTGCACTTTTAGATTGTGTGCAGTAGAGGCTGCAACTCTTTGGAGAATTACTAAGTTGACATTGGATCACACATGTCAGGCGGATTTGAATCGTGCTACTACAGCACGGTCTGTGAGTGGCGAGGTTGTTGCATATTATCTTGCCAAAAAATTAATCGATGAGAAGGTTGTTTTGAGGCCAAAGGAGATGATTGCTGAGATGCGTAGTAAGTATGGCGTTCAAATGCTATATTGCTTCGTAGTCAGAACTAGGCAGCAGGCGATAGAGAGAACGTATGGTGACTTCAATATGTCATATGTGAGGCTTCCATCGTATCTTTATCTATTGAAACAACGTAATCCAGGGATTGTTTATGATTTGCAGACGACTCGTTGGGGAGTGTTCTGCCACATGTTTGTTGCCCTCGGGCAAAGTATTCGGGCTTTTGAGCAGTATCTTCGACCGGTGATTGTAATAGACGGAACCCACTTGAAGGGAAAGAACAGAGGAGTGTTATTTGTTGCTGTGACAAAGGATGGGAACGATCAAGTGTTTCCTCTAGCAATTGGCCTCGGACCAATAGAGAATGATGAGTCGTGGACTTATTTTCTCTACAATCTACGGCGGTGTTACAATCCTCCAGAAGATTTATTAATTGTGAGTGACCAACATAAAAGCATTCGGAATGCAGTTCAAGCCGTGTATCCAAATGCATTCCATGGACTGTGTTATCACCATTTGTTGAAGAATCTAACGCCCTATGGGAAGATAGTGGCCACGGTCTTCTATGAAGCAACATATTCTTATCGTCACGAAGTGTTCGAATTTTTTTTTTCATTGTTGTACGACGCTAGTCCGGATGGAGCTCACCGACGAATTTCTCAAATTGGACCGGAGAGGTGGGCTAGGTCAAAGTGTCCGGTGCAACGCTATGGATTTATGACGTCTAATGCAGCAGAATCGTTTAACTCTCGGTTGTGGTGGGCTAGGCGTTTACCAGTGTGCTCTTTACTTGAATCGTTTCGCACACTTTTGGAGGATTGGTTTGACGAGTGACGTACATCGTTTGAATCGAGAGATCATGTGTTAACGGTGTCTACGTTCAACAAGCTATCTAATTCTGTGCAAGCAAGTCTCTCTCTTACTGTTCGAGCCACCACCGGACTTGTGTATAAAGTTGAAGAGGATGATCAACAATATCAAGTCGATCTTCAGAATTGGACTTGTGAGTGTCGAGAGTTTGATGAGGATAAAATTCCATGCAAGCATGCGGTTGCCGCTATAAGGTATGAAAAATTTAATTACTTTTTAATTACTTTTTAATTTGTTTTTAAGCCGAAATTATATTGTTTTATTAGGTGGGCGGGCAATGGTTTGAATGTGTACGATTTCGTACACAAATATTTCAAACAATATGAGTTGACACAAACTTATGCCGAACATGTTAGTCCAATACCACATCCGAGTGAATGGAATGTGCCAGGAGATGTCTTATAAATTTATTGTAGTCCGCCCGATCCGGAGACTCTACGTCAGTCTGGGCGTCCAAAGATGAGTCGTACTCGATCAACAGTTGAAGGACTACCCTCACGACGGCATCAAGTGTGCTCTAGGTGTAATGGAACGAGACACAATAAAAAAAATGCACAATATATATCCCTGTGGGTGGGGTGGATTTGAATGTTCCATTTCAAGAAGCAGAGTTTGAGGAAACTTCTCAGGATCCTTCTCATGCCACAGATGAACCATCTCATGATACGGAGGAAGCACAACCGACCCAGAGACGTCGGAAGAAAAAAAGATGTAGCAATTGTGGAGAAGAGGGTCATGATATTAGAGCATGTCCAATGCCCCTCCATGAATAAATGTAAGTTGTTAAACTTTTTGTCACCTCTTAGAACGAACTTTGTGTCCAATATCTATTTTTAATGTTCATTTAGTTTGAATTTTATCCGTTTTTTGTATCAATTGAGTTTTTGATAGTGGATGTTGGTGTTTTTAACACAATCCATGATCACGATGGCAGCCTCCCATCGTGATCACGATGGAAGCCTCCCATCGTGATCACGATGGCAGCCACCCACCGTGATCACGATGGGAGCCTCCCATCGTGATCACGGTGGGAGGCTGCCATCGTGATCACGGTGGGAACGAATCTGTCATCGTGACATTCATTGGGTCTCCGTGAGTAAGGCATATTAAAACGACATTTATTATCATCCTGACGATAAAAACATCAATCTTCAACAACACAAACATCAATCTACAACTAAAAAGATTTAATCATCCTGACGATAAAAAACTCCACGGAGTAAGAAAAAAAACGGGTCTCCGTGGAATCGGTACGCAGCATACCTTTGATCAACCTACAACAACAAAAAGCAAAAATGTTTTACTTAAAATTATGTAAACTTATTAGAAATAAGGATATGTAATACAATAATAGAGAAATCATACCGAACATAAGTAGGTAAAGTTCTCGTCGCTTATTCGAATGTCGTTATGCAAGGGATCCCATTTCACATTTTCATCCTTAATGAGTTGCTGAAATAAAAGATATCGGGACCTCAGCGTGTGAATCTTAACGGCGTAAAAATGTCTACTATGATTCACATCAAAGTAGGCATTCATTTTTTCAGTAAGGCCACGAGCGCGGTCGATTTCCAAATGCTGTGGACTACCATCCCAAACCTCATTGTCGACCATCCTCATCAGCTTTAGTAGGAAGTAATACTCCATATCCTGGGTCCATTCGCTCCTTGGATCATCGGTGAACCACATTTCACGTTGAACCCAATCTAGAGTGTTTAGATAATTCATTTTGTGCGGAAAAAAAAGTTATGAAAATAACTTAAAAGGTTTAGTGATATGAGGAGTGGGGGTTTGATCCCATTAAATAGAGAACTATTGCACCCGTGATCATTGTAGGCACGATGGTAGCCATCGTGGGCACAATGGACACGATGGACACGATCGTGGGCACGATGGACACGATCGTGGGCCACGATCGTACCATCGTGGACACGATCGTGGGCCACGATCGTACCATCGTGGACACGATGGACACGATCGTGGCCCACGATGGCAATCCATGTGTGCCCATGGTGGTCACGGGTGCAATAGTGTTTAACTTTTTTGAATGACAACTAGTCACGGGTGCATTTTTCGGAAAATGTGTTCAAACTCACGGGAAAGCATAATTAATGAGACGAATCAATTATGTCCCACATGTTTTTTGAATAAAGTTTACGATTTCACGGCGTCAAAGATCGTGGACACGATCGTTGCCATCGTGGAGCACCATCGTGTTCACGGCATGACCCCACGATTGTGCCATCGTGAGCACGATCGTGGTCCACGATGGCAAGGGATGTGCCCATGTCTTACTCACGAGTGCAATAATGTATAAGTTTTTGGAATGACAACTCGAAAGTCACGGGTGCAATAGTATATAACTCACGAGTGCAATAGTATGTAACACATTCTCGTACTCTATTTAAGGGATGAGGGGATGAGGAGGTCTCATATCACAAAGCATTTTGAGTTAATTTCATAACTTCGTTTTGTTACAAAATGAATTATCTCAATACCATAGATTTCCTTCAACGTGAGATGTGGTACCCCGCCGATAGGGGTGATTTCAAGTGGACGGCTCAAATAGAGTACAAATTTCTCACAAGGCTATTGAAGATGGTCGATTGCGGACAGTGGGATGGCAATCCCGAACATCTGCAAGATGGTCAACAACGCAGGCTTTGTCATGGTATGAACTGTGAATTTGATATACATCACCAGCTTAATTTTTACCAGGCTAAGATAAACCAGTTGAGGGACCGATATTACAAATTTGGAAACCTCCTTGAGGATCCCAGTGTGAAATGGGATCCCTTGCATAACACAATGGAAATCAGCGTCGAACATCTGCAGGCGTATAGTGCGGTATGATACAAACATTGTATTACATATACTAATTTCTATAATTTCAAATAATGTTAAGTAAACCTTTTTTGTTGTAGGTTGATGGAGGCTATCTTGCGTACCAGTGGCACGGAGAACCGATGTTTTTCTTGCTCCGTGAAATTTTTTATATTGAAGAGGATGATTAAATTATTTTAGAATTGTTGGTAGGAATTGGAATAAAGAATGTATGGTGTGTTAGCATAATGAATGCCGATCGTGTGATGTTTATTTTTTGAAATTTATGATGTTATATTCGATTATTTAACATTCAACATGATATATATCTTCTAAAAAACATTTTAATACATAGTTTATTGAAAATTTTATCGTAAAACACATAATTCTATTGTTTGTGTAAAATGTGTTATCAAACTATAATACATTCTATGAAATCTTATAAGTATTTTCAAACTAGATATTTGTAGATCTCAATGTATATAACCTCAAATAGTTTAATTTTGATTAGAAACAAAGGTTGAGGGATAAAATATGATTTTAAACATAATATAATACACTAAACAAGTCAATAATCGTATTTAAATTCGAAATTGAATGATTTTAATAACCACACGATGACTACCACAAGCCATCGTGGCCATGGTCGTGAGTAAGACATCGAGGGCACGATCGTGGGCGCATTCGTGGGCAACCATCGTGATCACGACGGTTGGACACGATGGCCATCGTGTCCAACCATCGTGGGCACGAAGGTCGGCCACGAACGTGGCCACGACCTTTTTTTTATCGTGTGATGTTTATTTTTTGATATTTATGATGTTATATTCGATTATTTAACATTCAACATGATATATATCTTCTAAAAAATATTTTAATACATAGTTTATTGAAAATTTTATCGTAAAACACATAATTCTATTGTTTGTGTAAAATGTGTTATCAAACTATAATACATTCTATGAAATCTTATAAGTATTTTCAAACTAGATATTTGTAGATCTCAATGTATATAACTTCAAATAGTTTAATTTTGATTAGAAACAAAGGTTGTGTGATAAAATATGATTTTAAACATAATATAATACACTAAACAAGTCAATAATCGTATTTAAATTCGAAATTGAATGATTTTAATAACCACACGATGACTACCACAAGCCATCGTGGCCATAGTCGTGAGTAAGACATCGTGGGCACGATGGTTGGACACGAACGTGGCCGTCGTGGGCACGGTCGTGTCCACAATCGTGGCCATCGGCAGTTTGGGGAGGGGAAGGGAAGAACACGACGGGAAGGACACGACGGGAGGGTAGGACACGACGGGAGGGCAGGACACGATCGTGGGCGCGTTCGTGTCCAACCATCGTGCCCTCGACGGTTGGACACGATGGCCATCGTGTCCAACCATCGTGGGCACGATGGTTGGACACGAACGTGGCCGTCATGGGCACGGTCGTGTCCACGATGGAGACTCTACGTCAGTTTGGGAAGGGGAAGGGAAGAACACGACGGGAAGGACACGACGGGAGGGTAGGACACGACGGGAGGGCAGGACACGATGGGAGCTTCACATCGTGCTCACGATGGGAAGCCCCCATCGTGATCACGGCAGCCCACCTCACCTTCACGGTAGCCACCATTACCAACAACATACGATGACAATATACAAAAATCAACATCAAATAAAGTGAACAACATACCAAATTAAAAGCAAATAACATGAAATATGTCTCAATAAATCTCAAAATAAGTCTCAATATGTTTCAAAGTTGGGTGAGACAAAATATTCTAGATCCTACAATCCACCTATACTTCTTGATATATTTTTCGTCGATTTGCTCCGAATGTCTCAGCTTTTTGTCAGGAGTGGCAACTAAACGATCAAGATACATGCAAGCGAAAGGGCCGCAACTGTGGTTGTCGACCTGGGCGAACTGGGCACTACTCGGCATCTTACGAAGCTCCATCTCGTCTTCTCTCTTTATCCGAGTTGTGTTCTCCCAATAACCGGAGAGCTCTAATAGACGAGGCATGAGACGAGTAATGGGCTTCATCTCATCATCGCGCACAGAAGTCTTGCCTTCATCAAACAGGTGTGACAATGAGTCATACAACTCGACCTTCCAATCAAGAAGTCGAATTCGCACAGTGACCCAGTGATTTTTGCCCACAAGACAAATTGCAACAATCTGTTCAAAAAAAAAAAAAACTTATAGTTTAATAAAGCAATAAGAATACCAAATGCAAATTACACTAGTATACTATACTTACAAAATCTACATTCCACCACGGAGTTGCATTTGTCGTATCTAGCCCTTTAACCAAGCGTTCGAGTCCTTCAGGTAAAGTCCATTTGGGATATGTTGGCTTTCCCTTCACCTTCTTAAAATTGGGATCCTTTGGATGCAGTCGGGTAAGCTCGGCATGCAATACAACCTACAAAAAGTTGCAAGATACAAGTTCAATAATAATGATAGGAAAACAAGAATCACAAATGAAGGATCATAGTAAAACTTACATAAAAATCAATGCCTACTACTAAAGTAGTAGACATGCTTTTTTCTTTCGCTATCCCAAGACGTGTGCGAATAAAAAGCACGTATTGGTCTATGACCTGTGAAGCATAAACTTTGAGGTTAGTTAAGGATGTACATAACACAATACAAATTATGAATTAAAACTTACATCTTGGGTGAAGTCCATGTCAATATTCTCAACATCATCGAAGAACTCTTGATTTAAACGAGCTTCTGTCTCAGTCACAACTGCAATGGATTTAGCTCCACTACTTCTGAATTTTCTGTACTGAGTCCTCAATACCTCAGCACTAGACGGACTTTGACCCTTAAAAGGAGTCCGAACAGCAGCAGACGGTCTACGCTCTCGAGGCCCCAAACTCTTAGCGCCCGTCTCCTCATCCTTCCCAAACTCCTCGAAATCATCCAAATCAACACTAGGCTCAGGTGTTTGTACCTTATCATGTGGCTTAGACGCTTTCTTGGCCTTGTCAGGAGAATGTAAGCTACAAACCTCATATGGGATATAGGTCTGGTAAGAGGCTCCCTTGATAGGAGAGTGCGACACAGGTACCACAGACTTGAAGAGGTTGGTAAACTGTTGCTGCAAGGAAGTGGCCTCATCAGCGGCGGCATGCTGAGGCTGCAAAGCAGTAGCCTCATCGACGGGGGCATGTTGGGGCTGCAAAGAAGTACCAGCCTCGGTGGGGACGTGCTGAGGCTCCCAAGAAGCACTGGCCTCGGTGGGTATGTCCTGAGGCTGCAAAGCAGTAGCCTCCTCGGTGGGGGCATGCTGAGGCTGCAAAGAAGTACCGACCTCGGTGGGGACGTGTTGAGGCTCCCAAGAAGCACTGGCCTCGGTGGGTATGTCCTGAGGCTGCAAAGCAGTAGCCTCCTCGGTGGGGGCATGCTGAGGCTGCAAAGAAGTACCGACCTCGGTGGGGACGTGCTGAGGCTGCAAAGAAAAGGCCTCATCGGCAGCGACATGCTGAGGCTGTGGCTGGCGGGAGAGACTCTGAGAGTGGCGGGAGATAACATCCTCTTCCCGGAATAGTGGAGGACTCCTAGAACGCCTCCGGACGGAAACTACCCTCAATCTGTCATCGATAACTGCTCTCAATACAGCAAGAAAGCCTGTATCAGAATCATCAGTCAAAACTGCCCTCAATCTATCATCGATAACTGCCCTCAATCTGTCCTCGATATCATGCCCCCTGTCAGTGCCCCCTTCGTTGTCTGGGCAAGGCCGTCCGTGCACACAACACACTCTAGCTCTCTCTCCCCCCTCTGTTGGAGTGAGAAGTGGAGTGCTCTGTCGGGGGTGCTTCGTCCCGCGTCGTGCTTTCTGTACAGGAGCCTTGAATGTTGTCTCATATCTTGAGGCAACGCGTACAGGAGCCTTGAAACAAACATCAAACATATCCCATTGTCGAAGCTCATCATATAGTACTCATCTAACTCACTAGATGTAGCTTCCAACACAGGATATACCTCCCGCTACAAAACAATATAACATGCACAATATTAGAATTCGAATTTTAATATAAAAAATCATATAATAAAAAGATAAAATGTACCCGCTTCTCTAAAAAAGTTGCAAAATCAATCTTTCTCATCTATCGAGTGCTCCATCTCAAACAACGAGGCAATATCTCCTCGCGCTCTCGAAAGCCACATTGGCTTCCCAAATCTGGAACGGCCTCGTACGACCAAATTTGTAAGGCCCAAACCGGACCATAAAAGTGGTAATCTTTTTCAGCTTGGTTCGGGGCAATCCCAACAGTGTCTATGTAGTAAGACAATGCGCCATACGTGTATGAGCCCCATGGAAAGGCATCCCAACGCTCAAAATCCTCAACTAATGTCCATGCCCAATCCTCGATCACTGGATTATCCCGACATAGGAGGAATAGATAGTACACCAAAAGATTGGCAGCCTTCAAATAGTCTTCCACATCCTTGCCAAGGCTCTTCTCATTGAATCTCTTGCGCAACACATTCACCTTCGTGGATACACCATTGAAGAATCGATGGAATATACCATTCCGTGGAGGCTTGTGTTTTGCATATGGATCAAAATCACTGTTGCCAAAGTGAAGTCCCGTGACAAGGGCATACTCCGTCGGCCTAAATCGAATGGTCCGTCCACCAACTTGAAACCAAGACTCGTCACATGGTATATCACTACCTTTCAATTGACGAGCTAGCAAGTGATGTAGAGCATTACTTGCACTATGGTTTCTCTTGATATCAATCAACCGTCCTACTACGCCTTCTTTAAATCTCTCTACAGCCAACGGACCGCCTTTATCAAGTAAAACACTTTTGACCTCCTTCAATATTTCGGCCCTCATATAAAGATTAACTCCACGGGTCACGTAGATCAATGTAGGCCTTTTCCAATCACAATTAATCTACAAAATCAATGTATTAAAAACAAATTAGAAAGATAATCATGTATTTGAAACAAATAATACAACAATTAAAAAAAAAACAAAGCGGGGAAGACGGGCTGTCGAGATCACGATGGCCGCCATCGTGGGCCATGGTCGTGACCTCGACGGCGCCATCGTGCCCACGATGGGAGCCTGTCATCGTGAATCCGACAACGAGACCCGCCGTCGTGCCCACCCCGCCCCAAGCCCCCGTCGTGACCACGATGGACGCCATCGTGGGCCATGGTCGTGACCTCGACGGCGCCATCGTGCCCACGATGGGGAGCCTGCCATCGTGAATCCGACGACGAGACCCCCGTCGTGCCCACCCCGCCCCAAGCCCCTTTCGTGCCCACCCCGCCTCAGGCCCCTGTCGTGCCCACCCTGCCCCAACCCCCGTCGTGTCCACGATCGTTCCCCCAATTTCAGCTGAAAATTTCACAAAAAACACCAAAATTCTCAAGAAATTTTCAACAAATCTCAACAAAACTCTAGCTATTTACCAACTAAACATGATTCTCAAAGCATTATAACACATATACATGCATTTAACAATGAATTTAGGCTCCAATTTTTCAAGGGAGGCGGAATTGGGCGAAAATAAGGGCTCACTCACCGGAGGAGTAGGATGTGCGAGACGCTCCTCCTCTTCGGAGCTTGTCGCCGACACCGAGTCGTCGTCGTTCCGGTCGCGGTCGCCCATCTCGACGTCGTGCCTGGAATTCGATCGTGAGGTGGCGCCGGTCGTGAGCGTGTCGTGAGTTGTGAGAGAGAGAGAATTTGAATTTGGGGGTGGAGGGAGGAGGGAGGAGGGGCCGACGGTGGGCACTTCTCTTTTTTTATTTTTTTTTGCTTTTCTTTAATGATATAATGTAAGGGTCTTTTAGTCTTTTAACTGATTTTGGTATACAAAAGAGTTGTTTTTAAGTTGAGGCTAAAAAACTTATCTTTTTTATTTTTTGGTATTTAAAAACTCCGGCCCCTTTCTTTTTTGACAATATATTCTCTCTCTCTCTCTCTATACTTAATATTTAAAAAATGTCCACCAACCTACTTTATCTACTATTTATACATTTCTTAATCTCCGTGCCAAAAAATAATGAGACATTTGTAATGGGACGGAGGTAGTAATATTTATTAATAATTATTATTTTTATTTTCATTTTCATGAATTTACTAAATTTTAATATTTACTATTTGTATTGCAATTAACATGCACAAATCATTTAATAGCATCATATCACAATTAGAATTATATGTAAATATTGATTTATGCTTTTGTAACGTCTTTATTAGTTGATTCACTCATAAGTATTAATGTTAATTAAAATATGTCATTAGTAATTTTAATAATAATTATATTTAAGAAAATATAAAATGGAGAAGGAGAATAATTGCAAATAAAGGAGAGCTAAGAAATTTTAAAATGATGAGATTATAATATAAATCCTTCGTCCCGTAAGAGTGTATCATATTTTTCATTTTTTTTGGTAAATTAATAGTATTAAATAAAGAAATTTAAAGGTCGCGCCACATGGGACTCGAACCCAAGACCTTTGGCATTGAACATTAACCCCTTACCGCTTGACCAACACATGCACACCATGTTTTCATTTTCTTCTGTCCTATAAGAGTGTATCACTTTCATTTTGGGACATGGCCCCATTTTCTCCTTTTAACCACAGCTACTCATTTCTACATAACTCCACAATCAATTCAACCACAGCCACTCATTTCCACTCAACACTTTATTTACCAATTTTTTTCTTAAAACTCGCACCATCCCTTATTTGATACACTTTTATGGGACGAAGGAAGTATCACATAAGCAAACTGTATTTTTCTATTATATATAAAATGAGAGTAAAAAAATTCTAATATTAAAAATAAAAATACTCAATTATATTTATTAATTATACAACATAATGGTCCCTAAAACAATACAATGAAATCGGATGGTCACAAATTTAGGGGGGTGTATTCGTTCAGGATTTTTGTAGATTTTAAGAGTCCGTGGATTTTAAAAGTCTATAGAATTCTCTCAGATTCTTCATGATTTTAAATAAATTCCTCACCGGATTTTTAATGAATTACCAAGAATTTGACGTGATTTCTACGGACTTGAAATCCACAAATCCAGCGAGCACTGGGATTCAACGGACGGTAGAGAGGAACCCAGCGCCCGCTGGGAGCCCATGATCGCTGGATACCCAGCAAGTGGGTTCCAGCGAGCGCCGGATACCGCCGGTTGAAGAAAGTGGAGAGGTTCTTGGATTGGTGCTTGCCGAGCTGGTCGGCGCCGTAGGAGATTATGTTGGGCTTGAGACAGCCGCTGCCGAGGGCGGCAAGGTAGAGGGCGCCGTAGAAGATGGAGGCCTTGTAGCCGGAGGCCTCCTGGAAGGCGGGGGGGCGGAGCTCAGGGACGTGGGCTTGGACGGAGAGGAGGATGAAGCCGGAGAGCTCGACGACTACTGCCATCATCTCGAAACCTTGAAGCCCTGCACATAAACATATATAAAACTCATTCATTGGATAAATGATGGGGGTTGAAATTGAAATCATGAAATGCATGCCTAAGACGAAGAGAACAGCAGTCATGCCGCCATGGCGAGTAGGTTTGGAAGGTCTCCCTCTCCAATCAACAGATTCGGACTCTTGTTCCATATCCATGCAAATTATTGAAACTTGAAATTATTGGAATCTCAAAATGGGAACTTGTGTAGTTGTCAGTATGTCAGTAGGAGAGAGAGATTAAAAGCAGACTTCATTCATATGACCAACTGCAAAACTAGAAAAAAAAAAAAATGCAATAACAACAAAAGAGAAACATCACTTTCAACAAAGTCAACAATTGTATGCTCAGGTAATAACATATAGTAGTAAAAAGTAGACATCCCAAGCTAAATATCTTCCCGAGTTCAAACACAGCAGAAATGCTAAAAGAAAGAGATATCCAAAGCATTCAACCAGCGCTGGACACCCAGCGAGCGCTGGGTTCCAGCCAGCGCTGGCCTTATGCTATATATATATATGAGCGGGCGCTGGGTCCAGCGGCCGCTAGCTTCTTTGCCGCGGGCGCTGGAACCCAGCGAGTGCGTGATTTTGGCAGATTTGTGAATTCTTGTGGTGTGTGGTCGGATTTGTTTATGACTATTTTTTGAACGAAATCCATGAAAATCATTCCAACTTAAAAGTCCGTAGATTAACGAATACATCCAGATTTTAAAAGACTTTTAAAAGTCTTGAACTAATACACCCAGATTTTAAAAGGCTTTTAAAAGTTTTGAACTAATACACCCGAATTTTAAAAGTCTGCAGAAATCTATAAAAATCCGAAACGAATACACCCCCCTTAATTTGCGCCTGTGCGAGGCTGCAACAAAATGGCCATTTTGTGCTTGAATTTGATGGGTCTGCGCGTCTCCCCTTTTATTAAGCCTTATGTCCATTTATCGACTTTACAAACCTAATAATTATATGAATTGTTTGTCCAACAACATCATTAATTGCGATTCCACCAACCAAAATATTGATAAAATAGTCCATTTAAATCTTCATTTTTCATTTCTGGAGGATATTAATAAATCTGAAACTTACAAAAAATAAAAAGATTTCTAAAATTTGTTAAAATATCTTCTCAAGAATTTCATCGTACTTTAAAGTTTCAAACTCTATTTTCTTTCGCTCCCTTTTGGGTTGAAGTTAAGTTGCGCTCGAGGAGCATAAATGAAGAATCGACCAATAAAGTCTTTTGATGTTCTTCTTTAATGCCATGTAAATGTACGATTGTGAAAGTTGAAATGAACTAAATGACTAAGCAGTAGCAGTATTTTTTATGAAAGTATCAAATTATTATTATTATTATTATTATTATTATTATTATTATTATTATTATTATTATTATTATTATTATTATACAATATTCATTAAATTTAACATTTATATTTATTAATTTGATAATATTGTTATTATACATCATTTAAATTAAATATTAGTAATATTTAAATTATACTCCCTTCGTCCCCTAAACATCTTCCTAAAGGAGAATGACACATATTTTAATAAAAGTTAGTTGTGTATTTAATAAGTGGAGAATGAGTCCCAATAAAAGTGAAATTATAAGAGTAATAGTTATGAAAGTGGAGAATGAATCCCACAAAAAGTGAAATTGTAATAGTAATAATTAGTGAAATTATTTCTAAAAATAGATTAAGAAGATGTTTTGGAGATATAGAAAGAGAGGAAGATGTTTGAGGAACGGATGGAGTAATAATATTTTTTTTTGTTATCAATTAATTTAATTGATAAATATTTATATTTTAATATTTTATATAATTTAAAATTTTAAAAATAAATAAATATATAATGACTGGTGTAATGCTAACAATAAACTTAAAAGGAATACTATGAAGCCTTGTTGACTTATTACAGGCCCGATTCGGTCTGTGTTTGACAAACAGCAATTTCAACGCTTGCCTCCAAAATTAGTCGCATCGTTGACTTTGTTAAATGGTAGTATAAAATAGTGCATGCTTAGTTGTCCAAATTTGATTAGTTTTTTGGTGATATGAGTTGTGATTATGAACCTTTTGCTTTGCAAACTTTATTCGATAAAACTTTATTCCAAATGTTTGTCATTTACTTAATTCTCAAAGCTAGATAATCATGTGCTCACACCGCCGCGTTATTGTGTGAAAACGCTCCACTTTTTCCATTCTCGTTTTGTTGTTTTCAAATAATAAATAAAAACCTTAATTCTTATTTTTTTTTTGTTACACGATTTGTTCGCTAATTTACGTATATAATTATTTCATCCTCCTAGGATGCGTTCTCTTTGGTTGTAAATTTATCATGAGAAAAAAAAAGATAAACAAAATTTCACCCTTTAAATTCTTCATTTATTTTCCCACATTTCCTACTTGGTCCTTACTTATTCCTCATTTACACTACAAAGAAGAGATAATATTATCATACCATTTTTGGAGGGATAATATTATCCCTTCTTTGTAGTGTAAATGTGGAATGAGTAAGTAGGATATGTGGAAAAAGAAAAAAAGGATTTAAAGGGTGAAATTTTATTTTTCATTCATTTTTCCATGATAAATTTACAACCAAAGAAAACGCACCCTTAGGCCTTAGTTGTATAATTAAAGTCATCTGTGAATTTGAAGATTTTTAGTCCTTTTCGGCTATTCTAAATATTTATGAGTTCAAATTATAAGGATAAATTGCTAAAAAATTACAAACTTTATAAATCATGTCACACTATTTATCTAACTATTGTAATAATAACATCACTTTTCAATCTACAGTAAATTGAAAACACTCAATATATTTCGATTGTGTTATCCACACGATGTCGTTCATGAATGCTATGTGATGAGTAAATATACAAGATTTTCTCTCAGTTTGGAAAATGATAATGTCAGTATTATTTTTCCGATAATCAATTTGGACATGTCTATTTTGCTACAAATAAAAAAGTAATATTTTTATGGGGTAATTGCCTGTAAATTCCTAACGTTTATCAGAATTGGTTTTTGCACCAAATTTAAAAATTTCGCTTCTAAATACATAACCTTTTATTTTTGTCTGATTTTTGTCCGATGACCGATTTTTTTTCACGCCGGCGCCGGAACTAATTATGTGGCAGCCGGAATTAACACTGCGGCATCCGGAAATTGACACTTAAGCCAATTTATGACATGTGGAATAAATAAAAAAACAAAAACAAAAAAAAAACAAAATCCCCATCGTGACACCATCTTCTTCCCCCTTCCTCCCCTCCCCCCCCACCCGCTGCCGCCACCACACGCCACCAGACGCCGGCACCGCCACCTCTCCTTCGGAAATCAAACGACGATGGTGGTCTGTTGACTATCGACGCCGGAAAACGAAGTTTGAGGGCGAGGGACGAGGGGCATCTGTCACGACCGCACTTGCTAAGGATAGCAAATTCGGGGAAACCGCGACTAAGGGAGGGAATTTAGGAGCGGGAGTAAGAAAGGGGCATATTCGGTTTCTTGATGACTCGACTTGTATAAGGAAATCAATCGAAATATCTAGATATCAATGAAGGCCACAAGGGGACCGTACATAATATTATCCCAAAACGGGGTACTCAATAGTTTTAGTACATTATTAAATAATACATATTGTTTGACATAATATCTTAACATAATCAGTGTTCGCAGCGGAATAACAATTTGAGTATATGTATGAAGACATATACTCTACTCTGAGGTAATCATCCTAGTTTGACAAAGCTCCGCTTGCACACTACATCCTCGATCACCGCTCAACCTGCACATTTAAAAATACATGCAGGGCTAAGTACAAAAGTACTTAGTGGACACTTGCCGAAATTTACATACATGCATAATATTTTATTGTCAAGCCTTTCAACAGTAGTAAGATACGAGGGTTTTCCTTTAAAGACTCGTATTTACCAAACATAATATCATTTCTTTCATCAATAACCCGCGCAGGTATTTTATATCATTAATCACCATATCAGTAACTCGTGCCGAGAGGGAGGCCTCCCTCTACGGACACTATGATCGGCCAACCCGCTAGATGACTCACGATCACAAGGTGTACACTAATTCCGAAGGGATTTGCGGTCCCATCCAGAATCCGAATTCGATTAACATCAGATAGGCAATTAATAATAAAACATAAAGCATTTAGGCATTGACAATATCATTTAAATTCATAAGCATAAAGTCTTAACAATTCTAATAATTTTAGTTTATACGTAGAAAGCCTACCTGAATAGCAGACTCACGGTTTAGCTCTAACTCTGGTGCTTGACCTTTAATTCGAGAAAATAAAATAAGATTCTAATTCTCGAAAAATCTCAATAAATGAGGATGCGTGAAAAGATTATGCATGACTCATATTCCTTTAATTAAATTATGAGATGCTAATCCTATTTAAGAAATTAAGGCTCGTCTTATGAGGTCGGATTATTAATCTTTAATAATCTACTCATCTTAAAATAATCTAATTCACTTACTAATTAATAATTAGTAAGTCTTAAAATCTTCTCTAATTAAATATAATAGAATAATTATGAAGGCCCAATTAAAATAAAATAATCAAGGCCCAAAAGGAATTTAATTTGAGCCCAAAAGAATAAATTCGAAGCCCAATGCATTAATAATATTAAGCCCAACATCAATTAATTTCTAGAGCCCAACAAATGAGGCCCAAGATAATAAAATCATGAAGCCCAATAAGTGAGCCCATCATCACCCTTTAAAAATTAGTAAATTTTAATATTAATCACTAATTAAAATAATTAGGATTAATAAAGAAGCCTAAAATAATAATTCTTATTGGGTTAAATAAATAAATTTCATTGGACTTAATCAATTAAATCGTAGGAGCCCAAGTAATATAAATTCGAGACCCATTATTAATAAATAATAGGAGTCCAAGTAATAATTAATGTGGACTGGAAAGAATTAATCTTATCTCGTCAAAACCTTTAACTCAAAACATTATCACATAACTATCATTTAGGTTCGAAACTATTTATTCGAACATCAACATGCGCATTAATCATAACTCGTTCTATTTATGCCATCAAGTCAAATATTCCGTCATTTAAAAAAACAAATCCTATAATATTACATAGATAAATTATATCATCATAGATCATGCTTTCTTATTTTTTTTAAAATCGTTTAATCATTTTCAAATAATCCATATTAATAAGTCATTTGAAAAGAATTAATTTAAATGAGAGTTTAACTCGAAATATTTCATTTTATAATTCATTTATAAATACTTGAAATAAAGAACTCCATTTAAATAATTAATTTAAAGGTCAATATATAATTAAATTAATCAAGCTCAAATTAATTAGATAAATTAAGTCTATCATGTTTTTCTTTGAATAAGGCCCAAACAATTTAATTAAAATCGACCCAAGTCTCGGCCCAAACAATTAATAAAATCGGCCCAAGAGGGAGCCCAATATTTTCGGCCCAAACCCGGCTCAAACCCGGCCCAAACCCGGCTGAAACCCGGCCCAAACCCGGCTCCCTTTTCTAACCTAAATATACACACACAAACACCTCCCAACACACACACAAGTTTCTCTCTCTCTCTATCTCTCGGACCTCTCTCTCTATCTCTCGGACCTCTCTCTCTCCCGACCCTCTCTCTGCTCGGCTGAGGGCGGCGCCGCCTCCGGCGCGCCGCCTCGCCGTCGCCTTCGCCTTCGCCGTCGCCTTCTCCTCTATCTCTCTCGCTCAATCTCGGCCGCTGGAAAGGCGCAGCAAGCGCAGCCACGCCGCCGCTCCGTCGCCTCCGCTCCTCCTCCATGGCAGATCCGCCACCGCCGTTCAACGCCACGGATGTTCACGGCCATCGCCTGGCCGTGGAAGAGCACGGCCGCCGCCTGCCGCCCTGATTCTCTCTCTCGGTTTCTAGATCTCTAGATCGGAACACTGTTCATCATCTCTCTCTCTTGCTCGATCCAGCCGTCGCCGCCACGGAATTCGCCGGAGGAGCAGCGGCGATAGGCCGCGCCACCCTCGGCTCTCTCGCCTTTCTCTCTGGATCGACGGGTAGCCTAAGGTAAGCCCTAATTTCTTCCTTTTCTATTTTCCCCCTTTTTTTTCATTTTCTAAATTAAAATCTGAAATACTCATCTCTTTTTTTTTCTCTTTGGCAGATCGGAGACCACCTCGGCTCCGTCGCCGACCGTCGACCGCCGGCAGCCACCGCGGCTGCCGTCCCCTCTGATTTCGACTCACACACACAGTAGGTTCAAGCCACAATTTAGTTCACAAAATAGCATAGGATTTTGAGCAGAAATCAAATACTGTAAATGCTTATTGAAATCTGAAATTCTTTTCTTGAAACTGAACTAGTCTATAAATTTCAGTTCATATGTGCATATGTAAACATGTTGTGAAATATCTGAACAGCCGTATGAATTGGTATGAATTGGTGGTTCCCTGAGGGTGATGATACCTTGAGTAGGTGGATAATAGTCTCTGCAGATATTGTATATCACAAAAATTAGAAATCAATTTGGGAAGAGAATGGAAAGATGCAGAAATTTCTTTGTTGCATTACCTTAAAATTGGCTGTGAAATTGGGCTGCAGTAGTTGATAATGGTGGTGTGAGAATGGTGAAAATGGCTGTGGTTTTAAAGAAAAATGGGGTGGTTTGGATGGATGAGGATTGTGGAATTTTTTTCAACTTACAGGTATGAACTCTTCAGCTGGCATGTAAGACTGAAGAATTTCCTTCAGCATGCGTAGTAAGAATTTCTTCAGCATGCTTAGGATTCAGCATGCTTAGGATTATTCAACTTTTAATCATTAAAAAAAAATCTAAGAGATTAATATATTAATTATATGGTTCCAAACTCATTTAAATACATTAAGACATATAAGCCTAATTCTTATTGAAGCATAAAATCCATTTGAGCTTGCTTCTAACATAAATTAAATTACTCATGGGCTTAAGTAAACAATCGATAAAAGATTCATATTTAACACTTCAGTGTTAAATTCTCCACAATAAATTAATGGACTCAAAATATATTTTGAGTGCATCATCTATTGAAAATAAAAAAATAAATCATCACATATATAAATTATCAAATTCATATAAGTTCGTATTTTATTAATGGATGCTGAACTCTAATTACCATAATACATCCTTAAATCAGTAATTAAAAGTATATAATCCTTAATAAAAAGTCGGGTCATTACATACTATCCCCCTTAAAAGAAATTTCGTCCCGAAATTTGCATACCTATGTGAAAAGTTCTGGGTATTTTTCTTTCATCTGGTCCTCAAGTTCCCACGTTGCTTCTTCCGGTCCATGGTGTCTCCACAGTATTTTGACTGACGCGATCGATTTATTCCTTAACTCTTGCACCTTTCGGTCCAAAATGGCTTTAGGTTTTTCCTCGTACGTCAAGTCTGGGTTAAGAATCATTTCATCTTGGTGAATCACGTGTTTGGGGTCAAACACGTACCGTCTCAGCTGTGACACATGGAACACATTGTGGACGTTTCCAAAGCTAGGTGGCAGTGCCAACCTATACGCTACGGGACCTATTCTTTCAAGGATCTCATAAGGTCCTACAAAACGGGGTCTCAACTTACCCTTAACACCGAATCTAACGATCCCTTTCGAGGGTGATATTTTAAGGAAAACTTTGTCTCCAATCTTAAATTGTAGTTCAGTTCGTCGGGTATCAGCATAAGACTTCTGTCTGTCCTGGGCCTCTTTAATTCTTGCTCTAATCTGGCGGATGGTCTCGATCATCTCGCTTACTGCATCTGGCCCAAGGATTTTTCTTTCACCCACTTCATCCCAGTAAAGTGGTGATCTACACTTCCTTCCATACAGCGCCTCATAAGGTGCCATATCAATGGTTGCCTGGTAACTATTGTTGTAGGCGAATTCGATCAATGGCAGCACTGATTCCCAACTTCCTCCTCGGTCTAGCACCACTGTCCTCAACATATCTTCAAGGGTCTGAATTGTCCTTTCTGATTGTCCATCTGTTTGAGGGTGAAAGGCGGTGCTAAAGTTTAATCTCGTTCCCAACTCTTTCTGCAAACTGATCCAAAATCTAGAAGTAAATTTTGAATCTCTATCTGAAGTAATGGATATTGGTATTCCATGTAGCCGTACAATCTCACGAATGTACAGTTGGGCTAGTTTCTCCGATCCATGGGTAATTGGAATCGGTATAAAATGAGCGCTCTTTGTGAGACGGTCTACTATTACCCAAATAGCTGTGTTGCCCCTATTTGTCTTGGGTAAACCCGTCACGAAATCCATCGCTATGTGCTCCCACTTCCATTCTGGGATTTCCAATGGCTGCAATTTCCCATATGGTCGTTGATGTAAAGCTTTCACTTGCTGGCATGCAAGGCAACGCTCTACAAACGAGGCTATATCTCGTTTCATCCCGTCCCACCAAAATTTCTGTTTTAGATCTTGGTACATTTTGGTACTTCCGGGATGAGCGGTATAGGGCGTGTCATGAGCTTCACTCATGATCTCGTTTCTCAGTTCCTCGTTATGGGGAACACACAATCTTCCTTCAAAAAGAACTGCGTTATCCGTTGCCTCTTGGTAGCCTCCTGGCGTGCCTGTTCGGATCTTGAGACGAACTTTTTCCAAGCTCTCATCCGCTCTCTGGGCACTGACGATCCTTTCTCTGAGGTCTGGGACGGCTACTAGAGTTGCAATAATTGCTCTTGTCGTTGCCGGTGGCTGAACCACTTCTATCTTCAATTTGTCAAAATCCCTTACAAGTGTGTCCTCTTGAGTGAGAAGAAGTCCTAACTCGGATTGAGTTTTACGACTTAAAGCATCAGCTACTACATTAGCTTTTCCCGGGTGGTAGTTGATACCGCAATCGTAATCCTTCACGAGCTCGAGCCATCTTCTCTGTCTCATGTTCAAGTCTTTCTGCTCGAAAAAATACTTAAGGCTTTTGTGATCAGTGAAGATTTCACATCTAACTCCGTATAGATGGTGTCTCCAAATTTTCAAAGCATGCACAATTTCTGCCAGTTCCAGATCATGAGTAGGGTAGTTCAATTCATGTAGCCTTAGTTGTCGCGAGGCGTAGGCAATGACCTTTCCTTCTTGCATCAACACACAACCTAGCCCATTTTTGGACGCGTCCGTGAAGATCACGTATTCTTTATCGGCTGCTGGAACTGCTAGCACTGGTGCAGTTGTCAATTTCTTTTTCAGCTCTTGAAAGCTGGCTTCACACTCTTCGTTCCACTTATACTTGATTCCTTTGCGAAGTAATTGCGTCATTGGTCTCGCTATTTTAGAGAATCCTTCGATGAATCTCCTGTAGTATCCTGCCAAACCTAAGAAACTTCGGATTTCATTAGGTGTGGTTGGTGATTTCCACTCGCGCACTGCTTGCACCTTGGCGGGGTCCACCTTGATTCCATCTGCTGATACGATGTGCCCTAGAAACATTACTTCTTTCAACCAAAATTCGCACTTGCTGAATTTGGCGAACAACTTCTCCGTCTTTAATGTCTCCAGGATGATTCTTAAATGATTTTCATGCTCTTGGTCATTCTTAGAATAGATGAGGATATCATCTATAAACACTAAGACAAATTTGTCTAAGTATGGATGGAAAACTCGATTCATGAGGTCCATGAATACTGCCGGTGCATTGGTTAGACCAAATGGCATGACAACGAATTCATAGTGACCATATCTTGTGCTGAAAGCGGTCTTAGATATATCATCTGGTCTGATCTTCAGTTGATGATAACCAGACCTTAAATCTATTTTTGAGAATACACTGGCTCCTTTGAGCTGATCGAACAAATCATCTATCCTTGGAAGAGGGTATTTGTTTTTAAGCGTCAGTTTGTTCAACTCTCGATAATCAATGCACATTCTCATGGTTCCATCTTTCTTTTTGACAAAGAGTACAGGCGCTCCCCAAGGCGAGACACTGGGTCTGATGAAACCCAAGTCCAAGAGTTCCTGTAGTTGCACCTTTAATTCTTGTAGTTCCTTTGGGGCCATCCTGTACGGTGCCTTTGATACTGGGGCAGATCCAGGTTCTAGATCAATGGTGAAATCTAGTTGCCTGTCTGGAGGTAGTCCTGGCAATATTTCAGGAAAAACTTCTGGAAAGTCTCGTACTATTGCCACATCTTCCACCTTCTTGTCTTCACTAGCTTCCCCGTTTAGGTAGACGAGATAAGCTGTGCTTCCTTCCTTCATCATCTCTTTTCTGGCTTGTAATGCGGATATCACTGGTACTCTTTTCTTCATACCTATGCCGTGAAATTCCGTCGGTTCCTTTCCAGGTGGTCGAATAGAAATTTTTCGTTCACTACAAAGGATGGTGGCGTGATTCTCAGCTAGCCAGTCCATTCCTAAGATTATATCTACATCCCACATAAGCAGAATATTAAGATTGTTCGCTACCATCTTAAGTTCTCCTATTTCAAATTCTACGTTCGAGCAAACATGTGTGGTGGTAGATCTTCCTCCTGAGGGTGTAGTGATTCTTAAGGCACACTTAGCTCGTTCTGATTCGATTTCTAAGGTATCTACGCAAGGGGCAGATATAAAAGAATGCGAGGCACCAGTATCGAACAGAATCATTATGGAAAAACCTTTAAGCTTGCCCATACCTGCCAGGTTTCCCTGGTTCTTCTCGGGCTGGTTTTGGGTGAGAGCAAAGGCTCTCGCCTGCTGCGGCAATGGTGGCTGCCGCCTCTGTTGCTGTTGGTGCTTGTGTTGGTATTGCTGCTGGTATGGCTGTTGTTGGCGGGGCTGGTATTGGTATTGCTGCTGGTATGGCTGTTGTTGGCGGGGCTGGTGTTGCCCTTAAACTGCTTGCAGGGGCTGGGCATAAGTGGCCCTGATTGCCGCGCCCTGCTGTTTGTTGGGGTATTGTGAGGAGTAGTGGCCCTTCTGGCCACACGTGTAGCAACTGTCAGTTCCAGCCTTACAGACACCACGATGTGGTTTGTGGCATTTTGGACAAAGGGGAACTTCATTTTGTCTTTGGCTGCCTCCAGCCGGGGCAGGACCCTGTTGCTTCCCTTGTCCTTGTTGCTGATATTGTCTCAACGGCGCATTTCCTTGCCATGGCCTCTTGTTAGTCTGATTTTCATTTCCTCTATGGTCGTTCCAGTTGCGCTTCCCTTTAAAGTTCTGAGGGCGTGCAGGTGGGTTGGCTGGCGCTGAGGTCTGTGGCGGAGCCAACCTTTCTACTGGCATTGCAGCTTCGATGTCCAGTGCCCTGTTCAAAGACTCAGTGTATGAGAGTCCACCATGACTAGCTAGAGTCATCCGAATCTCGTGCCTCAGACCGGCACAAAATTTCTCCGCCATTTTCTCATCAGTATCCACCTGTTGCGGAGCATAACGCGATAGATCGCAGAACTCTCTGTCATACTCTGTCACCGTCTTCTTCCCTTGTTTCAGGCTATAGAACTCAGCCTCCTTCTTCTTTCTGTAGCTTTTGGGAATATACTTATCATATAATCCCGTCTTAAAGTCTTCCCAAGTGTATGCTGCCCATTGTTCGGGAGTCAGAGTCTTTCGGCGGGCTTCCCACCAAAAGTCAGCCGATCCGGCTAGTTGGAAAGACATACACGAGAGTCGCTCCTCTTCTGTGCAGTGTAGGAAAGTGAAGATACGCTCCAAGGCGCGTATCCAAGCTTCGGCCTCGGCTGGGTCGCCTGTCCCAGTGAATGTGGGCGGATTCTGTCGAAGAAAAAGTTCTTCAGTCCTTCTAGCAGGGGGTGGAGGGGGTGGGGTAGGTTCCCTATCGTTTCGCCGCCCTTCAGGTATTTCATCGCGATTTCCATCATTGTTAACGTTTCTCCTAGGGGGGCGACCTCGTTTAGGCGGCATTCTGCAAATTACAAACACCCTTTTTAATACATTCTATATAGGAATCTCTAAGGCAATTAAGAAAGAACTGTTTGTTAATTTTAACTTATCATAACTCCAAAACTAAGACATTAACAGGAACCGTTGTATATACAAGTCACATTATTCAAAGTTACTACATTCTTAACTGACTCGTGAAGAATAAAACCCGTAGAGAAACATAAAACATACACGAGATCGTCGTAGAAAACCCATGCTAGGGTCATTTATATCTCATGGAAAATTGTCTCATCGAGGGCTTTTACATTGTCAACCCAAAATGTAAGTAAAGTCTATCTAGTACTCCCTATGATGTATCGGCTTACTAGTTAAGCAATCACAAAAGGGTTTTTATTCGCGGAATGTCCTAGAGACCAACATTTCCGTACTAATGCTAGCTAGAAACAACATAATTAAAAACATAGTCATTGGAACGAATTATCATTTCCGGAGTACATCCACAAGCTAAAACTATCAAATCTGTGAACTCTGAGTCGCGGTATGACTGCTCCTCGGTGACGCCAGGGGGTCCTCTTCTGGATCCTCCTCGGGGTCCTCCTCCTCATCCTCCTCGGGGTCCTCCTCCTCATCCTCGCCCGGCTCCCAGCTGGGCAACGGAGTCTCTCCCTGGCCCTCGCCTGTCTCCTGCATGATCTGGGCTGAGCGGAAGATATCGTCCACAATCTCACGGATCGGATCGTCTCTGGTGCTGATCCTGGCCGTGGCACGAGGCTTGATCGGAGCTGGAGTTGGCACGGGCTCGGGATGAGTACTCCTCATCGTACCATACGGTACTGTACCATCATCCTCCTGCATAGGGGCTTTGCCCCTATCTATGAACTCCCTCAGGTTGGACATGACCCTGTCAGCGTTGGCCATGGCAGTCGAAAGCCTTGCTTCTGCCGTAGGTATCATTGGTGGTGGAGGAGTAGCAGCCCGGGCTGATGAGTCAGGGGGCGATGGGAAATCCCTGCGAGCCCGTGGGCGAGAAGGGCCTGCCTCGTCATCGTGCCTACCACGGCGCCCTAGAACTGAGGCTCGTGGTGGAGGATCTCGGGGCAAGGCCATCGAGGGTTCGGGAGCAGTAGTGGGTGCTTCCGCTGGCAAAGGCGTTCCCACCTGTACGTAGTCTCCCGGAAGGATGTAGGGCCCTAGAGGGGCGCGGCCCCACAAAGTGAAACAGATCTGAAGCTCCGCAATAAAGCTAGGGAAGTCTCCCATGAGGTCGTGGTAATCTTCTCGGCGAAAAATGTAGTGGGTAGAAATCTGTCTAGCCCATCCCTGCCACTCGGAAGGTAACAGTAAGATCAACCTCTGGATACCGTCATACCCTGATACTCCATGTGCACTCGCCTCGACCCAGTGTCTGTGAAAACCTGCGAGGAACTGTCCGAGGTTATCCCCGTGACATGGAGCATAGGTGCGGTAGGACCGCTCGACCTCCTCTGGACTAGCCCATGGGGGCAGTGGTCGTCGTCGGGTGAAAACAGTTCTCGCCATCTAACAAAGGAAATTCTATCGTCAAAAGTAGCACACGACAAGTAACTTAAGGCGATAAGGTTCTAAATATCTAAAATCGGAAAACAAATTCGGTTCAATAACCATAACGTGCAAAAACACCTCATCATCTAAATCTAGCATTTACACAAGTCATACTGGTTCTTAATACTTAATCACAGATTACCTAATTCGACTATCATATAGTTCTAGTGTCGTTGTTTACCGAACTTAGGGCTTGTTATGTGATGATGATATTTTCTTAAATCTAGCAACGAGCACTAAAAGTTTCAACAAAATAAGTTCAAAAGGCCAAGCTAATTCGAGATCTCATCGTAGAAAAACACTCGAATATTTAAGCTATGCCCATGCCATCAACGTACTATTGGCGTTCGTTACGCTGCTCAATCTTCATGCTCGTGGTGTCATCATGCGACCCTTCGTGTAATTCTTCTTTCTCTATTTCGACCGTCATTGTCGATGTCATCGTAACATGAAGAAAAAGTTAAGGCATCTCCCTAAGTTCTCTTCTATGTTCCGTCGTGAGAGTGAGCATATATAACTTAACAGTTCTAAGTTCTTGTGATTCATACCATAGTCATACTTATTCATGCTTCATACATTTCAAGAAATTAACTTAATTAAAACTTGAAAGTACTTACCATAACCTCCGTTGAGCGTGACGAGATGTAGTGCCAAGCTTTTGTCAACTAGTTCAAAAGTGTATTAACTTACTTAATCTAGACTCAACTTAGAAGGAATGATTAGTACTCAGAGCAAAAGAAATGCTCTGATACCATTCTGTCACGACCGCACTTGCTAAGGATAGCAAATTCGGGGAAACCGCGACTAAGGGAGGGAATTTAGGAGCGGGAGTAAGAAAGGGGCATATTCGGTTTCTTGATGACTCGACTTGTATAAGGAAATCAATCGAAATATCTAGATATCAATGAAGGCCACAAGGGGACCGTACATAATATTATCCCAAAACGGGGTACTCAATAGTTTTAGTACATTATTAAATAATACATATTGTTTGACATAATATCTTAACATAATCAGTGTTCGCAGCGGAATAACAATTTGAGTATATGTATGAAGACATATACTCTACTCTGAGGTAATCATCCTAGTTTGACAAAGCTCCGCTTGCACACTACATCCTCGATCACCGCTCAACCTGCACATTTAAAAATACATGCAGGGCTAAGTACAAAAGTACTTAGTGGACACTTGCCGAAATTTACATACATGCATAATATTTTATTGTCAAGCCTTTCAACAGTAGTAAGATACGAGGGTTTTCCTTTAAAGACTCGTATTTACCAAACATAATATCATTTCTTTCATCAATAACCCGCGCAGGTATTTTATATCATTAATCACCATATCAGTAACTCGTGCCGAGAGGGAGGCCTCCCTCTACGGACACTATGATCGGCCAACCCGCTAGATGACTCACGATCACAAGGTGTACACTAATTCCGAAGGGATTTGCGGTCCCATCCAGAATCCGAATTCGATTAACATCAGATAGGCAATTAATAATAAAACATAAAGCATTTAGGCATTGACAATATCATTTAAATTCATAAGCATAAAGTCTTAACAATTCTAATAATTTTAGTTTATACGTAGAAAGCCTACCTGAATAGCAGACTCACGGTTTAGCTCTAACTCTGGTGCTTGACCTTTAATTCGAGAAAATAAAATAAGATTCTAATTCTCGAAAAATCTCAATAAATGAGGATGCGTGAAAAGATTATGCATGACTCATATTCCTTTAATTAAATTATGAGATGCTAATCCTATTTAAGAAATTAAGGCTCGTCTTATGAGGTCGGATTATTAATCTTTAATAATCTACTCATCTTAAAATAATCTAATTCACTTACTAATTAATAATTAGTAAGTCTTAAAATCTTCTCTAATTAAATATAATAGAATAATTATGAAGGCCCAATTAAAATAAAATAATCAAGGCCCAAAAGGAATTTAATTTGAGCCCAAAAGAATAAATTCGAAGCCCAATGCATTAATAATATTAAGCCCAACATCAATTAATTTCTAGAGCCCAACAAATGAGGCCCAAGATAATAAAATCATGAAGCCCAATAAGTGAGCTCATCATCACCCTTTAAAAATTAGTAAATTTTAATATTAATCACTAATTAAAATAATTAGGATTAATAAAGAAGCCTAAAATAATAATTCTTATTGGGTTAAATAAATAAATTTCATTGGACTTAATCAATTAAATCGTAGGAGCCCAAGTAATATAAATTCGAGACCCATTATTAATAAATAATAGGAGTCCAAGTAATAATTAATGTGGACTGGAAAGAATTAATCTTATCTCGTCAAAACCTTTAACTCAAAACATTATCACATAACTATCATTTAGGTTCGAAACTATTTATTCGAACATCAACATGCGCATTAATCATAACTCGTTCTATTTATGCCATCAAGTCAAATATTCCGTCATTTAAAAAAAACAAATCCTATAATATTACATAGATAAATTATATCATCATAGATCATGCTTTCTTATTTTTTTTTAAAATCGTTTAATCATTTTCAAATAATCCATATTAATAAGTCATTTGAAAAGAATTAATTTAAATGAGAGTTTAACTCGAAATATTTCATTTTATAATTCATTTATAAATACTTGAAATAAAGAACTCCATTTAAATAATTAATTTAAAGGTCAATATATAATTAAATTAATCAAGCTCAAATTAATTAGATAAATTAAGTCTATCATGTTTTTCTTTGAATAAGGCCCAAACAATTTAATTAAAATCGACCCAAGTCTCGGCCCAAACAATTAATAAAATTGGCCCAAGAGGGAGCCCAATATTTTCGGCCCAAACCCGGCTCAAACCCGGCCCAAACCCGGCTGAAACCCGGCCCAAACCCGGCTCCCTTTTCTAACCTAAATATACACACACAAACACCTCCCAACACACACACAAGTTTCTCTCTCTCTCTATCTCTCGGACCTCTCTCTCTATCTCTCGGACCTCTCTCTCTCCCGACCCTCTCTCTGCTCGGCTGAGGGCGGCGCCGCCTCCGGCGCGCCGCCTCGCCGTCGCCTTCGCCTTCGCCGTCGCCTTCTCCTCTATCTCTCTCGCTCAATCTCGGCCGCTGGAAAGGCGCAGCAAGCGCAGCCACGCCGCCGCTCCGTCGCCTCCGCTCCTCCTCCATGGCAGATCCGCCACCGCCGTTCAACGCCACGGATGTTCACGGCCATCGCCTGGCCGTGGAAGAGCACGGCCGCCGCCTGCCGCCCTGATTCTCTCTCTCGGTTTCTAGATCTCTAGATCGGAACACTGTTCATCATCTCTCTCTCTTGCTCGATCCAGCCGTCGCCGCCACGGAATTCGCCGGAGGAGCAGCGGCGATAGGCCGCGCCACCCTCGGCTCTCTCGCCTTTCTCTCTGGATCGACGGGTAGCCTAAGGTAAGCCCTAATTTCTTCCTTTTCTATTTTCCCCCTTTTTTTTCATTTTCTAAATTAAAATCTGAAATACTCATCTCTTTTTTTTTCTCTTTGGCAGATCGGAGACCACCTCGGCTCCGTCGCCGACCGTCGACCGCCGGCAGCCACCGCGGCTGCCGTCCCCTCTGATTTCGACTCACACACACAGTAGGTTCAAGCCACAATTTAGTTCACAAAATAGCATAGGATTTTGAGCAGAAATCAAATACTGTAAATGCTTATTGAAATCTGAAATTCTTTTCTTGAAACTGAACTAGTCTATAAATTTCAGTTCATATGTGCATATGTAAACATGTTGTGAAATATCTGAACAGCCGTATGAATTGGTATGAATTGGTGGTTCCCTGAGGGTGATGATACCTTGAGTAGGTGGATAATAGTCTCTGCAGATATTGTATATCACAAAAATTAGAAATCAATTTGGGAAGAGAATGGAAAGATGCAGAAATTTCTTTGTTGCATTACCTTAAAATTGGCTGTGAAATTGGGCTGCAGTAGTTGATAATGGTGGTGTGAGAATGGTGAAAATGGCTGTGGTTTTAAAGAAAAATGGGGTGGTTTGGATGGATGAGGATTGTGGAATTTTTTTCAACTTACAGGTATGAACTCTTCAGCTGGCATGTAAGACTGAAGAATTTCCTTCAGCATGCGTAGTAAGAATTTCTTCAGCATGCTTAGGATTCAGCATGCTTAGGATTATTCAACTTTTAATCATTAAAAAAAAATCTAAGAGATTAATATATTAATTATATGGTTCCAAACTCATTTAAATACATTAAGACATATAAGCCTAATTCTTATTGAAGCATAAAATCCATTTGAGCTTGCTTCTAACATAAATTAAATTACTCATGGGCTTAAGTAAACAATCGATAAAAGATTCATATTTAACACTTCAGTGTTAAATTCTCCACAATAAATTAATGGACTCAAAATATATTTTGAGTGCATCATCTATTGAAAATAAAAAAATAAATCATCACATATATAAATTATCAAATTCATATAAGTTCGTATTTTATTAATGGATGCTGAACTCTAATTACCATAATACATCCTTAAATCAGTAATTAAAAGTATATAATCCTTAATAAAAAGTCGGGTCATTACAGCATCAGAGGCTGCCGTTGATTTTCTTCGTGCCGCCCATCTGTGTGTGCGCGTTGGGAGATGAGAGAGGAGAGAGAGCAAAGGCGAGGAGAGAAGGGATGGCGAGGCGGCGGTCGTGGCTGACAGCGACGCCAGTTGCAGGGAGAAGACCCCTAGTTTCTATTTGTTAAATTGCCGCGCTGCCGCCCTGAAATTTCTGGTGGATTCGACGACTTCTGTTAAATCGCCGCCGAGGGGAGAAAAGCCCTGGAATATCTGTTAAATCGTCGCCGCCGCGTTCTTTAATTTTGCGCACCGCCGCGTTCTTTAATTTCGCAGCACTTTCTTTCTGCGTGTGTTCTTGGTGTGTAGTTGATTCTTGGGGATGTCTGAAAAGAAATTTGAGATTGTGTTTAGGCTGACGTCGCCGCCGAGCCCTGGAGCTCGTCCGCCGCGCTGTCGAGGTGAGGAGGAGGAGGGGCGCCGAGGTGGGGAAGGGGAGGGGGAGGGGGGTGGCGGGAGCCGTCGACGGTGGCGGCAGTGAGTGGGGGAAGGGAGATTAGGGTTTGGGGGTGGGGGAGATTGGGGAAGATGATGATGTGTGTGTGTTTTTTTTTTGTTTTTTTTATTATTTTTTTTCTACATGTCAATAATAAGCTTAGGTGTCAATTTCCGACTGTCACAGTGTTAATTTCGGCTGCCACATAGTCAATTTCGGCGCCGGCGTGAAAAAAAACCGGTCATCGGACAGAAACCAGACAAAAAGGAAAGGTTATGTATTTAGAAGCGAATTTTTTAAATTAGGTGCAAAAACCAATTCCGTGTATATGTTATGAATTTATAGGCAATTAACCCTATTTTTATTACAACGATTTATAGATTGTACTCCCTCCCTCCCAACTTTTAATATTTATATTTTTATTTTAGTTCGTTCCACATTTTGGTATTTATTTATATTTTTAGTAAAAGTAGGTGAGACCACTATTTCACTTTAATTACTTTAACATTCACATAAAAGATGAGATCCTTATTCCACTCACAATACAACAAACCATTTTATTAAAACTCGTGCTACTTTCAGACGGAGAGAGTATTAAATAATCAAACTTTGTGATTTTCTTAGCGAAGAAACTCACATTTTAATTGCAAAATTCGTGCGAATCATTTAATCAAATTGAAGGGCAAGTTGAAATGTAATTTTTCATATTCATTATTACTATCAAGAGAATAAAGTGCATATCTAAAAATTGTGTCCGTACAAAATTTTACGCAGCAGGTGACGTAAATACGAAATGGGGAGGGCAGCAACGTGTGCTCTGTTTGGCTCCTTTTTATTTTAGTTGTCCTTTTAAGGAAAACGGCTCTTCAAAAATTTTAAATAAAGTTATCGAGCAGTGAACTGATAAAAGAATTACAATAATGTTGCTAATCCAAAAAATAATTACAATAACGCGGGATTAATGATAATGTGCAACGTGCTAATGATTTATTTAGGAGCAGACAGATCACGTGGCTTGATTCCTAACAGCCTGTTTACTATCTAAGAGAAACATATATGTGAAAGAAAAAAAAACTATACTTCAAGTTGTGATTTTAATATTTTGCGCTTTTGATCTTTATTGCTTCGTTATAACTAATACTACTAATTAGTATTGCCTACCTGTTCCAGTAACTTTTATTCAGTTGTCGTCATTTTACGGGTATTTATTTTTTAGGATTAACTTGATATATGAAAATAATAAATTTAATCTCTTATTTATTTTGATGGATTAGAATTTTGAGATATTTTAAAGTCTTTGATTATTTCTATCATTTAAATTAATTTTATTTTATTCATATTTCATTGAAAAAGTGAGATTAGAGAAATTCTACTCTTTAAGATAAAAATACTCAATCATTAATCTTATCAATCATGCAAAATAAACGCTCCTTAATGTTGAAAGAAAGCAGCACTTCAAAAAGGAAGCTTATATAAGAAAAAAGGTTAATTATTCAAAAATTAATAAACATTTATCAAATTTTAGTTGTACATACAAACTTTAAAATATAGTACTAAGGACATTAACTATGATGCTATTTTATGAGGTAATTGATGTTGTCGCAAACGTAACACAATAATAATGGAATAAAAAAAGGGGTTAATGGCCCGTGAAATCACGAATTTTAGACATAATCTAATTTTAATCTCTAATAAATGATTATGTTTGTAAAATCATGAACTTTTATTTATTTTTATTTTAATTACCTGAATAGCACATACGTGGCATTTTAATCTTATGTGGCTTATAACTAGTTGATGTGATTAATAAATATTATATAACGTCATTTCATACTTAAAAAAATAAATAAGTTAAATCTATCCTAATTACAATCACACATAATGTATTCTAGTTAAATTTCCGTTTATGGTTGTATATTGTTCCCATAGTTAAAATAAAAAATAATTAAAAGTTTGTGGTTTTACAGGCAAACTCTTTTGCTAGAGGTTAAAATCAGAATATGCTCAAAGTTCGTGGTTTTACAGACAAAATCTTTTGCTAGAGGTTAAAATTAGAAAATGTCCAAAGTTCGTGATTTTACAGAGTATTAACCTTAAAAAAAAGAGTACCAAAGGAACGAAGTAGCTCTTCTTCTACCTTATTTGTTGTCAAAATTGTGGGACCCACTTAAGAGCTTAGTGATGCGCACGTACCCTGCCGCTCACCCTAGCATGCAAATTCGAGTCAAATTCGGATTGAATGTGGCACCATTGTTTTGAGGTTTGAATGATCAGCCTGCTTAATTTCAACTTTGCCTATGTGGCTTAGAGAATGAGGTTTCTGTGTTTGGATATGTTTCGTTCGTGGCATTTGTTGGAGAATAGTTTTTTTTACTTCATACAGTTTCCGTAGACCGTGTATGTATATGACTACAAAATTGGAATTATATCATCGAAAATGATAATCGGCGCAGAAAAGAGGGTCTGTCGAAGCAATGTAAAAAATTATTCTGCCTCTGTATCGCCTATATATTGAAGTTGGATTGTTTGGAGTAAAAATTTGTGGACTTTAATTAACTGAAAACCACTCATACTTGTTGTTATTGGAGTAAAAACTTGTGGACTTTATTTTGTCCAAACAAGATAATGAGCGGTGTTGCTTGTTTCGTGCAGCTAGGATTTATGTTAAAAGTATCACATGGTATTTCTCATGTGTTTGTCTAAGTTTATGTGCACTGGTGTACATTATAATTTCCTGTTGAGTGGAGAGATTAGATAATTGGAAGAATTTGATCTGTTGAGGACGATACTCTAAATACCTTAAATCGGAATATTATAAGGAATACTCATCCGTTACTAGGAAATATATTTCTGTAACAAGTTGAAATAGTGAAATTTGTGATGCTCAACAAGTTGTGAATAGTAATAGATACTCATGTGTTGGCAATCCTTAATCATGGTTTCGATAACGTATGGATTGGTGCAACATATTGCGGCTTGTATATCGAAAGAACAACAATATGTCAAAGAGACGCATAGACACAACTTGTCCTCTTATTTTCATTTCGAATTTTCCGGCCTGGAATTGATGTTGGAGAATTTATTGCATCTAGATAGAACTAGGCTGGATTCATATGTGTCGTCTTGTAAGTTATTTTGATATGTACACTTGTATATATTTTGCCAAGCTGAGACGAGTTATTGTAGAGGCAGCAAAATGATCCCTCAAGAATTGAAATAACACTTTGATCGTATTTGATAATCCAAGTTGGAATCGGCTGACACTAGCCAACATGTGATTGTGTTTGACTTGGGCGAGTTGTGCCTCATCTTAGTGTGCAAGCTAATCAAATAATTTCATGCAGCATGTCGGCTTGGGATTATTTTTGAATCAAATGATGGAATTGTAGAATTGTCGGCTATGAATTGCCTAAGTCGAATACCTGAAATTGAACCAAGTTGGTTTTCATTGGGTCGTAACGACTTCGACCAATTGTGGCTAGTACAATATGATGAGAATATATGAACACGTGGCAGATTTTTACTTATGAAAGATAAATGTGTACAAATTTCTTGACTATGACTGTCGATTGCTCCAAGCTGGGTAGTCCATCCAATTTGATGATTAAAGATGATTTTATTGACATAGGTTGATATTGTCGTCGCAGACGGATCATCATTGGCGACATGTATTTCATAAGGTGTTAACATCGTAGGGCAGGTTGAGACATTATTATTTGAGGTTGGTGGCTGCACTTCGGAAAGTCGCCTACATACATCTTGCCAGGATCAAGCCAAATGTAGTTCTTGGGTCGCTTGCGGCTGGTTGGGTGAATTTATTGGCAAACAACTAGTACTGGGTGAACTCACTCGGATCATGTTCGTCCGCCTGTTGGTTAACTTAGGTTGGCGTGATCGTCTGATTGGACCCCAGTATGGTGGGTTGTATATGCCTGCTCAAGTGAGGACGTTGTGAAAGTACATTGATTCGCTTGATTGCTAGGGCCCCATGGTGTGCGCCAAATTGTAGAGGCTAAAATCTACAATGGAGGTTGACGTCTACACGTCCGGATTGATTGGGCACTAGCAACCTGTCAACACAAGAACACGTAAGAACCCTAGGTTGAGCACCGGGAAGGGGTGTCGACCGTAGAGCCTCCGACGCTCAAGTCAGTAACGGAATAGAAATAGCAAGATAGAATGACAAACAGAATGAAATAAGAGAAAAAGACAAGTTGAAATGAGTGGTTATTTCAAGGTGTCGATGGCGCTCAGAGGGTGAAAACGGTGACGGCAGATTGTGATAATGAAAGGTGAAAGACGGTCAAGTTGGCTGTGTCCGACTTGGAAGAGTAATCAGCGTGGCGGCAGAGTAGAAAGAGAGTTCAAGAAGTAAAGAGCCTGTAGAATTTCGTGTCCCCCTTTGTGACCTAGTCGGGCTGTTTATATAGAGGGCGGCCAGCCGCTAGGGTTTCTACAGTCTGGCCTCATCTAAACCCTTCTCTCCCAGGTTGTTGCGATTTGGACGGGATCATAAAGATTCATCATTTGATCGTGTCAGCTTAGCGGTAACCCTTAGGGTTGATGGCTGGGTCATATGACTTTGTCAACTAGGTGGACGGTAACCCTTGGGCCGGATGTGATACATTCGGCCTGTTTATCGATTCAAGTTGATCTATAGCTTTTTGGGCTAGATGGGCCAATCTGTGTGGTTGACTGGGCCTTTAGGGTCGTGCAAGATTGGCGAGCTAGCTTGGCGGACTAGCTTGATGGGCCAGGCTGGGTGCGAATTATTCAACCTGACGGTTCTGATAGGTCAATCTGGGTCAGTCCAGGTAGGTCTTAAAATTTGACTTATCGGGCTGGGCGAACATGTTTTCTTAAGTAATTGGTCTATCATCGTTTTCGACCCAAGTTGGTTCGAAGCTTGTCGGACTGGATGAACCGGGTTGCTTGACTTATTGGACCAGCTTGTAATGTTAATTGGGTTTGAGTCAAGTTGACGGATTTTGCCCACTACAATATGTTGTATTTAAATTAACATGTTGTGTATATTTTAATTCAAAAAAGCATTTTGTGTATATTTTTATTATTTTAAATTTTAGTTATGTGTTGTAGCAATTTCCCTTTTAATATTATTAGAGTTTGAATTTAAATTTTTACTTTTTAGCACAATTATATTACTCCCTCCGTCCCGCGAATTTTGAGGCAATTCTTTTCGGCACGAGAATTAAGAAAATACTCCCTCCGTCCCGGCCAAGACGCTACATTTGCTCTTTGGCACGGGATTTAAGGAGTTGTAGATTAATGTTTTAAGTGTGTAGTAATAAAGTGATAAAGTAGGTGAGAGAAAGTAATATAAAGTAAGAAAGAGAAGGTAATAAAATGATAAAGTAGGAGAGAGAAGGTAATAAAGTGATAAAGTAGGAGAGAGAATGTAATAAAGAAATACTTAATTAGTGTTAATTAAGTGTTTAAATTCCTTATTTTTGCCAAATATAGAAATGTAGCATCTTCGTTGGGACGGTCCAAAAAGGAATATGTAGCATCTTGGGCGGGACGGAGGGAGTAGTATTTAGTGTATTAAATATGGTAGGTGAAAAAGTGAAAAGGTGAATAAAGAAAGAAAAAAATTGCCATATAAAGAAATGACTCAAGATTCGTGGGACGGAGGGAGTAATTTTTATTATTTAAAATTAATTTATTAATGTAATTATATCAATTTTACTAAAGTCAAATATAAATGTAAAAATCCTGAACATAAATTATATATATATATATATATAGAGAGAGAGAGAGAGAGAGAGAGAGAGAGAGAGAGAAAGGTTAAATAGAGAATGCTAAATATTTAGAGAATAGAGAATTCGTGAAACAAAAACGAACAGATCTACAATTTTTACGAACAAATCAATGTACCGCATGAACAACAATTTGCCCCGGGTTCGAATCCTGTTGGTGGCGAGTTTTTCTCTTTTTTTACTAAATACGTCTGTTCGTTAGTTATGTTGATTTGTTCGTAAAATGTATAGACTTGTTCAAAATGAAATATATAATAATTCTCTGTTTAACTTGACCCCCGATTGAATCGGGGGCAAATGCCTACGAAAAGATCGCTTGGATTTAAGAAAGGGTCGCTTGAGGTGAACAAAACGAACAAAATTATCCCCATAACACCTACGTCAGCTTTTTATTTGAATACAGACAAAACGAATCGCTTTCTAGATGATCCTTCTAGGAGAAGGTGATTCTGAAATTCATAAATGAAGTAGTTAATGGTGGGGTTACCATTATCCTTTTTGTAGTGACGAATCTTGTATGTGTTCTTAAGACTTAAGAAAAGGAATTTGTCCACTTTTCGGTACATTTTACGAACAAATCAACATAACTAACGAACAGACGTATTTAGTAAAAAAAGAGAAAAACTCGCCACCAACAGGATTCGAACCCGGGGCAAATTGCTGTTCATGTGGTACATTGATTTATTCGTAAAAATTGTAGATCTGTTCGTTTTTGTTTCACGAATTCTCTATTCTCTAAATATTTAGCATTCTCTATTTAACCTTTCTCTCTCTCTCTCTCTCTATATATATGGTTAGATTCTAGTGAGATTACTATTTTTCGTGATATGTGAGACTAATGAATAAGTCAGTATATAGTAAAAAATAAGGCAATATATAGTGTTGAATAACAATATTCAAAAAATCAGCAAAATTTTCACTCCCTCCTGGATTCGAACCTAGGTAAAAATTTTCTTCCTCTAGATAAATACCAGTCATAAGATACATTAAATCAACACCTACAAATCAATTTAAGCTCTCACCATATATAAAGGATCTCATTGAAATCATTCCCTATGTGTGTGTAATATGTGGAAAAAGTAGTATTTTGTCAATGAGGTTTATGAATAGTTAAATCTAAGATAGCACCATAGTGAAGGAAGTTGAAGTAGTTTGAAATAGGGGAAGATGCTGATGTGCTAATACTATGGAGTAACACTATATATTGTGAATACTCTGTGCTCAAAACTAATAATATTATCAAATTTTATTGCTAATATAATTGAGACTTTGATCAAATTTATGACTGATATGATTAGCCAAATAATTGATTTGAGATAATGGACAGGGGAATAAAACGACTTCTATTATGACATGTCACAATCATTATTTGAAATTATAAAAAATCATATTATTCGACTAGTTATGTGACTAGTAAATTCGATCATCATTGTAATTGGTAGCAAATATAGATAAAATAAATAGTTCAATAATTATCACGCTAATTTTAAAACTTGTATGCAAAACTAAATTTCACGAAAGTTGAATAATAATTTATAGATAAACAAATAATTAGGTGTCTCGTATCCGAGTAATTAATTGAATTGAACTGAAACTAGAAACTGGTACAAATTTATTGTAGATTTATTCTTCGTGCGAAAATTTTAAAAATATCTGGAATCTATCTCATCGGCTTTGAATTTATGTAGATTAATTATTCAGCTGTAAGATAGAGACTTTACGAATTCAATAACTTTTAAGTTGGGTTTCAGTCTATTTATGCTATTAATTTAAGGGTTATTTGTGCATAAATATATGATTTTTATTTTTATTTAATCATTTTTTTAACTTTTTTTCATAATTTTTTAAAAAATCTAAATACTAATTTTATGATGGAATTGTTGTTGGGAACTTAATGGAATATCCTAATCCTTGTTTTGATGATACCAAAATCCATAGGCCTTAATTGTAATAGACTAGAACTGTTCGAACTCGTGTGTTAAAGTTCGTTTCTAGTTTAGCTTGTGGTTCTGAAGACTGAAGACTGAAGGACGAAGGACTGAAGACTGAAGACTGAAGATACCAACTGAAGTATCAGTTGAAGAATCAGTTCGGAACTGATTACTTAATGCGTGCCGCGTTGATTCAGCGGACTGATACTAAAGTCAAGTATCAGTTAAACATTCTTCCTCGGACTGAACTTCCAACGTTCAAAGGAAACCACGTACTCAAAAAGTACAGCCGCATTAAATGCAGAGATCTCAGGATCCTCTTTTTTTCTACAGAGGTCATTCCTATTTGGTGGCTACTTTATCAGAGACGTCGCATCTCCTGCTCTTCAACATAGCCGTTCTCACCAAACAAGGAACCTCAAAGATTGAAGCCTCAGCCCAAATTCAAAAAGCTCTCCAACGGAAGAAATCTTGAAGACGTTCTCCGCCAACGGATCTATTCAAGACCTCTCGTATAAATAACACTCGAGGATCACTTCAATCTTCACCGATTCAACAACATAAGCTGAAACTCTGCCAAAATTGTTTCTCAGCCAAAAGCTTAACCTCTCCAAAGCTTGAATCGAAGAAGAGAATACCAAAGCCAAAAATCAGTCACTGCTGATTACATACATTCTCTTAGACATTAGGCAAACCCCTGTTTACCCAGAGCCTAGGTCAAAACTAACTCCAAAGAACTTGTTCTTTGAAGTTTAGTTGACAAGATTTCAAACCTCCCTTCGACCGATAGAATCGAGTGTTTGAGTTGAAAAGGAGTTCAGGAAGGTACTCTAACTCCGTGAGATCCTAGTGCCAGTTCGTGCTAGGAGTGAGAAATCCACCGCGAGTGAAGTGTTAGTACTGAAGATTGGATCTTCAGTTGATTCGGTGGTGTGCACCCGGCTAAGCACATAGTTTCGGTTTGTAGTGCACCCGGCTAAGCACTTGCGGAGTAAAGTTGTTGGTCTGATCAACCGACCGTGGATGTAGGAAGTGTTTTCTGAACCACGTAAAAATCTCTGTGTTATTTACAGCTTTCAGTTTTACTTTCCTACTTGTGCTCTTACATTTGATAAATTGAATACTGATTAAAAGCAAAGAGAAACCTAAGACTAACAACGTGCTCAACACAGGCTATTTCGAAACAAAGTATTTCCGTTGCGTATGTTATCAGTCTGACTGATCTATCCTCCGATAGTCAGGAAGACTTATAACATCTCTGTTTTAACAAACTCGACTGAAGCTTTAACGTGCATCAGTTAAGTTCCAGTGACTTAACTTATAACTCATTACTGAAGAGTATTTCAGTATCAGTCGTCAACCATGTTTGGTCAAAACTCTTTTCTGTAAACAGGCGTCTAAATTTGCGTGTAAAGTTTCGTTTTGATCTCTATCTTGAGATCCCTCTGAATTTTTGAATAAAAATAGCCTATAGGTGTATCCCCCCCCCCCTCATACACCTATTCGAGACCCTCTGGACCTAACAATTGTAATTGACTTCGCTTCTACGTGACATACACGTGTCAATTTTCAATTTAAGTTAATTTCAACATTTTCTAATTTTTCCACGAATTTAATATTCTTTTGATTTTTTCCACAATTGTTTTTCCCACTAAATCCATTTCCCTCATAGTTCTCAATTAGTTTGTGTTGCAATTGATTCTATGTTAAATGTCAATTCAAATTTTATATTGTGTCTAGAAATCGGAAAGCTTTAATATGATTTTGGATCCAAAAGTTATATCATGACATATTTTTCAACGAGTTTGTGCTTAATTAGTTATGGTTAAAATGTTAATTCAAATTTTTTATTGTGTCAAGAAATTGGAATGTATTAATATGACCTTTGGATTAAAAAATGATACTATTCCCTCTGTCCCACTACAAATTTCTCACTTTCCATAATGGGATGTTCCATTACAAAGATCTCATTCATTTTTTGGTAAATAATTAAAAAACTAATTAACTACTGGATACACCACTCTCTCTCTCTCTCTCTCTCTCTCTCTCTATATATATATATATATATATATATATATATATATATATATATATATATATATATACCTACTTTTACAAATCTCAATATATTTTTCTTTCTCCACTAACTCAGTTGATCTACTAATTACATATTCCTTAATCTCCGTTCCCAAAAGCAGTAACACATTTGTAATGGGACGGATGGAGTATCATTTAGTGAGAAATAAGGCGGAAATGAATTTAGTGTGAAGAAATAAATTTTGTGAGAAAAATCAGAAAAATATGAAGTTCGCGAGAAAAACTAGAAATGTTGAAAGTTTCTGTAGCTTATAGACAAATGACTCAAAAAAATAATTAAGATCGTCGACCGATCATTCTACGTTGACTGCTCCTACGGACACGTCATCGTCAATTTAGAAAAAAAAAAGTTAGTTTTATAGAAAAATTAGATGAGCACAAAGTTCATATATTTAAAGTTAAAAAATAAAATTTGTGGAAAAATAAAAAAAATGCTGAAAATTCGTATATTTACACGTAAATAACCCTTGATTTAATTTACTTGATATATATGTAGATGTTAAAGATAGATGACATATATTTACATATTAAACTAGTCAATTATGTGATACTAGTACACCCCCATCCGTGCGGTGCACGACGAGCATTGAAATTAAATACCATATTAAATAAATATATACAAATATTAAAAATAATTATAATATAAAAGTATGTAATTTTTTTTAAAATAAAATATATCAGTTACTCAATAAAGAACTCTAAATCTTAAAGCATATAAATTTTCACCTTTATATAAAATATAACTGATACTTGTAATTAGTAATTTAAATATTTTATATATAACATTAAGATAAATACAAAGTAAAAAATATATATTCAACTATAAAAAAAATATCTATGCATCGTATGTATATGATCTATATTTATGTATATGAGAAATATGTATTATAAATAAAAAATTACTTTTTTTTATATATTTCCTCTGTATTTTCCTTATCTATTTTTCAATCCTATATATCTAAATTATAGATTCAATCACAAAACTTTTCAATCATTAATTTCATACAATTATGTTTTATATATTGTACTTTTATATAATAGTGTTGTTTAAATCATGCATTTTCTAAATTCCCAAATTGGTCATGCAATTTTATTTATTATTGTACTAATGCCATTGTTGTATTTTAATCATTAACCCACACTTAATTTAATAATTTTGGATCCACAATCAAATTAAATTAAATTATTAGTCCACACTAAATATAACAAACTGAGGCTCTTAATAATTTTTTTAAAAAAATATTATTGTTAAAAATTCACACTTAAATATTCCAAATTTATTTATAAAAAATTAAAAACAAGTACACATACGAATAATTTATGTTAAAAGTTCATATTTAAATAGCTTAAAATTAATGAAAAAAAGTCAAAAATGGTAAAATTAAAATTAAATTAATCAACAAAATCGTAAAAAATTGAGAACCAAAGGGAATTCCATTAATTAAATACAAAAACTTGGATACAACAGGGTTAACCCGCAGACCCTGATCGGCATCCTTATCTGAACTCGCATCTTGACTCAAATCGTATAAATAACACTATTCGATTATACAAATGACACTGCCTATAATTGACACTGTTTGGTTATATAAATGACGCTGTAACATTTTAAAATGTTAAAGTGTCATTTTCAATCTTATAGTGTCATTAACAAGCTTATAGTGTGAATTACAAGAAGTGTTATTTATATTTCTGAATAGTGTCAATTATACGCAGTGTCATTTACAATGTTATAATGTCATTTATACGCAGTGTCATTTGTATGATAAAATAGTGTCAATTACAGACAGTGTCATTTGTATAACCAAATAATGTCATTTACACAGTTCGAGTTAGGATGCGGTTTCGAGTCAGGGTGCAGATCGGGGTTTGGGTGCGAGTGCAACCCGATTGTACACAAGACCACCTCTTAATTAAAAGGGGCAATACAGTAAAACTTAATTTACAGTCAAATTTTCTTTCTAATTTAATCAATATATATACATGCTATTTTACTATATTGAGCGGTAATTAGTACTCCCTCCGCCCACGATCAATGTTCCCCAACTTTTTGGGTGTTGGTTTTAAGAAATATTAGGTAAGTGTGTTGTGAGTGGAGTTTGAGTCCTACAATAAAGTTGTTATTATAGAGTAGTGTTTAAAAATGTGTGGTGATGGGTGAAGTTTGGGTCCCACATTAGTAAATTATGTTGTGAGTGGAGTTTGGGTTCCACATTAAAGGTGTTATTTTGGGGTAGTGTTTAAAAATATGTGATGGGGTTAATTGTGTTGTGTGGTAGTGTTTAAAAATGAAGGTAACATTTTTTGTGGACGTATTAAAATGACAAAAATGGAACATTGATCGTGAACGGAGAGAGTATTTACTTAACATCTTTATAATATTATTTCAACATACAAAATAAAGTTATTTTAACGCCAATTAAAATACTTGTGGCCATTTCACACGATTTTTTCTCTTTAATCTAAACTACACAAAAACTCACAATTCCTAAATTATTAAAATAAAGCTTGTAAAAAAAGGAAAAAGAAAACCTAGACCCTTGAAAGCACAGGAAAGCAGACTAAGGGCCGAGCCTCATTAAAACCTCTTAAAGCAAAACCCGCGAGGAAAAAAGCGATAAGAGGAAAAAGAGTGCTCTTCTATAAAACAACATCAACCAAACGTAATGCCAAAAAAATGATAAGAATTGTCTCAAGAGCTCCGACCTAACCATCGCCCTTAGACAATTCTGGCTCTCAGTGGCAAGAAAAAGTAAATAAAGAACATCTAAAACAAAATAAGAAGCAAGAAAATGAAAACGAAGTAGTATCGGACGAGAAACCACGTCCAAACGCAAACTAAAAAGACCAAGCAAAAACTCCCTGCTCGCCGGCAAGGGGCGATGAGGCCAGCCGCAAGTTCTCTTCCACGCGAGCCAAAGGATCGACTCCGGGGCATCCAACAGAGCCCGTTCCATCAAGGCCCAGACACCAGCGCACCGGATGTCTGAAAAATACCTGAGGTCGCTCCAACTAGGGCTGTCGATCGGTTCGAGTTCGGTTACCCGAACTCGAAATTGCCATATTTCACTAATCGTTCCCGAACCATTTTAGGTGTTCGGTTACCCGATTCGGATTATTTGGGTATCCGAAATACCCATATAAAAAATTAAAATTCAAATAATTTGCCAGATAGAGGATTTGAACCTAGTCTCCAAAAAATACACAAAGCAACTTATCCACTAGACTAAAGCTCATTCTTATAATCTAAATATATCATAATTTTATTTTACCTAAGAATCGATTTTTTTTAAAAGAAAAACAAATTAATGAATTTATAATTAAAATGTATATAATATATATATTAAATAATTTTCGGTTATTTCGGTTAACCCGTTTCGGTTATCGGGTTAATCGATACCCGAAATTTTTCTAAAAATGATACCCGATACCGAATCGATAACCAAAAAATTCGATTATTGGATACCCAAACCCAAAAATTTCGGTTCGGTTAACGGATTATCCCAAACCCGATAACCAATTAGACAGCCCTAGCTCCAACTACTAATCTCCATCAAAACCTGAAACGCAAAGATCATCTTCAACCTAAACTTGAGAAGCTTCAGCCAAAAATTCAACCCACCATGTGTTCGCCAAAAGGCCATGTGAAGCATCACATGCACAGCACGAGCACCAGCATCAGCTATCGGCGAAAAGCACCTAGGCCAGTAGTACCTCTCCCACGCGAGCCCCATCGGCTCCGCGGCATCCATCGGAGTCCATCCCTGATACGATCCTTGCCAGACCGCTCAAACGAACACTCAAGCGGAAGACTTGATAACGAACGATAGATGATGGAAGATCCCAAAACCTCTGAATCTAACCCAAGAAATTATATAGGCGAATGAATTCCCTATATCCCAACGTGACATTGATGCAGCAACTCGGGGACAATGAATGACACCCAACGAGGGTTGGTTGACTCGTCGTTACACCGACAGGTGAATTCTCTTGGAATATCCAAGAGGAATTCAAAAACTCTCAAGAGAGAAATAAAACCTCTGAATCTAACCCACGAAATTATATAGGCGAATGAATTCCCTATATCCCAACGTGACGTTGATGTAGCAACTCGGGGACAATGAATGACACCCGACGAGGGTTGGTTGACTCGTTGTTAGGCCGATAGATGAATTCTCTTGGAATATTGAAGAGGAATTCGAAAACTCTCAAGAGAGAAATAAAACTCATAGTTTTTGATAAAAATGGGTTTTTATTTTCATGGGCTACATAGCAGCCCTATATATAGGAAAAAACTAAACCTAGTCTAATAAGGAAACAACTTAAAATAAACCCTAATCAGCCAAATAAGGCCTTTATTCCCTAATTTTCGAAAATAACCCAATAAGCTAAAGTATTGGGCTCTAAAATAACAAAGCTGGAAAAAAAATAAAGTCTTCCAACTTCGGCCCAAATGCAAATAAATCAAAATCAAAATCAAACATAAACATGGGCCACCAACTCCACCATCTCCAAATGACTTCTTCTTCAACTCTTGCTTCTTCAACGACGAACCTTGGGTTGCATCATTCCCCTCTTCTTGAAAAGGATTTGTCCTCAAATCTAAGGCGTCACCTACATCAAAAGAAAACCTCTCCTTGCGCATATGCAACCATGCCCAATCACCAGGTTTAAACACCACTTTGATGAAGTAACTAGGACTCCAACTCTTCCTCACGTGCCCATTGGCCAGCAACTCAATCATCGGCCTCTCCTCCTTCATGGCCCACTTCCAATCACTAGCCCTTGCAAGAAAGGACTTATGAATCAACCTATTCTCCTTTTTCTCTACGGGCTGCTCCTAGGACTTCATCTTCTCCGCCTCCTTTTGCAACTACACTTGATCCTCATAAACTTGTTTAGGAGTAAGAGGGACAAGTGATACCTTCTTATGTTTATACTAAAAGGAATATTTGTTGGTGAAGCCATCATAAGTCACACGTCGATCAAACTGCCACGGACTCCCCAACAAGATGTGGCTCGCTTGCATGAGAATCACATCACACAACACCTCATCCTCATACTTCCCAATGCTAAAAGGAACCTTCACTTGCTTCGTAACTTTGATGACGCCGGTCTCATTCAGCCATTGCAAACGGTACTGGCTTGGGATTCTTCACCTCGGTCAGCCCCAATCTCTCAACCATGGCTCTACTAGCCACGTTCGCGCAACTTCCTCCATCAATGATCACGCTGCACACCTTGTCTTGAACAAGACATCTCGTGTGAAAGAGATTATCCCGCTGCTCACTCTCATCAGACTGAGTTTGAACACTCAAAGCTCTCCTAGCTACCATCAACTGTCCAGCAGATGTGAAAATCTCCTCAATCTCCTCTTCATAATCGACATTCTCCAAAACTGGCATATCCGAATTGGTCTCCTCACCATCAGTCACAACTTCGCCGTCATCTCTCATGATCATAAGTCTCCTATTCGGACACTCACTCATAATATGCCCGAATCCTTGACACTTGAAGTACTTCTTATCTCGATTTCGACCATCGGAAACTGCCAAATTTGTTGAATTCGAACCCTCTGTTCGAGATCTAAAGAACTGCTTCTTATCATCTCTTGGCGGCGTCTCCTTCTTCCATTGGTTCCCTTTTGACGAGGAACCACTAGAAATTGGTTGGAATTCTCTCCAATTGGCTTGATTCTGTCTCTGGTTGTTGCTGTTGTTGCCCCTCTTCTTAAGTTGATTCTCTATCTTAATGGCCATGTGGACCATATCCTCAAACTCAACATAGTGCTGCAACTCCACCTTATCCCAAATATCCCAATGCAAACCAACTAGGAATCTCGTCATAGTCGTCATAGTTGTGGCAGTCAAAGAGAAGCTCCACCTTTCTCTCCCATTCAAGATACAATTCTGGATCATTTTTCCCTTGGAAAGAGGGAATGTTCATCTTGATGTTGCCCAGATTGTTATCTTGCCAAGTCCTACCGCCATCTCTCTGCCAGTCCTCTTCCTCACCAAAATCTGTGTCATCTTCCTCATACTGGCGATATGGGATTCGACCTCCTCCACCACCACGGCCTCGTCTGTCGCCGCCTCGGCCTCCTCCTCGAGTGAAATTGATCTCTTTGGAGTGAGACTGCTCAATCTGGTCGATCATTTCATGCACTATCTCCAACTCTGATCTCATAAGCTTTTCAAATTCTGACTTAAGTGCCTCCATCATGAATTTCATCTTTGGATCAACAACAGGTTGATCATCCGCCGTATTGGAACCCTGTTCATCTTTCTTTGACATATTGACACATAAATAATAAACGGTTAGTAAAATAAATGGACCTCACCACCTCATAAGCACTCGTGTATATCACTCAATAATGAATCACTCAGCACTCGTGTATCACTCAATCAATGGCTTTTTTCCTCTAATTGTCTCACCGCTCTTGCCTTTTACCACTCAAGTTCTCTCTCAAGAAATCGAAATCCCTCAATCTACCACTTGAATTCAACACCAACAATAACAAACGAAACCACCAAACTGACTCAACGAGAGCACTAAATGAAACGTCCCGCGAGACACCACAGCAACAAAACAAATTCTAAAATGATCTATACTACCCAACGAAGACGATAGACACAAAGAAACACAGACTGAAAAACCCAAAAAGTGTTGCGCAGAAACAGGCTCAAAACGTTCTATACTACCCAATGAACACAGAAAACACCACAAGATTTAATAGAAAGTCGAAAAAAGTGCACACAAAATTTGTCCCCAAAAGCCTCTATATGACCCAAGGAACTAAATGAAAAAAAATGCAAAAGATGAATTTTCAAAAATATCTATACTTTTTTTCTTTTTTTCCAACCCTTACAGAACGTGGATTCAGAAAAAATCAAGAACGAAATGAAAATTTCAGATGTTGGATGTGAATGGATGTATATGGGCATGTATGGATGTGTATGGGCGTGTATGTTTGGCACTCCAACAAACAGACATAAGATATATATGAGAAACACGAAAAAGATTCAAGAACAGAAATGAAACCCTAATGATGTCGTCTACCCTTGACACGAAACGGAACCCTAAAATGCAGCAATATGTAAAAATGTGGAAACCCTAAAGCGGCTACCCTTGACCAAGGTAAGAACACGAAAACGAAACTTGGATACGAAACATGGCTCTGATACCAAATGTTACGATCCTTGCCAGACCGTTCAAACGAACACGCAAGCGGAAGACTTGATAACGAACGATAGATGATGGAAGATCCCAAAACCTCTTAGTCTAACCCACGAAATTATATAGGCGAATGAATTCCCCATATCCCAACGTGATGTTGACGCAGTAACTCGGGGACGATGAATGACACCCGACGAGGGTTGGTTGACTTGTTGTTACATCGATAGGATGAATTCGCTTGGAATATTCAAGAGGAATTCGAAAACTCTCAAGAGAGAAATAAAACTCACAGTTTTTTATAATAATAGGTTTTTATTTTCGTGGGCTACAGAGCAGCCTTATATATAGGCAAAAACTAAACCTAGTCTAATAAGAAAACAACTTAAAACAAACCCTAATCAGCCAAACAATGCCCTTATTCCCTAATTTTCGAAAATAACCCAATAAGCTAAACTATTGGGCTCTAAAATAACAAAGTTAAAAATAAAATAAATGAAGTCTTCCAACTTCGGCCCAAATGCAAATAAATCAAAATCAAACATAAACATGGGCCGCCAACTCCACCATCTCCAAATGACTTCTTCTTCAACTCTTGCTTCTTCAACGACGAACCTTGGGCTGCATCAATCCCTTCCATGCCAAGAAACCAGCAGACTGATTATCTGAAAAGGCCTGAAGATGCTCCAACTCACTACCGAAACCATGCGCAGCTCGAGCACCAGCAGCAGCCCATGCCCTCCAACTGCTTGAGGAAATGCGAAAACAAAAATTTCGACCCCTATCTTTTTCCATCACCAGCGCAAGCATCTCAAGATAAGGGATACTCAGCAACGAAGACACCTTGGTGTAAACAGAGGTGGTAAGAACATGATCCCACCCAAAAATGAAAATACTCTGTAACATAAAAGGAGCATCCAATCTCTACGCAGAGTAAAATAATTCACTCTCAGAGAAACCAACGGAGTCCGACTCCATGAGATCTAAATTCTAGCGCACTAGAAAATTGTAAAAAATCCCATAGAACACTCCAGCAACCAACACCGCAAAGAAACACCCGACATCAATTCTTTAAGCGTAAATGACTATGCGTGTGCATGTCGAGACAGACCGCTTGTTGGATTTCCGCAATCTCATGTGGCCACCAACCCTCTTCTCTAAGCGGATTGGCCATGATATCCGCTGCCACATTCCCTTCCCGATACATGTGCGAAACAAGCAAACAAAAATTACCGAGGATTTTGAGAGTCGAATGCCAAGAAGTAGTAAATCTCCAAGGAACATCTTTGGAACGTGAATTAAGGAGATGCACAATGTAGGTCGAATCCGGTTCAATCCAAAGAGCCCGCCAGCCACACGAATTCGCTATTTGAATAGCGGTAATAACGGCCAAGAGCTTAGCCTCAAAAGCATAGCCGTGACCACCTTTCACATGAAAACACCCTCACACCCAACTCCAATTGTCCCTAAAAATGCCGCCAGCATGCAGCAATGAGGCCCAGAGCTTCCATAGACGAACCGTTAGTATTAACCTTGATTCAAGGTGCAGCCGAGGGCCACCAATGTACAGAGATGAATTCCGAAGGCAGAGCAATCCTAGGAGAAACACCAATGTCCCGCAATGTGACATAATCTGACCAAAGATTACTCATATGGCCAATGTTCCGAAAGTTACTGTCAATCTCCCAGAAGCACACCTTAACTGTTTGGAGAACCCGTCTGTAGTAAAAGGCTTTATGAATATCAATTTCGTGAATAGCCTGAGATAAATCAAACCAACTGAGCAGCTCTTTCCAAACCAAGTGAACCATTGTGCAAGACCAGAATAAGTGAGTAATGTCTTCAGCAACTATCAGACACAAAGAACTCGTCTGTAGTAAAAGGCTTTATCATAAAAAATACAACTATTACGCTGCATCCAAATGGCCGAAAGCGCAGTGATCACCCCAGCTTTCCAAAAACAACGTAATTGCGAACTAAGCTCCAAATTCCAGGTAGCCACCAAAAAACTGTGAATATCAATTTCATGAGTAGCCCGAGAGAAGTCAAACCAACTAAGCACCTCTTTTCAAACCAAGTAAACCATTGTGCAAGACCAGAATAAGTGAGAAATGTCTTCAGTAGCTATCCGACACAAAGGGCAGCGATTAGGCATTTGGAGTAGGGATGGCAATCGGGTACTATGGGTACGGATAGTGACTATCCATACCCATACCCGTGAACTACATGAATAGTAGATTTTAATCACGAAACTATATGTGGATATCAAATGCTACCCAAACCCGCCATCCGCAGATACCTGCTACCCATCGGGTATCCGCCAACCCGCTACCCGTAGGATATCCTTCACCCGCTATCTGTCGAATACCCATTACCCGCTATTCATTGGATACCCGTCACCCGCTATCCGTCGGATACCCACCACCTACTATCCAGCGGATACCCGCGAAATAGAATTTGAATATAAATTTATAACAAATTTAATACAAAAAAAAAAATCACCACAAATTAGGGAAATTAGGATTTACGTAGTGTTTGGGCCTTAGGGTTTAGTTTGTGTTTGAGCCTTTTTTTAGATATGATATGTTGACCCATATCTGAAATGTATATTCAAAGCCCATATTTTTAGGATATTTTGTGGGTATTTCACGGGTAATTGGCGGGTATTTTCGCGGATATGTTTTACGGATAAAAGGGTTTCACGGGTATGGATAGTAAGTATCCAAACCCATACCCATAAACTAAATGGATAGTGAATTGCAACCACGAAACTATCCATGGATATCAAATGCCTCTCAAACCCACCCTATTAGGGTTGAGTTTTCGCGGATATCCGTTACCCACGGGTAAATTGCCATCCCTAATTTGGAGACCTTGCCTAATCAGACGATCATAAGTAGGTTGTCTATTGTGTATTATCCTCCAGGAAATAAGAGACCTACGTACCGAAATATAGGATTCCCAGATCTACGTGCCCCAAGCAACACGCGAGAATTTATGCCACTCTTTTTTAAAAGCAAGCGTGGAAGAGACATTCCTAGTCAAAGAATACTTCCAAAACCGCATATCAGGCTCGTCTCCAATAGGAACAAGAAGGATATCGCAGACTAAGAGAGGATAAACATTGATAAAGTCTTGCATGAAGTGCCACACTCCATCAAAGAAATAGTCAAAAATCGAATAATGAAGATAATCCCACATAAAGGAGAGAATCTGGCATTTTTCCACCATCCGGTATCCAAGCCAATCATCAGTCCAAAAACTCGTAGAACTACCATCACCAATGAAAGTATAGGAGTTCTCAACGAGCTCTCCCACTTCCTCTCTAACCCCCATTCACGTGGTAGAGGGGACAGTAAGATCTCTAGTGCGGCTGAAGCGAGTGAGATGGCAATTTCTAATCATGTCATAACCAAAAGCCTTCCCACAGATGATTTTCCAAGCCATCTTCATAAGAAAACATTTATTCATGAGGGAGAAAGAACGCACTCCCAACCCTTCTTCCTCTTTAATCGAACATACACGGGACCAGGCCACCGGGCAAGAAGGAGACTTGCGAGTATTGCCAGTCCATATGAAATTCCGACACTTTGAATCAAGCTCATGGAGACGCTACCGAGGCCAACGATATACCATCATAGAGTGCGTAAGAGAGCCTTGAATCACAAATTTAACCAAACAGAGATGTCCAGCCATAGAAAGATGAGTCCCTTTCCATCTAGCAAACTTGTTTAGTATCTTATCATGTATAGCACGAAGATGAGAAGCATGAACTCTGCCTTTAAAAATAGGAACACCAAGATAAACAAAGGGGAATTTACCAACCGAGAGCGGGAGAATCCTAGTGATGGAGCGGCATAAAGCAGTGGGAACGCGATCCGTGAAGAAGATTTTGGATTTCTCAGGACTGAAACTCACAATTCCTAAATAAAAATACATATACAAATAATAAAAAAAAACAAAATAGTGAAAGCCTTAATACACTTCACCTATCCCAATCCAATGTCGATGCGTCTTCTTCTTTTTCTTCTTCTTCATATTGTGTTTTTTTTTCTTCTTCTTCTTCTTCATATTGTGTGTGTGTGTGTGTGTGTTTTTTTTTCTTCTTCTTCTTCTCCTTCATATTGCGTTATTTTTTTCTTCTTATTCTTTCTACGTCAAGCAGAGCAACGGTATCAGGGATAATAAGCAAGCTTCGGAAGCTACCCCCGGAAGAAATTGTCATTTGACGATTAGAAGGAGGCTAGAGGGATTCCGTACCGAAAAAGTGTCTCTGAAGATCGAGCTGCCTTCGCTCACGGTGCCACAGTTATCATCGTTGGGTGTTGTAGTTCATTTTTCTTTTTCATTTTAATAAAGAAATTTTCTTTATATGTAATATATATATATAAATGTGTGTGTGTGTGTGCGTTTGGGGAGGATCATAAATATCAATGGAAATTGCCGATATTAAATATTGTGCATAATTAGGAAAAACATTGTGGAGTTCAAGCATCTGTTGATCGAAAGAAAATGAGATATTAGATTTGAGCAAAATTGTTGATTTGAAGATGTTGAATGGGATTTGTCTGTATGAATGCGGAACTCCATATTTATTTTTTCTTAAATCAACTTCACGTTTATTTGAACATGCTTACAATTTTGAAATTGAAACAAAATTGTCAAAATATTTGTTGGAAATTTGTTACCGTTAGACTCCTCTTTTATATAAGATATAGATTTAAGAGTAGTGTTATTTGAACAAAATATGTCCGGATAAAAAAAAAAAAAAGTTAAATATTTTATAAAATTAATTTATTTAAAAAAAATTGTTCAAATTTAAAAAGAATTTAATTAGTTTTATTATTTTATCCACATTATAATTTTTTTCCCTGTATTTTATTATTTTTTATATTTTTTGTGCATAAAAAATAATTAAATATTAAAAAATTACAAAAAACTACAATATAGAGAAAACAATAAAACTAACTAAATTATTTTTTATTTTAAGCAAAACATTTTATATAAATATTTTTTTATAATATTAACTATTCTTTATCTGAACATATTTTGTCCAAATAGCATTATCTTTATTTTTAATTATTGTTAACAACAGGTAAATGAGCAAAACAAGAAGATGGCCTTTTTTTCATCTCCTATGAAATACTATGTGGTTGTGGGTATTACTTCATTCATCCTGCGAAACTTGAGCAATTCCTTTCGGTACGAATTTTAAAGGAGTTAGTATTTTGTGTGTAAGTGTGGTAGGTAAAAAAAATGAAAATATGAATAAAGGAAAAAACTTTTGCTATATAATGAAAGTGCTCAAAAGAGAGCAATGAGCCCTAAGCGATACCCTACGCGATACCCTAGCCGCCACTACTGATGTTGGCTGCTCTGTTGAATGAAACCGGCGGTTCGATCGCCTACGGGACAAATTGAGGTTGAATCTACCCGCTGTCTCAAATAACTTCCAAGCCCAATTCGATTCTTGCTAGGGTTTTTGCCTGGCAACCCTAACGCCCACACGGGAACCACTGCAGATGCTCACATGCCTCTAGCGCGGAATCAATCGTTCGCTGCGGCGATCGCTGCAGACACTCGAGACATAGGAGTTGTGCCTGATTCAGATCCACGCTCTCCTACTAAGTCTTTTGCGGGTTTTTTTCAATCCACGTATGGTACGTAAATCTGATTTGCTGGCCCATAATTTCCATGCGATTCATCCCCACTGTGAGGGGGACAGATTGTCGCTGGTTTTTCCGAAAGATTTTTATGCGAAGCAAGTCAACAACTTTTAGATTCACCCTTATCAACGATATATTAGAATATTTGGGACTTTCAATATCACCAGATTTAGATGTATATTTAAAAGTCATAATTGAATACTAACAAATTTATAAGAATTTTTTAAAATCTAAATTAAATACTTATGAATATTTAAAATACAAAAAAATCATATAGAATCTGAATTGAATACATTGTTTCCTTTCCCAAGTAGAAAAAATAAAATGAAAAATGGAGTAGATCTTTTTCACATTTGGTAACCAAATGGTCCAAATTCTAAAGCGTGAATCCGCCAAGATATTGCTTTCTACGATGTACTATTTCTCATTGAAGAAATGGCAAGTTTCAACCGTACATGAACAACACCAACAAGACCCCTAGACAACAACTAACATATTAATAAATAACCATTATTCATTTCATTCATGCATTGTATACTTGTATTGGTGGTCCATCACTATTCACCACCAAAATAATTACTTTAAATCAAACAATCAGTGTACAAGGATTAAATAAAAGCTTTATAACTACTTATGCGCTTATCATATTGTATTAAGAAATAATTTGTGTCCGTTAGCCTCTCGAATCGCCTAGTGTTACGAAGGGGGTTTATATTTTTTTCGTTTTATAGGATCTTCAAATTAATCCGAATTTTGTATAAATAAAAGTCCTATTAATAAACTGAATTTTCTTGAAAAAATATATTCTCGAATAAAACTAAAAAAACAAATCATTGTAATTTTTTTTTTTTTGGGTTCAACCATGAATGCTTCCACACCAATATCTCGCGCGCGCGCACACACATATATATATATAGTATACTCCCTCCATCTTTAAATAAGTGTTATGGCAAGAAAGAATTTAATTTTATATGTATATTTTTAATTATATTTTCTAAGTTTAAGATTTTAAGTTTTGACTCTCTCCTCTCTCTCTCCTCTCTTTATTAAATAGAGAAGAGAATAAATAGAATGCATTTAATCCTAATATTAAGATATGAGTAGAATTAAAAGTTTAGCATAATTTTATTCTAAAATTTTATAGTATGATACTTATTTAAAGACAGAGAGAGTGCATGATAGATATATAATGGCACGTAACATTATGATGAGATTCTTGAAGAAGATAATATGTGTAGCAATAAATAGATGGTTGGATGAAAGAAGAATAAAATTATGGGTATGAGTCATTCCCCAAAAGTGGGAACGAAATTACTAGTTTGCTATTCCCCAAACCAAACCTCCATTCTCATTCCCCTTTCCAAAACTACTCAACCACAAATTAAATATGCTTTTTTACTTCAGGAAATATTGCTGGATATATTCAAACTTTTTGTGTTTTTGTTTCACTTGATGATGTCGGTAGCCCAAACAAAATTACCAATCATGTTTCCCCCACTCAAGCTCATTATATCACTGGCAAGAGGCATGCCTCTCCAATAAAAAGTTACAAGTCTGGTTTATATTTTGTTGTAGTATGATTTTAATTGGCAATAGACAATACAATAAACACACTCTACGAATCTTTTAAAAAACTGAGTATGAGCGAAAATAAAGAATTGGTAAGGAATTTTGATTGATATAACAATATCCTTAAATCTACACTTACCGATTATGGTGTAAATAAATCGGTTTCTAAACTGAATGCTGTAACCATCTTTCTTCTTTACTCCCAACACCAAGACTTCCCCTTTGGCTCCCCTCCCATATTAAAAAGAAAAAGAAAAAGAAAAAGAAGACTCGCTAATATTACATCCTCTCCGAATATCTGTACAAATTGTTGCAAACTTGGCAGCACCACTTTAATCACAGATTTTCAAACTCCATTTTCGCGCCTAAATTCGAACCGGCAATCCAAAATTCTGGAAAGTCTTGATTTCTCCTCTGAGGCCTGCAGTTACTATCACCATACCCCAAGCCGACCTGTTCTGGTGAAACCCATTCAAGAAGTCCACACTCACACGAGGGCTACGGTTCTTAGTAGCTGACACGAGTTTCTCCTCGGGCCACGTCACTGAGATTCTATCGAATAGGTAGCTGTTTGCTCCACTGGATAGAGGTCCGTTGAGAGGGCTGTTGCTGCACCCCGATGGTAAGGGCGACCCTTCACTGCCATTGGTTTCTCCAACTGGCGTAGTAGGATGATACTCATTTAAGACCTCGAAACGATCATTCGTGCCATTTGGCACTCCTCCACAAGTTTCTTGGGGGCTCCATGTGTCGGACATGGACAGGCCAGGCCAAGGGATTGCGGCAGATACATCTTGACAGTGAAAAAGCTCATAAGCCCGAGTAACCTTAACACCTTTACTTCTGTTAGGTCGGGATTCACCCTCATGTCTCCACACATAAACATATGAATCTTCACTGGCGGAGACCACATATTTTCCATTAGAAGTAAGAGATGCTGAAATTTGGCTGTTTGCATTATGGAACCCTGTCCAAGTGTCACCATAAGAATTTGAACAAATACAATTGCCTCGAAAATATAAATGAGACATAATACGCAAAACAAGAGCAACATCTCAAGGCCAATAGGTTAACTCCTAGTCCTAGGTTCAATTCTGAGCAATAAATTAGAAGTACTCAGCCTCCATAAATACAGCATAAACTGATCTGTTTTATTTTGAAATGACAGCATATTTTGATTTATCAGTATTTCTGATGGATTATATACTTTTGTATTTTAGTTGATCAAACAAATGAAGACATAAATCATATACCATATTTATTAATAACTCACGAAAAATTCTCTGGCCTATCCTTACAGAAGTTGCAATCTGAGGATCCTACGTGATTTTACCAATTTCAATACTGCATTCCTGAGACATTACAAGGGGGCAAGAAGCTGTATTTCCTTCACTCCTCAAAAGAGACAAAATGACGATGAAAAGAGGAAGACAAGTAAGCCATAGGAGCCAGACTAAATTATATTGTCAATACTTAGATTCCCTAGTATCAAACATGAAGCTAATAAACCACCTTACATCATATCACTTTCCATGAGAAGCCTTCCAACAAAGTATAACTGTGTAATCAAGATTGAAATGTCTTACTATCTAGATAAGAACACTGAGATTTGAGTTCGAGCAACAGAAGTGCAAACTTCGATGGGATTGACAGAGGAACCCCACCCCCCGCCCCCGAAAAAAAAAAAAAAAAAAAAAAAAAAAAAAAACACCACCACCATCGCCCTCCTTTTAAATATTTCCCAAGGAAGGACCAAATCTAGTGCAGGGATCAAAGGATAAGAGGTGTGTCACAAATTAGCTATATCCAACTGAACTGAAAAGCCCATGTGTTTCAAAACACATGATGGTCAATAAACTCATTAATTAAAATAGAAATATACCTTTGAACTTGTGAACTAGATCGATACCATCTATGACTCGAACTCGGGAATCAGCCGATGTGACAATGACCTCTGATGTACTTCCAGGTGCAAACTGTGCAAAAAGAAAAGTATTAGCAATCAGAATAAAATATTATTTTTCTGAAATCAAGGACCGCATGGTGGTGGTGGGGGGAAGCATCTGCTACAATAAAGTAGTTATGTGCCAAGACTCAAAAACTAGCATATGTATGAGTATGCGGGCCGTATTAAATAGGTGGTAGAGTGCATGGGTGTAATCAAGTGGTTTACCTGGAAACCAGTTATTTTCTTCTGATGAGACTTCTTCTTCTTATTCTGCAGATTGATCTGGCTTTTCTGCAGCAATTTATTTTCTGGAAAAAGAAGTGTGGCAAGCATAAATAATTTAAACATAGTTTCCAAGAAGAAGCTTAATGTTCTAAGGAATCATTATTTCTTACCTGATGTGTTGTATAAGCGGCAGCTACCCTTGTATGAACCAACTAGTGCCCCCTATCAAAGTTTCACAAATATATTGTTTAGAACATTCAACTAAGATATGCACAGTTCAAGGGGCTTTCCCCTAATATAAATTGAAAAATCAAGCCTATCCAGTCATTATGCAGTCCGTGTCTCACCTGTCCATCAGGTGTGTAACAAGCTGCAGTGACCATTTCATGCAAATCATTCCAATCAACAACTTGGCGATCAGGAATGCTCCAGATTCGCACCTTAGCATCTAAGGATCCACTGATGAAATATCTATCATCCACTGGATTAAACTGGATACACGTTACTGTGTCATGGAAAATTGAGAAAACATATCAATAGATGAAATATATTTTATGTTCTCAAGTAATCATATAGATGCACCAACAGCAATTCTTTAATATGATCAATACAAGTACCCCTGGAACTAAGATGTAAGACATTACACCTTGACAAGCAGTGGACTAAGCAATCAAGATGCTAACCAGGTCAACTAAGTGATTATTATTTCAATCAATGGACAGGAAACTGAAACCTTCAACCACTGGCATTACTCCCTCGGTGCCTTGCCCAGAGCTTTAATAAATTAGCCGTCCAAACTCAATTGCAATCTATATAGTTCAGACTACCAATTCATCCCCCCCCCCCTCCCCCGTCACCCCACGGTGTGGCCCCAATAAATTAATACCCTTGAGCAGAGTTTGCATTTGCATTCCAGCACCAAATTCATAACTATTGAGCTATGAAACAAATTCAACAAGGGACACATGATTTCTTACATTCATCAGCCTATGGAATCATCATTTTACAAAGAGACTATGTCACTCAAATTAATGCAAATGGGCCATGGTCCTCATATAGAACCTTAAAATTCACACATCTATGCTCAATTGTTTGAAAGAATTCATGTTATTCATCCAAGTTCCTAGAAACAACCGCCCCAGAGTAATTCCTCCGGATCATATCAACCTTTCCACATTGATAAATCAAAGGATTGCACATAAGTTCATTGATTCCTTCCTGAAATTCTCTCTTCTTTATCAAATTTCTTTCGTCCCCGGCATACACTTTATCGAAATACATTTAACATTGCCCCAGCCAAAAAGTCATCCCAAGTCCCAACTGCCATCTTCTGCCAATATTTTCCAGCCTAATGCAATCAAAGTGGGGGTATACCATGCACAACAGTAAGATATTAGTTCTGTCATGAATTACTTGAATTGGCCTCTGAAATAGCATGCACACAACAGCAGCTCCCAACCCACAAACCACAAGGATACTAGCCTGTCTAAATGCTAGGAAAATAATTCCATGGACAAAGTAACAGTGTGCAAGCAATTACCATAGTCACTGTGTGAGAAGATCTTTAAACAAGATTTGCTAGATAAATCCCATAGCCGCACCGTTTTATCCATTGAAGATGAAAGAAGTTGCTGGAGATGACAAAGAATAGTGTAACTTTTTAGAGCTACAGTAAAATCAAAGCAAATAACAAATTTCGTAACATAATAAACAATTCTTGAAAAAGATTGCCAACCAGAGTAATTTTTTTGTAATTTAGAGAGTATGGACCACAACAGTTGTTACAAATAAGGGAGAGGGTTCTATCAATTACTCTACTAGCGTAAGAAATCATCCAAATAGCTTTTGCAACAGGTTTCCAACTTATTTAGATCATATGCAGGAAGCAGTCTGATTTAACATTTTCTACATGCATCACAAATGCAAGCAAGGTGATGTTATCATTCTTCTGTTGTTTGTGCGTGTAAGCACGTGTGATTTAGTTAACTCTCATTCTTCTATTGCTTGTGTGTCTTTATTTTCTTTTGGTAGGGGCTATGAGACAGGATCAGATACTACATCATGGGAGAGAGTTATCATGGACCACTTCAACTGCATTTGATTGACCCATAAAAGAAAGATAAAAGATCAAGTGGAGAGATGTAGCAACTTTCTCAAAGTAGTTCAATTCTTTCTCTTTGAAGGAAAACATAGAAAGTTGTACAGCATTAGTTAAATATATTAGACACAAAGCAGCAGCATAAGACAGTTTAAAACAAGAGATACTTCATTAACAATATGTCTATGGTATAGCATGCTACAACCTATAAGACATTTCCTTCTTGGCTAATATTTCCTTCCCTTCCATACTGTACTTTTCATAAGAAGGAAGCATAGAGTGTATTACCCCTCCCTCTCATGATAATACATTGTTAAATTCTTATGGTGGCTACATGTAACTTAGGAAAAGTACTTGCTGTTAACACAAAAAACAATATATGACGACCATTGGATATAATCTCATAGAGTGAAATTCAGTAGTTTCCATGTGCCAGCAAAATTCAAAGAAGAAAATTTTATCAGATTTCTAAGATTGTGGAAGAGCCACATGAAATATAAATGAATAAATAAAATAAAGAAATGCGAACTGACCTGAGATTTGGACCATGATAGGTCCAGTACGTCATCTAAATGTCCTTGAAATGAACATATAGGTTTCTCCAAGAGGGAAAACACTGTCTCAGGCACCAAAATCTGCTCAAGACTCATGGATTTCCTACTTACAGACGACCTCCCTCTTCTCTTCTTCTCGAAATGACCTTCTAAATTCGGCGATACAGATGAGGGCTCTGGAGATCCATTGGCTAGAAGCAGAAGATTGAAATTCCCATCTTCCGATTTGTCAAAGAGGAAATCACCCTTCCTTTCTGTTTCCACAACTTGCCACACATGAATCACACAATCCTCACCAGCGCTAGCCAGATATTTCCCATCCAAGCTAAACTTAATAGCCCAAATTGAACCACTATGAGCCTGTATCTCCTGGCTCTTGTACATAGCCGTAAGCTCTTTAACAGACTTCCCATACTGCCTAACTCGAACTTTTTCTGGCCCGTGAAAGGATACATCCTGGCTATCATCTGTGGCAGAGCTTGATCTCCTCCCACCCTTCTCAGACGACGTATCCCTTTCATCACTACTACGTCGATCCTTATGTCCAGTAACAGAACTCGCCACATTCTTTATACTTTTCAGCCAACTCCCCCTCTTCTTCGACTTAGATGCAGAGCCGAAGCTCCCATCAGAATGTAGATCCAACCCTTCCTTGTTCCCATCCTCAACATTTTGTCTCCTCATCAGTTCTTGTACAATTGGCGAAGTCCCAACACACATTTCGGATGAGAACTCCTCCATGGTCAACTGGCGCCCTGTTCCCAATTCCTTGATCTTCTTCCAAGTCCCATCTTCCTTCACCTCCTTCACCACAAACTCCTTTCCATTGTCAAGATTTTTAATCATACATATGGCATTCCCATCATCCAACCCATTACTCTCCAAACCCCCATTCAGCTCCTCACTCTTCGGAATGGGCAACGAAATTCCAGAGCTCCCATTACAGTTACAATCAGTTCTAATTTTCACTTTTGGGGGTTTATTGGGAGAAACCGTACTGCTCACCGACGATCGATTGCTGCTCGCCGATCTCTCCATATGACAATGCGTCTCAATACTCCCCTCATTATCATTATTTACATCTAAAACACTCTCACCTGTCACCAAATTGCTCGGACAAACTTCCCCTTGGCGCGAATTACACTCCCCGGCCGACTTCGATCGAACCATCGCAGACGCCCTAGCATCACGATCATCACCATCAACGACGCAATAGCTACCACCCTCGACGATTTTGTCATCGGCGTCATTGCCACGGCAAGACGCCTCAACAATGGGGTTCAAACGATCGGAGGAGAAGGAAAGCGAGGGGCGGTGGCGGAGGAGGGCCGGGTCTCGATTGAGGCCCATCTGGCTGAGGAGGCGGATGCGGCGCTCTTCCACCGACGCCGGTTGGGAGATCCAAACGTCGTAGTTCCGAGAGACCCCCCTGGGGAACTTGGGGACGGGGTCATTGTAATCGGAGGTAGAATTGGGGTCGGGATCGTAGTCGTCCTCGGATGCAGATGGGGAGCATGAGCAGGAGGTGTTGGAAGAAGAGAGCAGGCGGTCGAGCGAGTCGTGGAACCGTTCCTCGTCGTCTTCCTCTTCTTCCCCGGCTTTGCTCATCGTATACAGCCGCCCATCGAGTCCGGTTCACATTGCCCGATCCGTCATCGTACGGGCGCCGGTCCACGCCCCAGAACCCGAATCACAAATCCCTCTCCCTCTCCCCCTCTCTCTCTCTCTAGGTTTGCGGTGCAGTATACACGTCTGCGTGTGGAGAGAGAGAGAGAGCGTGATTGGGGAGTAGATGATTGCGTGGGGAAACGGAGAGATCGGACAATGTTGGAAGAAGGGGTGGGTTTAACGTTGGGGAACTCAGATCCGATGATGGATGAGAGAGAGAGAGAGTGTGTGTGTGTGTGTGGAGAAGAACGGTGTCGTGTAGTGGTGTAATGTGGGGGAAGTGGGTTTGTTTGGTTGTGTGAGGTATTTTTGAAGGGAGGAAATTGAAATAAATAATAAATGGGGCCTCCATTTTCATCTTATTTTCCTCATTAACATATTTATTTTTATGTTAATATACACAAACATATAGTAGACCGCCCTGTGCTGGGATAATAATTGACTCCAGTTTTTACATTTATGTATTTCTTCTTTTTTCTTTTTTTTGGTTGACTAATAAACTAGCATAGTAATGCGCATCACCTATAAGTCACATTTTTACGAGATAAAGTCATATAGTTTCAATTTTATTTTGTTTGAAGAATGTAGTTCAATTTTAGTGTTAATCTATATTGGTACCTATTTTTAATTAAATGTATATCAGAAATACTCACATTTATAAATACACTAGCATTTGCTTGCACGAAAAATATTTTTATATTTTATTATATATAAAATTGATTATCATTTGATTATTATATAAAAATTCTAAATATAATTAAAAATAGTACTCCTTCCGTCCACGAAAGAACTTTCTAGGAGGGAGTGGCACGCGTTTTAAGAAAAATATTATTGAGTGTATTTCAAGTGAAGAAAAAGTTGTTGAGTGTATTGAGAGTGGTGAAAAAATATTATAATTAATATTGGGAGTTCTGAAAAAATGAAAGTAAGAGTTATTATAAGTGGTGGGGTATAGTCCAAAAATAGGTAGGAAGTTTTTTTGTGGACAACCCAAAAAGGAAAGATAGGAAGTTCTTTCGTGGACGGAGGGAGTATAATTTAAGATAAATATATTTTAGTTTAACATAAAAAAATAAAGAATAATTCATATTAATAAAAAAATGATATTAAGAAAAAAGAAAACAATATAAGTTAAAAGATAATTGAAAAAAAATAGATTTATTCAAAAAAAGAGGAAAAATGAGAGAGATTTTTCTTAAGTTTTAATCTTTAAATAAATATAATTTTTATATTTTAAATCCAATATTTACATAACATATATCAAATTAAAGCTCTTGTCATGATCTTTAATTTGATATATGCATATCAAATATTTTATAATTAGTTGAATTTCACAATTTTAAAAAAGAAATAAAATAGAAAAATAAGAAATTAAAGAAAAAAAAAGAAAAAAAGAAGATGTATAGCTTATAAATAAACCTTCAATTTTATTCTAACTACAAAATTGCCACTCAATCTTGAAATTGATTTGAAATCAATTTGAAATTGAAAAGTCCTTTTTTAATATAGTGTAAATATTTAAATTAACCATTATTTAATTGAAGGGACGAGAAGCCCTAGCATGTGACAATTTTTTGTATAAAATCATTGATAAAAATATTGGATGTGATAAAAACGACTGTCAATACTTTTGGTATTTGAGATTGCTAGTGGAACGATAATGGCAATTTGAGATTGTTATTGCAAATGTCATTATGGATTCGGACATTTTTTTTTTCTTTTATTTTGTTTGTGTGATAAATATTTGTTTTCGGATGAAATATTGCTTCATTTCGGAGGAATGTGCGTGAATCCATCATGTTTTATTTTTTCTGACTTTAGGTTTAGGGTGGTTTATTTTTCATAATTAATAAAATATATAATTAGGTATTTTTATCTTTATTGCTAAGATATTTTCAGTTTCAAATTTTTAATAGAGTATGAATCTGGTAAAATTAGTTCAAATGATGAAAGTTAACAAGAATATTGGGACGTTTCGAAGTATTAATTTATATTATAAATGTCGGGGTATTTTTTACTTAATTTTGTGTTGAAATAGTGCTAGAACATATCAAGTATTACTACGTTGGTTGTGATTACGAAGATATTAACGCTATAATGATACATAAAAGTCAAAGTATGGAGTACATGAATGAATTATGTCCAAGAAAAATGAATAGATACATCTGTATGCTATATTAGAAGTTGGACCGTATTTCTATATTTATAAAATTTATACAACAAAATTGTAAAAAAAAAACCTCAAATCTATTTATTATATAAAAATACAATTTGTGGCAAAATGACAATTAAAGAATCATGTTAAGGTCATGTTTGATTTAATGGATAAGACGGTATTAGCAAAGGTATATGCCAATAAATGGGTGATTGAAATCCTGTTAACATATTTCTAATGGCCCGGAAAAGATGAAGGGTCCGGCCTTAAGTTACTGTTCAGATTGAATTACACAACCGACCCCCCCCCCCCCCCCCCCCCCTCCGATTCATTTTCTGGCCTTTGAGATTGAAATCCCTCTCCCCAAATTACCCTTGATTTTTGTCTCAAAAGTTCGGCAAAGAGAAATTTCCCCCCTCCCCCCACATTTTCGAAGCACTCATTTCCGCCAACCCCTAATCTATCGAAGAACACTACTTCGCGCAGAATCAACACACGGTATGTATGAATATCAGAATCTCATTTTGAATCGGCAAATCCTTGTTCCGTTTCTTTTTTCGTAGACGTTGTAGCTGTTTTTTAATTTCTTGTTTACACACAAAATTATTGTCCCTATAGTTTTCGCCATCCTACAACTCGGTTGGGGAATATGTGTTTTCAATATTAATAGATTCTATAAAGTTGAATCTCTCATTTTTAATTTCGTTTTTCGACTAAATTATCGGCGCTATGGTTGATATATTTTGGGCATTATACAAGATGTGTATCAATCTGCAAAATGTTCATCTTCGAACACGAATCTGTACCAGATTTTTTAATTTACTGCATATAATTTTGTATGGAATATTTAAATCATCCTATTTGAGGCATCCCCTTCAAATCAATTGACGGAAAATGTTTTTTAATTGCTTCCTCAAGTTTATTCAAGTATCCGGCGCGAAATCCATTATCAGATTTCCATCCTTGCGCCACCAATTCTTTCAAGGCTGCCAATAGGACCTCTTCCTCCCGCGTTGACCAACTGCAACGAGTCTTGTCGGTCTTGTTTATCCGACCACCATGAGCGAGTCCGTTACTTCATGCTATAGTTTATCGTCATCAACATAATGGTTAATAATGACAAACAACTAGATAATTTTATACTGCTACCACGTTACTACTTACTAGGGGAAAATAAGAACATAAGAAGAAACGGGAGGAATAAAAATGAGCCTTTAACACAAGAACTAATTCTGCTGTAAGACTAATTCTTCAGACTCCATATTCTCTCGGATATGTTCACAAAAAACGGAAGATAGATATGAATCATCTTAAGACTCACTAATGTATTGCATTACTATATATGTGTGGTGGGATTTTAATAACATATCAACCGAATCATTCAAAAAAATATACTACAACTCATCATCATAACATATCAGCAGAATCCATTTTTGTTTTCCATGGTCAGAAAACTAGCGAAAAAACAAAGAACACACGGCAATTAAAAACGACGACACTATCTGGGATTAAAGCATAACATACCTTGCGTCGCGGATCTCATGATCGGAGCTGCTCGAATCTTCGCAAATATACGATTTCTCTGCTGAAGACGTTCTTTCTGAATGCCAACACCCTAGTTCTGGCGCCAGAATGGGTTCTTCTTATATAATGACGTAAAAAAAACTTTTGAACCCTAGTTTTTTTTTTTTTTGGCGCGATAATGGTTATTAATTAAGGTAAAAAAATCGTATCTATCATTGATTAAAAAAATAGGGATACGCTTGTCAAATGTCAAATAATGAAGGGACTTTTATGTCTTTCTTATTAATTATCTAGGACACGTAATTGGATATCAAATACCAATATTAACTGACTAATATATTTTATTAACATATCAAACACAAAAATATGATTACTAATATCCACTAATCTAGGAAAGGTATCCATTAAAAAATAATATAGCGAAAACCATATTATTGAATCAAACGAGGCCTAAAGGTATTTACAAAATTCAACAAATCCCATAAAATAGAGATACTCAACACATCTCATATATTTTCTCTCTCATCTCTCCTATTTCTTCACACCGTTTCTTTCACTTTTCTATACATATTCTCTCTTTCTCATATTCTCTTTTTCATATTTTTGTGATTTTTTTAAATCAAATTTTATTTTAAAAAATATTCAATATATATATCTAAATTAAAGATAAATGCAAGATCTTTAATTTGGTAAAAAAATTATCAAATATGAATTAAAACAAATAGTAAATTATTATACTTTAAAATTTTAAGATATTTATTTTTTCTCTCTCCTCTTTTTTTTCTTATCAATTTTTCATATTTTTTGTCTTTTCTTATTTATATGGTTGTTTTAAGGTTGTCGCTATTTTTAATATTTTTTCTCTCTCCTTCTCTACTACAAAATTTTGTTTCTACTCTCTTCTCTTTTGATAAAAAAAAAATATCATTGAAACATTATATTTATATGTTGGATTATTTTATTAAGCATAACATAAATATACCTTTAATTCTTTTGTGGAAATATCACATCTCCTTAATACTAAACAAACGTTTACTTTTTCTCTTTGGTTTACTACTGTATATAAATTCAGTGGCCTTTGCACATCAATTTTGAAATATATATTAAAATTATCCAATTATTATATACTCCCTCCGTCCATGAAAGAACTTCGTAGGAGGGAGTGACACGAGTTTTAAGAAAAAATATTGTTGAGTGTATTGAAAGTGGATAAAAGGTAGTTCAGTATATTGGGAGTGGTGAAAATGTGTTATAATTAATATTGGGAGTTGTGAAAAGTGAAAAGTAAGAGGATTATAAGTGGTGGGGTATAGTCCAAAAATAGGTAGGAAATTCTTTTGTGGACGTCCCAAAAAGAAAAGATAGGAAGTTCTTTCGTGGACGGAGGAGGTATTTTTTATTTTGCATACTCGTTTATTTTTTGGTCAAATTTTGTGCTGAAATACTATATGAAATCCTATGTACCATATTTGTCGATTACTAATACAATGTTAATTTGGGAATATTAAAACAATGTCATTTACGTTTAAAATTAGCATCTAACTAAATAAATTAAGAATCAAAGTATTAAACTGAGAGAAAGTGAGATGAATGAAGCTGATGACAGAAAATGACAAGTAATCCAAGAAATCAAAGTAATAGATAGAAACTCTTTTTGCTGCAACAAGTTTGATTAGATATAAGGATTAGGATAAAACGAAAATAGGAATGAAAATAATTTTAGGATAGGTAATGAGCTAACTTAGAAAAAATAATTTTATGCATGATTAGCTCATATTTTAAAAATATATATTGTGATGTGAATACTTTTTTTTATTATTATTTCTTCATTTCTTTTAATTTGAATGATGTGTTTATTCTATAATTTTAGGGAAGAAAACAAAGTTTTCCATCAAATAGATGGAAAATTAAAAATGATACTTTTGAAAATTATAAAATAAAATTAAGGATCTTTACTGAGTAATTGATGTAGATTATTTTATTTTTTAGAAAAAATAATTTACATTTAATTATATTCTAACTATATTTAATATTTATTTTTTTATTTATTTGATACATCATTTAATTTTTATTTTTTTTTGATAAATTAACATGATTAAATAAAGAAATTTAAAGGCCGCGCCACAGGGGCTTGAACCCAAAACCTTCGATTTTAGACATTAACCCCTAATCGCTTAGCCGATTCACACACTACATCGTTTAAGTTTGATGCAAATGTTAGGTCCTGAGGGTCTCGAATAGGTGTATGGGGGGGGGGGGAATACACCTATGGGCTATTTTTAACAAATCCTCGCTCAGAGGGATCTCAGTTAGAGATCAAAACGAAACTTTACATGCAAACAGAGACTCCTGTTTTACTGAAATCAGTTTTGACCAAACAGGGTTGACGACTGATACTGAAAGCTCTTCAGTAAAGAGTTATCAGTTAAGTTGCTGGAACTTAACTGATGCAAGTAAGGGCTTCAGTCGAGTTTGCTAAAACAGAGATGATAACACTCTTCCTGACTATAAGAAGATAGATCAGTCAGACTGATATCATACGCAGCGGAAATTAAACTTAGTTTCGCAATAGCCTCGGTGGAGCACGTTGTTGGTTATTCGGTTTCTCTTTGCACATGTTGAGCACACCGTAGCCTTTTGTTTCTCCGATTGAGTTATCTCCGAATGCAACTTTGGATCCAGCTTTCTCAACATACTGAGATAGATATTCTTTGTAGCCCGTCATGTACTTCGAGCAGCCACTATCAAGATACCACGTTCTGATTGAAGCTTTAACCTCTTCCTTCTTTTTGTGTTTCCTGACCTTGACCTGCAAGGAAGAGTTGCTTCAGGCACCCAATCAAGCTTTGGGTCCTTCGATGTTAGCTCGAGTTCCCTTTGGAACCCATATCTGCTTCAGAATTGGTCTGGCTGATCTCTTGCGCTTTGTTGATTGTCTGATTGACGTTGTTGGCACTTCAGTTGGCACACGAACATTCTTCTGTTGAGAAATTCCTTTGAATGCCTCACTCTTGTAGCAGTTCTGTCTGATGAGTGGTTAAGGTCTTCTTTGCTCGGCGAAGTATCTTCCTTGAGATACTCGAGTCTTTGCAGACTTATGGAGACTTGATTGATGTCCAGTTGCTTGTTGTTGTGGATGTCGCTTGGCTCGACTGGACTCAGCATTGGTTGGTCTCCATGGATGTTGTTCCTTCTGAAACTGAACTGATATCAGTCTCTGACTGATGTGGCCTTTCTTCCCCCTGGATTGGTGAGGAAGATTTTTCTTGATTCCTGATGTTTCTTCCCCGATCTTTGACTGAAATCTGCTTTCCAGTCTTCTCAGTAGGATGATCTGGTTGGGGGCCTTCTTTGCTCGTCTGTAGCTCCGTGGAGGTGGAACATTTGATCTTGCCATCAGTTTGCGTTTGCGAACTTCATCCATATCATGATCTCTTGATTCTTCTGATGTTGTGATCTCAGAAGGATCGTCCTTTGAAATGATCATGATCTTCTTTCCTTTATCAGCTGCAACCTTTCCTCCAATGCTTTTAACAAGACCTTTCGATGGAAAGTTGCTCATCATGGGAGACTGCATCATGCAGTTCTTGACTGTTTCTTCCAGCTTGTGATTGAGCCTCTTGATCTCATGAGATGCTCTCTCACATCCTGAGTTGGAGATTCTGAGCTTTTCCTCCAGTCGGCTGTTCTCCATGATTAGCTGATCAAGACAAGTTTCATCCAGAAAGTAGATGATTGTCTGATTCTTAGCTCGTTCATCATTGATCTCCTTGTCCAATTTCTGATTCTGCTTGAGGAGATCTTCGAACATTTTCCTCAACTGACAGTGATCAGTCATGAGCTGATCAAACTCGTCAGTTTCATCGGATGAGCTATCTCCAAATTCTGAGTGGTCTCCTGAAAGCATCAGGAAGTTATCAGTATAAGGAGTTTTTAAGTGAGAGATTACCTCTGAGCCATTCATTCTATTGTCGTAGCTGTTGTCAGCCACGCTTTCTGATTTATTGGCCATCAGGGCTCGGCTCTCATCGTCTGAGCTGGAGCTGTCGAAGTCGAATGATTCTGATGTGTCTTTGGAAGAATCAGCATCGTCAGCAACCATCGCTTTCTTCTTCGAAAAGCTGCGATCTTTCTTAGCTTTCAGCTCTCTGCGCTCAGCTTGAGTCAGATCAGGGCATTCATTTCGAAAGTGCCCTTTCTTTCTACATCCAAAGCATTCCATGTCTTTGATGTCGTAAGCGGCTGACTTCCTTTCTCCGCTTCGATCTGTGGAATATCTGGAGTTGCTTTCTCTTTTCTTTTCTTTGTAGTGCTGCTTGTGGAACCTTCTGTACTTCCGGAACTTAGACTCCATCTTGTTGAATCTTTCAGTCAACAAAGCATATTAACTGAAGAAGTCCTCTGGGTTGAGTTCCGTTGGTTCCTTGATCTGCTTCTTGCCTTCTCTTGTTGAGGCTTTCAGTGCAACTCCTCTTGAGGTTGATGGACCATCTTCGTCTGATCCTCCAGCCTTCTTGTTTCCAAGATTTCTCAGAAGGTCGAACTCATTTGCCATGAGATCAGAGAAAAGCTTATTTGTTGGGAGCTGACTGAATCCAGGCTTATGCTGATGAGCGACTGAGTAGATCTGTCATTCTCCACGTGGCAGTGCTCGAAGAATCTTCAGGTTGATTTCTCGTTGAGTGTATTTGTCTTTGGAAATGGATTGACTTCATTCAAGATTTGATTGAATCTAAGTTCCATTTCCTCGACAGATTCATTCTTGAGCATGAGGAAGGAGTCGAACTTCTGGCAAGCTATAGATAGCTTATTCTCCTTGATTTCCTCAGAACCTACGCACATTCTTTCCAGAATGTCCCACATCTCCTTTGCAGTTCCGCACTTGATGATCTTCATGACATGCTTGTCGGGAACGGTGCCGGAGATGATGCTTTTGGCGAGGTTGTCTAGCTCATCTTGCTTCCTTTCTTCTGTTGTGAAGTCTGCTTTTTGCTTGGACTGGACCTCATCATAAGGATCTTGTTGTGGATCAACAGGAATCCTTTTGATGGTTTCGGTGACGGTGATTGTTCCGCTGGTCATGACTTCCCACATTCGGCAATGTTGGGCGGTGAGGAAGCTTTCAAGCCGAAACTTCCATATGTCGTATTTTTCAATACTAAACATAGGTAGAGAAGATAATCTGCTGTGGTTAGTCTCCATCAAAAAAGAGAGAACAGATAACAGCAGATAGAACAGATAGCAAGCACAAAAAGAAAGAGAATTTTTTTTTTTCGAGACCTTTGAGAAAAAGGATCTAGTTCAATTAGAACCTAGACAGATACAGGTAGTTCTTGCGAACAACCTGCTCTGATACCAATTGTTAGGTCCTGAGGGTCTCGAATAGGTGTATGGGGGGGAATACACCTATGGGCTATTTTTAACAAATCCTCAATCAGAGGGATCTCAGTCAGAGATCAAAACGAACCTTTACATGCAAACAGAGACTCCTGTTTTACTGAAATCAGTTTTGACCAAACATGGTTGACGACTGATACTGAAAGCTCTTCAGTAAAGAGTTATCAGTTAAGTTGCTGGAACTTAACTGATGCAAGTAAGGGCTTCAGTCGAGTTTGCTAAAACAGAGATGATAACACTCTTCCTGAATATCAGAAGATAGATCAGTCAGACTGATATCATACGCAGCGGAAATTAAACTTAGTTTCGCAATAGCCTCGGTGGAGCACGTTGTTGGTTATTCGGTTTCTCTTTCAGTTTATCAATTGAAATAACACAAGTAAGAACGTAAAGCTGAAAACTGTAACAACACAGAGACTTTTACGTGGTTCGAAAAAACCCTTTCCTACATCCACGGTTGGTTGATCAGACCAACAATCCACTCCGCAAGTGCTTAACAGGTGCACTGCAAATCGAACCGTGTGCTTGCCGGGTGCACACAACCGTACCACTGAAGAAAACCCTTCTTCAGGACCCACGCTACACTCGCGTCAGATTTCTCTGCTCAACCCAACCCGTGCTAAGACTTCTCACTCAGAGTCAGAGTACCTTCCTGAACTCCGAAACACTCAAACACTCTTTTGGGGAGGAGGTTTGAACGAGTGCCAACTATACTTACAAAGAACAAGTTCTTTGAAGCAAGTTTGACCTTTGGCTTCTGGGTAAACAGAGGTTTGCCTAAGGTCTAAGAGAATGTGTGTAATCAGCAGTGACTGATTTTGGCTTTGAAATTCTCTTCTTTGATTCAAGCTTTGGGGAGATTAAGCTTTAGGCTGAGTAGCAATTTCGGCAGAGCTTCAGCTTATGTCGTTGAATCGGTGAAGGTTGAAGTGATCCTCGAGCGCTATTTGTAGGAGAACTCTTGAATAGATCCGTTGGCGTAGATCGCCCTCAAGATTTCTTCCATTGGAGAGCAATTCGAATTTGGGCTGAGGCTTCAATCTTCGAGGTTCCTTGTCTGGGTGGAAACGGCTCTCTTTGATGGACAGGAGATGTGACGTCTCTGAAAAGTAACCACCAGATAGGAATGACCTCTACAGAGATAAGATCCTGAGATCTCTGCATTTAATGCGACTGTACTTTGTGAGTACGTGGCTTCCTCTGAACGTTGAAAGATCAGTCTGAGGAGGAATATTCAACTGATACTTGACTTTAGTATCAGTCCATTGCGTGCATTAAGTAATCAGTCTTCAACTGATACTTCAGTTGGTATCTGCAGTCTTCAGTCTTCAGTCCTTCGTTCTTCAGTCTTCAGTCTTCAGTCTTCGACACCGCAAGCTAAACTAGAAACGAACTCTAACACTTGAGTTCAAAAACGATTCTAGTCTATTACATTTAAGACCTATGAATTTTGGTATCATCAAAACAAGGGTTAGGATATTCCACAAGGTTCCCAACAGCAAAGCTATGTTCGCCGTGCATCGCACGAGCGAGTTTACTAGTCTACTTAAAAACACAACTTTTAATTTGTCGATAAGACTCAAAGTTGAAGCGCTCAAGAACTCTCCTTTGTGAGAGGTCTTGGTTTCAATTCCGTCCGCGTGCATTGTAATTTATTTACTTTTGTGTGGATAATGGTGCCCTCTAGGGTGTGCATGTTTTTGATAAAACCAAACCATTTAATTACATTTAGATACCTCTTGTAATTATAATTAAAAAAAATCACACAACTTTTAATTTGATTTCAATTTCAAATTGATTTTGAATGACATTTTTGTAATTTATGTAAAAATAATGCCTTATTGTAAGAATACAGAGATTAGATTAAATTAACTTAATTAAAATTGTATTATCCAACTTCTAAAAAAAACAAATTAAAATTGCATCTAATTATTAGCATATATGTGAATCAAATTAAAAAAAAATGCTTTTTTTTTTCTTTTTTCTATATTTTATTTTTATCAAAATCATGTTATTTTGTTTAGAAAATTATATACAATATATGCATCTTGAAATGAAGATTGCGATACAAACTTTAATTTGATATTATATGATATGTAAAAAAATTGATTTAAAATAAATAAGTTATAAACATTTAAAACTTCTGAACAAATTATAATATGTATATATATGTTTTATAGTATTAGTCCTCAAACTTATCATTTTTCAATTTTGACATTTTTGTGGGCTAGAATAAAAACACTTTTAATTGTATAAAATATAAACGTTTCTTAATGTACGAATTTTATGTAGAACACGTATGAATTTATCCAACAGAGTTACGAATTGCGAAAATTATACTTTTTGTTACCTTTGGGATTCGAACTCAAGACCACGAATTCATCCAACAGGATTACGAATCAACCGTAGATCTTGATGATCAAAGGGCTGAAAATCATTTATATTTTATACACTTATAAATGATTTTCAGCCCTTTGATCATCAAGATCTACGGTTGATTCGTAATCCTGTTGGATGAATTCGTGGTCTTGAGTTCGAATCTCAAAGGTAGCAAAAATTTATTTTTCACAATTCGTAACCATGTTGGATGAATTTGTAACCCTGTTGGATAAAATTCGTACATTAAAAAACATTTATATTTATATTTTAAGAAGTGTTTTTACTGTAGCCCTTCCCTATATATATATATATATATATATATATATATATATATATATATATATATATTTCTATTTCTTTTTTACTATTGTTTATATCCTAAATTGAATTCCAAAGGTGGTGTTCGGTTTATAGGATAAGATAGGATTAGTTATGTAATATTATGTTTGGTTGAGTAAATAGGGACCGAGACGTAATCTCGAGATTATGCCACGTATGATTAGTCATGGCTTATGAGTCTTAGCCTACCCCTATGACAAAAATAATCTCGAGCTAATTCAATCTCGGCTAATCTCAGGACAATTCAATCTCGAGCAACCGAACACTCCCTAAGAGAGCTAGTCAACTATACTCTGTTCCAAGGCAATACCGCCAATTATAAAATTATAAAATATAAACAACATGTGTGTGTGTTGGCCAAGCGGTAAGAGGTTAATGCCTAAACCCAAAGGTCTTGGATTCGAGTCCCCTGTGGCGCGGCCTTTAAAAATCTTTATTTAATATTGTTAATTTATCAAAAAAAATAATATATAAACAACATATTATAAAATCTAATTTAATATCAATTAAACACGTCAATTCCAAAATTTTAATGCTCATATGGTCTGCAAGTATAAAAATCATAAACATATTATTAATATGCAATTTTATTAAGAAAAGAAAAAGGAAAACCTAAGCAGAACCCATGAAAGAAAAATCATACACATAATATACATTCAATTTTTTTACCATTTTCTAAATTTTCTTTTAGATTTGAGATAATGGTTTATCGTCTATTCAATATAATAAGTAAACCTTGTTTTAAAAATAAGATTCAATCAATATTTGATATAATACATAGATGAGCCAATGACAATAACTTAAGTACTTATTAGTCAACTTGGTATTAACTTAGATGGAAATGGTAATTTTGCAAATGTACAAATAATCAATAGGCACTCTTTTATTGATATATAGATAGCCAACTACTTAGTTTATTAAATTACTAGTATGTGGACTTATTCAACCGAAATCTTACACGAAAATGTGGTTCAAATGATCAAATTGTATATTCTAAATGACACTATTTTAAAAAAATAAAATAAAATAACCCGATTGAAGTATTGAAATCATACTTTTACTGACAAAAATAGTTTTTGTAGCTCAATTCCACATGATTTGTTGGCATTTCCCTTCATGTTTTGCTTGTGAATGCTTGTTTGTGCCCTAATGTTGAGTTTTATGAAGATTTGATTTTTTGGTGTAGTTTTGGAGTGATTTCAGGAAAAAATAGGGATTAATTGAAGGATTTTGAAAACATTAGATTGAAGTACGTCTCAAGAGGAATCCATGAGCGTAAACGGCGACCAAATCCGAGTCAAGGACGAGGCAGAATAGAGCAAAACGAGTGGACTGCACATAAAGCCCAGGACCCGCGGTCTCGGGCCGTGGCCACGGACCCGACCGCAGGCCCCTCCAACAGCTCCCCCACCATCTTGTACCGCGGTCACGACCGTGACCGCGGTCAAAAGGCGGAATTGTGCGTTTTTGTGGGCCCAGATGGGATTTTCAGCCCCAAATACCCCTTCTTCTCACATTTTTTTCACAACATTCATTACACACACCAACTCCATCACTCCAAAAACCCTCCACACACTAAACCCTAGCATCCATTACTACATTCAACCACCAAGAATGGAAGAACATTGAAGAAGAGAGAAGATTGAGGAAGCTTATTAAATAGGATTTGTCACCTCTTACTCTCTCTTTCATTTATGTACCCATTTGATTTAGGTATGTTATTTGTAAGCATGATAGGCTAAATCCCCCATTGGTTTGGGGATTAGGCTATTTAGATGTTGTAATGGATTAAATATTATGCTTAATATATATCTTGTTTGTTTCTATTGCTATTATATTTTCAAGCCTTAGGTTTATATCTTGTATGGATTGTTGGCCACTTTCTATGCATTTCTAATTTGTGATTTGAATTGGGAGAGGATTGTTAGGTCCTGAGGGTCTCGAATAGGTGTATGGGGGGAGGGGAATACACATATGGGCTATTTTTAATCAATCATCAATCAGAGGGATCTCAGTCATAGATCAAAATGAAACTTTACAAGCAAACAGAGACTCCTGTTTTACTGAAATCAGTTTTGACCAAACAGGGTTGACGACTGATACTGAAAGCTCTTCAGTAAAGAGTTATCAGTTAAGTTGCTGGAACTTAACTGATGCAAGTAAGGGCTTCAGTCAAGTTTGCTAAAACAGAGATGATAACACTCTTCCTGACTATCAGAAGATAGATCAGTCAGACTGATATCATACGCAGCGGAAATAAACTTAGTTTCGTAATAGCCTCGGTGGAGCAAGTTGTTGGTTATGGTTTCTCTTTGCAGTTAGTCAGTGTTCAGTTTATCAATTGAAATAACACAAGTAAGAATGTAAAACTGAAAGCTGTAAACAACACATAGACTTTTACGTGGTTCGGAAAAATCCTTTCCTACATCCACGGTTGGTTGATCAGACCAACAATCCACTCTGCAAGTGCTTAACAGGTGCACTGCAAACCAAACCGTGTGCTTACCGGGTGCACACAACCGTACACTGAAGAAAACCCTTCTTCAGTACCCACGCTTCACTCGCGTCAGATTTCTCTTGCTTAACACAACCCGTGCTAAGACTCTCAGAGACAGAAAACCCTTCTGACCTCCGAATCACTCAAAACACTCTTATGGGGGGGAGGTTTGAACGAGTGCCAACTATACTTACAAAGAACAAGTTCTTTGAAGCAAGTTTGACCTTTGGCTTCTGTGTGAACAGAGTTTTGCCTAAGGTCTAAGAGAATGTATGTAATCAGCAGTGATTGATTTTGGCTTTGGAATTCTCTTCTTCGATTTATGCTTTGGGGAGTTTAAACTTAAGGCTGAGTAGCAATTTCGGCAGAGCTTCAGCTTATGTCGTTGAATCGGTGAAGGTTGAAGTGATCCTCGAGCGCTATTTGTAGGAGAACTCTTAAATAGATCCGTTGGCATAAATCGTCCTCAAGATTTCTTCTGTTGGAGAGCAATTCGAATTTGGGCTGAGACTTCAATCTTCGAGGTTCCTTGTCTGTGTGGAAACGGCTCTCTTTGATAGACAGGAGATGTGACATCTCTGAAAAGTAACCACCAGATAGGAATGACCTCTGCAGAGATAAGATATTCTGAGATCTCTGCATTTAATGCGGATGTACTTGTGCGTACGTGGATTCCTCTGAACGTTGGAAGATCAGTCCTAGGAGGAATGTTCAACTGATACTTGACTTTAGTATCAGTCCTTTGCGCGCATTAAATAATCAGTCTTCAACTGATTCTTCAACTGATACTTCAGTTGGTAACTGCAGTCTTCAGTCTTCAGTCTTCGTTCTTCAGTCTTCAGTCTTCGGTCTTCGGCACCGCATTTAAACTAGAAACGAACTCTAACACTTGAGTTCAAAACGATTCTAGTCTATTACATATAAGTCCTATGAATTTTGGTATCATCAAAACAAGGGTTAGGATATTCCACAAGGTTCCCAACAATTTCCCCCTTTTTGATGATGCCAAAACCACACACCAGTTTTAGACAGCAAAAAGACTGAACTCACAGTACAAGTTCTAAAACTGGGGTGAAAACAGTTCCCCGTTAACAATAGAACCTAAAAACTTGTACTTAGAGTTAAGAACGAAACAGTTCTAAAAATAGAACAAGGAGAAGACAGAAAAACATAATCAGAGCCTAGACAAAGAATCATTGTCTTCAGGTTGAGATCAAAAAGAAGTTCTTTTCATTAAAAAAAATACTGATAAGTCATCAGTCTAGGTACAGAGCAAGACTTACATTGGAGTAAAAAGAAAAACAAAAACAACATGGGAAACCCATGGACTCCAGCAGTCTGCTTGGCTGCGCCTTGAACTTCTTGATCTTCATCTTCTGTCTTCGTGTCTTCATGTTCCTAAGCTTGTTCCACTCCCACTTGTGTTCCGTTGAATTGAGGTCTTTACTGGAACGTCGTCCTTACAACTTCTGGTGATCCTTTGCTGTCCCATCTACAGTCAAGAAATAGAGGACATGAGCAACGTTAACGTAAAGGAAAGGTTGCTCACTGACTCTATCTCTGACTTTTCCCCCTTTTTGGCAACATCAAAAAGAGAGTTGATGATGGAAGCTATGATCAGACGATACCCAACTCCTAGTCTCAGAATCTCGTGAGAAGATTCAAGAACAGGGTGAGTCTAGAAATGCAGAAGAGGAGAACGCCAGTGATGAGGTGAGGAGATGAGAGAGACGGAGAAGTGGAAGAGGATAAGAAAACGTAGAATACGAAAGATAGAAGAAGGCTGCCTTGAAAGGAGACGAGGGCTGCCTATGAGGAGAAGAACAGGTTGGTGAATTGGAAAGAAAGAAAGAAAGAAAGATGGGCGTGAGAAGGAAGAATCGAAGCGGTGGCAGCTGAGAAGACTAACACCGTCGATTCGCCGGCACTGGGTCTTTGAAGAATAGACCAGGTGCGGCTGAAGATGCCGGCCAACAACGAGAGAGGTCTCGTTGTGTGTTGCAAGCCAGGGAGGAGTGCAATATATGCAATATATGATAATGGAAGACACTCGCTTCGCTGGATACAAGTGAGGGTAGAGCAAACTTTGACGTCGGAGAGACGTTGAGATCCAGTGGAAGGGTCCGGTGAAGACCAGGTATGTGAGCGTCATTCTTCCACTCCATGACTTTGCAGTCATAGATTTCTCCTTTCGTCGGAACAATTTTTCTCTGCAACTTTGGAAATATTGAAAATTGTTCTCACAGTGAAGGCTGTGGAGAGGGCGATAATGCCTCGTCAAATATGTAACTTAGAGCTCCATCATTCACTCTATGATGGTTTTCCGATTATCTAAATCTCTGCTCCATGATATGGATAGGAAATACAAAAATTTCATTTGGACGAGAAGAATTGAGAAAAAGCCTTCTTGCACGGTGGGATGGAATCGCATATGCGCTATTAAAGTAGAGGGGGAGGGGGTTGGGCATCAATTCATTTTCATTGATGAATAAGTGTTATCTCATGAAGATAGCCTGAAAGTTGGTGACATGTCAGGATTTCGCTTATAAAGTCCTCTACACCCGGTAACGCAATGCCTTTGGCCATGCAAAGGCTTCGGTGGCGAACTCCTTGGTTTGAGTTGACCTTAAGCACGAGATTAGCTTCCGTTGAAATAAGGTCAGAGAAAGCGGCCACATAAAAATCCTTACTTTCGGTGGTATTGAGTTGCTCCAAATGAGCCTACTCCACACCTTCTCATCATCAACGCTGGACTCTTGAGGAGTTTATAATAGTCCATGCCAAGTAAGTAGGCCGTCTTGACAGTGAATTTTCCATGAGCCTCATGCTTCCAACTTATTTGATCATCCGACCTATGCTCCATAATCGGGGTTCCGTAAGACTCCTTCAATTTTATGTGACTGAAAAAGTTGCTCAAGGATATCAATCTTCCATTCTTTCTCTTCATCAAGCAGTTCCGTAACTTTCATTCCTTTCAACAACTCATTCTCTTTTCCTTTAATTCTAGCCCCATGGAGATCTTTCACCCATACATCCTTATCCACACTGATAGTCTCACCATTACCCACCTTCCATATACTACCCTCATCAATCACCGAGCGGCTCCATGCGATGGATCTCCAAATGTAGGATGAATGGGCAAGAACCTTGGCTTGCAAGATTGTCCGATCAGAGTACTGCGCCTTAAAGACTCTCGCCACCAGTGAGTTTGGATTAGTGACCATTCTCCAAACTTGTTTCACCAAGAGAGCCTTGTTGAAAACTTTTAGATTCTGAAACCCCAGCCCTCCTTCATCCTTAAGTTTACATAATCTTTCCCAATGACTCCAATGCATAATTTTTTTATCTTCCTTATCACCCCACCAAAACCTTGCACAAAGTCGATGAATATCGTCATAGATGCCCTCTGGGATGCGAAAACATTGCATTGCATAAGTGGGGACAGCTTGAACAACAACTTTTATTAGAACCTCATTTCCACCCGCTGAGAATTCCCCCTGATTCCAATTCAACAACTTTTTCTCAACCATGTCTCTCAAATAGCTAAATTGAAGGCGTTTGTTTCTAAGGGAAAAAGCTGGCAGACCGAGATAGCGCTGAATGCCATCTCCCGACTTCACCTCCAAGATATCTGAGACCATTATTTCATTACACGCTAAAGTATTTGGGCTATAAGAAATTGATGATTTGTCAAAGTTAATGAGCTGCCCGGATGCCTTCTGACAACAGTGTATAATATTCTTGACCGTTGCCGCTTCACCTCCATCCACACGGAAAAACATCAAACTATCATCGACAAAAAATAAATGTTATATTGAGCTGCCGGGGAATAATAAGAACACCACTTATCATTCTTCGTCGCTCATAAAATTTGAATAGCGAGGAGAACCCTTGAGCACATATAACAAAAAGGAACGACGATAGTGGATCGCCTTGTCTCAAGCCCCTAGTCAGCTTCACCTCACCATATACAACTCGATTCAACAAAAAAGAGAAGGTCACTGATCTGACACATCTCATAACAATATTGCAAAACCTCACGGGAAACCCCAGTTACCTCAGAACAGCCTCTAAATAATCCCACTCAACCCTGTCATATGCCTTGCTCATGTCAAGCTTAAGCGCTGCATATCCATTCTTTCATTTCTTCATTTTCTGAATCTAGTGTTGGCATTCAAAATTGATCATCACATTGTCCGTGATTTAGCGTCCTTTGATAAACGCACTCTGGGCTTCATCAATCACGTTATCCATGATAGGCCGCATCCGATTCACCAACACTTTGGACACGATCTTGTAACTTGTGTTACACATACTTAGTGGCCGAAAGTCTGCCACCTTTTGAGGCTTATCCATCTTGGGAATAAGGCCAATAAGTGTGTGGTTCCACACCGTTACATCATCCTTTCCATTTAGAACATCCTACACGCTATTCGTCACATAATCACCCACTGTCGGCCAAAAGCGTTGGAAAAAACGAGCATTAAAATCGTCCGGCCCAGGCGCCTTGGTCGGGTGCATATCGAAGACCGCCCTCCTGACTTCTTCCATCTCGTATGGTTTTTCCAGGCCTAAGATATCCTCCTCGGACAATTGCTCCTCAATTTTTTCCACCAAATCGTTGATATCCTCCATCTTTGACCTACTGGAACAAAAGAGTTGCTGGAAATACTCTTTGATAATCACTGCCTTATCTTTCTCTTCATTCTTGATTTGCCACTGGTTGTCTTGCAAAGTTGCAATAGAGTTTTTCTTTCGGTGCTTTGAAGCTTGGGTATGGAACGCCCTCAAGTTGCGATCCAGATAACACATGCTCGTTGTTTCTAGTGACACGCTTGGGCCTCCACCAACTTCTCTATTTGTTTTGAGATACCCATAATCTGTTGAGGTTTAGCTTTACCTCCCACTTCTCGCCTAAGAGCCTGCCTTTCTTTGCGCATCTGTGCCACTTGCCTGTCCATCTTATTGAATCTCTCATTCGCCCAATCTTTCAAAAATTCCTTGCATTGATTCAACCTTCTAGAAAGTTCAGGAATATACTGATTAGACAACCATTCACATAGAAAAATCGTGACAAAATCGTGGTCAAGTAACCATTTATCCTCGAAGTGGAACCGCCCTTTGCCAAAACTGATAATATTGTATTCCTCCGGCTCCAGCTGGCATAAGATGGGTCGGTGGTCAGACCCAAAATAATCAAGCACCTGGTACGTGGAATTGGGATAAGAGGTGTTCCACATATCGTTTCCAAGATACCGATCCAGACGCTCGAAGATAGGATTCCCTACCTGCTTATTCATCCATGTATACCCGCTATTAAGGTGAGCGATATCATGGAGACGACAGTAATAAAGGGTGCTGCGAAAAGCCTCCATCTGTGCATAAGTTCGAGTCCTTCCTCCAACTTTTTCAGAATCCTTGAGAATTTCATTAAAATCTCCTCCCACTAACCAAGGGAGATCCTCTATAGGTATCATGTCACTGAGCCTTTTAAGGAGCTCCCACGTATATTTCTATTGGCTGTTATCCAGGTATCCATAGAGCCCCGTGAAGCGCCAAGTCTTACCGCTCGTAGTAACGTAACAGTCAGTGTGCCCCAATGAGTATGATAAAATCCGTACATCTGTGCTTGCCTTCCAAAGAAGGGCTAGGCCTCCTTTCCGTTCAACTGCGTCCATCATAAAAATACCGTCGTATCTAAGCTACGTTTTCCAGAATCTGCGTTTAGACGTCACAAGCTTTGTTTCACAAACAAAAATAATGCCCGGGGAATATTCGGCTAGCAACTGCCGGAACTCATGGAATGCACAAGGACTTTCCCAAACCTCGTGCATTCCAAGCTAAGCAACTCATAACGCTCGGCGGGGCTACTCGGCAGCCTCCGCCGTTGAATTGTTGTTCAAGTTCTGTTCCAAAGTTCCCGCTAATGCCATCTACTTGCACGGTGTTCCCTCAAGCTCCTCCCGTTCATCATTCTGTCCCCTCCTCTTTCTGAGCAGCACCTCATCCATGCCATCTCGTCTCTTTTCCTCACTCTTCCTCCGTCATCCCCATCCCTTGCCATCATTTTCCATCTTCGCCCAGCCGGATTCTTTTTTGCTTTCTTTGGTAAGGTGTGTTTGAAAAAAAAATTCGTACCATCCTGCCCATGTTTGTTACTCCCCTTGCCCCCACCCTCACTCTCTTTCTCCTTCAACCCCTCTATCGTTGTTTTCCCGATCTCCCAGCCCTCTTTCTCTCATCCTCCCTGACTCCATCCCCCGATCGCCATCATCTCCATCTTCTGCTCCCTTTCCTCCATTCCAACCTTCCTAGCATCTGAGACTTTTCTCACTCATGTCCTAACTTCCAGCCCTTCCCATTCTTCCCCTATTACCCTGTCATCAGCCCCTAAATCCACATTTATATCCTCATGTTCCACCAACCCATCTATCTCGTCAGTACTCTCAGTTTCACCACTCTCTCCCCTTTCTCCTACTACCACAATCGCAATGTCGGTCTGGGTTCTACTATCCTCTCGCGGTGATGGTCATGGCCCCCTCTTATTCTCCTTTACCGTCAACCGCATAAATTAATTTTTGTTGTTCGAGTTTGTGGGGTATGTTGTACGTCTATAATCAATTCCACGTCCCGCCTTCATCCACATACCGAAACTAGAGTTCAGTTTCGATTCCTTGCTCCCCTCGCAATCCTTTAGGTAATGACCTATCCTTCCACACGCAGTACAAAAAAGCTCTGGTAGCTTCTCGTATAAAACGAGTATCATGGTTTTCTCTTTTTCACCTTCTACGCTAATTGGGATCCCCCTGATTAGAGGCGTCTCCAACGACCTCGTAACCCTAACTCGCGCATAGCGGCCCAAGTAAAGCCCTCGAACTCCCTTATCAACCTCCTGTACCGTCCCAACTTGTTCTCCAATTCTTTTAATAATCTGTGTTTCCATGCAAGCTATCGGTAGGTTATGCAATTGTATCCCAATCGAAATCTCATTAAACTCTGCCATAGTCGCCGTTTGCATGGAATTCACTCGCTTAAACAGCATCAAGTCATTATACCAGTAGCAGGGTCCTTCCGTTATTATCCTCTCCCTGTCAGAGTCCAAGTCGAGCGACAAGGCAAATATATTGATTTCGACAATCTCTACTTCACAAACTCCTCGAATCTGCAGAATACCCTGCAACTTCTCCTTCAAGGTCTAGCGATTTGGTTGCCTTTTGCCAAATATCTTGCCAATAATGATTTTGTTCGCCCTTGTACTTCCACGTGCCTTTTCAGTCGTTGAGAAAATAATCGGTCTCGCTTATCCTCTTTCTGACAGTTTTAACGCTTAAACTCTTTTCGCTATCTCCTTCGGATCCATCGTGCTTCGTAAAGCAATAGCAGCAACAAAACAAACGAGACTTCTCTCCAAGAAAGATGAAGGAAAATCAAAGCTTTTCCACGGAAAAGCAAACTTCGCTCTTTAGAACCTTAGCCACCTAGGGTTTCTCGAGAGGAATTGATCAATGTACATCTGTGGATGATTACTTCTATAATGGCATTTTGCATTTCTCTGCTGACTTTGTGACCAGCTTTCCGGATATCGTTTGTGATATTCTACTCTTACCTATTGGCCACAGTCCTAACACTAGATTTTGGAAACCTTTTGTGCGTGGCGATGTAACTACGGTTTTTGCCTATGCTAATCACTGCAATAGGTTCCCCAAACTCATATGGGGCTCATGGCTTTGGGATCAATTTATACCGACTCGACGCTCCCTTTTTACTTGGCGTCTCATTCACCATCGGTTGCCCACTCTTGACTGCCTCATCAGACAAGGACTAATCACTCTTAATTTATGTATCATTTATTCACGTGAGGTGGAATCCATTGACCATATTTTCTGGCATTGTTCCCATGTTCAGCAATTTATACCGACTCGATGCTCCCTTATTACTTGGCATCTCATTCACCGTCGGTTGCCCACTCTTAACTGCCTCATCAGCCAAGGCCTCATCAGAATCCATTGACCATATTTTCTGGCATTGTTCCCTTGTTCAGCAAATCTGGAAAGAGGTCCTCTCTTGGTTCGATAAAGGGCTCCTACATCGAAAGTCGGGACGTTCACGACTTTCTTACTCTGGCCTGGAATGCCAACTTCAACACTCAGGTTCACAAGTTTTGGAAGGCAGGCATCATTAATATTGTATGGCGGATATGCCACTGTCGTAATCAAGCTTGGTTTGATAACGTGTTGTTTCAGTCCTACGGGATTTTGAAATTCGTTAAGGCGGTTTTTCAAGAGATGAATACTCATTTTGCAAATTTTGGGCATATGAAGAATGAATTTAGTGATTATATTATTCTCCGTCGTATTGGTGTTACGCCTCGCGCTTCCCCTCTCCCAAGAATGATTAACGTCTATTTGGATTGAAGCATACTCAACTTATGTAATCCGACTTGTAGAGACAAGAACCTGCGACGTTCCTTGGTGGTTTATTGCCTCTTGGAAACACACTCTTTTGCTTCTCAACGACATTAATATTCTTATTTTTCATGAAAAATAACATTATCACTATAAATATAACTCTCCATATGTAAATATTAAATTGTATTTCACATACTATATATTCATACAATTGTTGAAAACAGTTCAAATGTTGGGAGTATAGAATTACATATTTTCTATATAATACTCCCTCCGTCCCTGAAATAAGTTCATCTTTTTCCTTTTTGTGACGTCCCCCAAATAAGTTCCTCTTTATTTCTTCTCATTTTTGGACAACTACCCCACCACTAATAATACTTTATTTATTCTTACTTTTCACTTTTTCACCACTCCCAATACTAATTATAACATTTTTTCATCTTTTCACAACTCTCAATCTAATTATAACATATTTTTCTCCACTTTCAATACACTTTACCACTTTTCCTTAAAACCTGTGTTGTCCCCAAAGAGAAACTTATATTGGGGACGGAGGGAGTATTATTTAAAAAAAAAAAAACTCAAACCTCGTTTTGTTAGTGGTGGATGAGAATTTCATAAAATCTGATATAGTGGTTGACAAACAAAAAATGTCAAACACTTTCCATATCACACAGAGTCATATCGTTGACCTGATTAAGTGCAAGTGACTACAGTAGAAACTTTTGTGGTCGGCCCTTCCTCGTATCATCCAAAAATAATTCACTATTTTTCTCCTAAGAAAACACTTTTTTTATATTTGAGGTGAAAATTAGTTAATGAAAAATTGGTGGTTTAGAAAAGAAGAACATCTTATCAAAACCAATTTTACGAATCATCGTGTGCATGTCTACTTGTCAAAATCTCGTTATTTATGATTTTTTTTTTTCTGTGGCGTGAAATTGTTAACCTTAATGTTATTGCAAACATTATTCGACAACTTTATTGATATTGCCGTCTTGTTTGGCATCAAAGGTAACTAACTAAAGTGGATTTTGATTTTCACTCATTTGTACAGATTTTGTTGTTTAAACCCTTTTTTCTTATTTCTCACTATCAGTTTTCGAGTCCAAACCTTTTGAAAGTTCATTATTCGTTGGGTTATTAGCGCCTCCTTGGAGATACTTTGATCTTGCACATGAATTTTAAAAGAGGTAAAAAAATATATAAATTTTAATATTTGTAATAATTTTATCAAAAATTTAATTTTTACTCAAATTATATTGATGTGATAAGTTGAAATATCGATGTGTACTCATCGAACGTTTTGAAAAATAACATCGTATAGGATATCTCTAAAAGATATTGTATAAGATATATCTAAACCCGTAAATCGTAAGATTTTTATGAAATTCGAATATTTAGAATTGAATTTGTGACAAAATTACTACAACATTAAAGTTCATGTATTTTTTTACACATTTCAAAGTTCATGCGCAAAATCAAACTAACCCCATAGTTGGCATATTTAGACGCTAATAACCCTTATTCATTCTAAATATTTGGTTCATCTTAGATCTTCACAATAATTAAGAATTATTTTAGAAAATGAATTAGTTAAGTATTTTAGAAAATGAATTAATTAACAATAATTTGCTGGCCCTAGCTTAATTGAAAATGTTGAGGCACTAAAATACTCTCCTTTATGAGAGCTCTTAGGTTCAATCTTTCTTGAGTGCGGATAGTTTTTCAACCTTTGTGTGGTGTAGTGGTCCCATATGCGTACGGTTATTTTTCCACCTTTGTCCGCCTACGTGCGATTATTTTTTCACCTTTCTATGGTGTAGAGGTCTTGCCTGCATGCAGATGACTTATTTGATTATATTTAAATACCTCTTATAATTCTAATTCATTAAAAAAAAGTATTTTTTCTTTTTATGTTATTCTTATTTGTTTTTTTGATAAGAAAAGAAGATAGGATAAAACCACCGGTACCAGAGGTACCTAAAAGTCATACAGGAAGAAAGAGAAAAAGTGTTTGAACACCAAGACAAGAAATTAACATCCGGGAAACTAATTCTAAAAGCTGCATTCCAGCTCCAAAGCCTTCCTTTAATTTCCATCACCACCTCCTCAATATCCCAAGTTTTTCCTTCGAATCTGCTTTCGTTGCGTCTCTTCCATAACACCCAAACCGTACAAACCCATAACGCTCTAAGAAGCTTCCCACTCTTCTTACCTCTGCCAAGATGTGTAAACCATTCAAAATGTTGAACCAAACTCCTCGGTCTCGCCGAGGGAAAGCCAGCCCATTTTACAATATCATCCCACACTTGTTCCGTTTTCGGACATTCCAGCAACATGTGTTCGGCCGTTTCTTCTTTTGACACACATCCATTACACCACAAATCCTCCGCCGAGAGCACTTTTCTCTTAAAAAGGTTGTCATAGGTTGCTAACCTGTGTCTCAAACATCTCCATGCGTGCACTCGAGCCTTCTGCGGAGCTGGAATCTCCCAAACTTGCGAGCATCTCCTTATGGGGCTGTGTTGGAGAGGTGCCGTTCCTCGCTGCCGCCAACGTATGGTATGCTGAATTTGTAGAAAACACACCATCTTTTGAAGCTTAAGACATACAATAATGTACTATACCATGTTAATTAATATACAATACTATAAACAGAAAATATATTTATGGAATACTTTTATCTATATTACTCGAGTTGTATTCAAATTAAAACATAATTAAAAATTCAATATTTGTAAGAGTAGAGCAGTCGCTGCTCAAGTAGGTAGTAGACTAGTAGTAATATTTATTAGGGCATGACATGGTATAATTAGAAGCTTGCGCACTGTTGAGTGTCTTCGTTTACTTTTTATTTCTTTGTGAAATTTTCCAACTAATTGCCTCAAATTTGCCTCGAAATATTGATCAGAAAAGCAATCAATATATGAGTGAGGTTATAATAATGTGAGGTAATGATAATGTAGAACGTGTTAGCGATTTGATTAATTCCAGACAGGCCACGTGGCTTGATTCCTAACAGCCTGTTTCATTTCACATAAATGCCTTGGTTATCACTAATTAAACATATGCAACACCAAAATATAAAAACAAAATATTCTAGTTGGCTTATTCCTATTGCTTCACGTACAATATATAATTAAGTTATTTATCTGTTAAGATATAAATTTTAGATTTTAGAGCCTATAAACAAAAGTACATAATTTAAGCACTGTTTTGAGGTTTATGGAATAGAAACAGTAATTGAGTAATATTCTTGAATTTAGGTGCACACCGGAAATAATGCCCTTTTATATTTATAACTAGCATATGTGTCCTGTGCAATATATGATGAATGTTTTTATATTTTTATATTTATATAAAATTGATATCAATTCAATTATCTTATTAACAAATATAATAAAAAATAATTTTAATTGAATATATTCAAGGCGGAATATTAAAAAATTAAGAGGAATTTACAATAATAAAAATTAATATTATGAAATGCAAAAAAATAAGTTAAAAATAAAAATAAAAAAAGAATTAAAAAATAGATTTATTCAAAAAAAGATGAGAGATGACAAAGAACTTTTTAAAATTTTAATCTTTAAATAAATATAACTTTACATTTTAAATCAAATATTTACATAAAATATATCAAATTCAAGCTCTTATTGTGATCTCTAATTTGATATGCATATTAAATATTTATAATTAGTCAAATTTAACAATATTAGAAAAAAAATAAGATGATAAAGAAAAAGAAAATAAAAAGAAAAAAAAATATAATTTACAAATAAACCTTCAATTTTATTTTAACTATAAAATTACCACATAATTTTGAAATTGATATCAAATTGAAAGTTGCCTTTTTAGGGCGTGTTTGCTAGCTTTGGAAACGCGGGACTGTTATTTAATCTGATGTTTTTTCGCTGTTTGCTAGCTTCTGTTATTAAGCAAGGCGGCCCGACGGAGCCCGATGGCCCGCAGTTAAATGCCAGAAAACTCTCGATTAATTAATCAGCGAAAGGCACCGGATTCAGTGTCTGGAGGGCTTCGATACCTCATATTAATTTTTTAAATTTCAATACTACGCCCAAAAGTTATGTTTTCGAAATAAAAAACGACCTAGCAAAGCCTTGGACACTCCGCCAGTCCTCGTCTTCAAACTTCCCATAGAACAACAACCTTCAATTTTCCATCTAAAAACGACCTAACTAGTCTTAGACACTCCGCCATTCCCATTGAACAGCAGTCGTCGTCTTCAATAGCTCTTGTGGAACATCAATCTTTAATTTTTCATCAATATGCGTTAGATTTGGTATGTAGTAGGTTTTTTTTCCTGATTTCTTGGTGCCTTAATTTAGTCATAGGGTTTCATATTCTTTAATTTCGCTAGTGTTTCTTTTGTTATTGTTGTTCTGAAATTCGAACTCTTGTATCCATCGATATGTTATTCTTTAATTTATAAACATGTATTTGGGTAAAAAGGGCCCAAAGAGCCCTCAAGATACTGTGCATTTACTTAACTTGTAACTGTTGGAATAAATAGCTAATTAATACCATAATTACTTTGGTAATTAATAGAATTAAATGATATTTTTGGAATCTACATGTTGAGTAGATTAATTTGGTATATTTACTTGTCCAAATTTATTAAAAATTGAATGAGTAATTAATGCCCAGAGATAACCATTTGTAAATGGAAATGTGGTGTGCTATCCCACATTGAAAAAACAAGAAAGTTATAAGCTATTTATAAAGTATTCTCTACCATAAAGTAACAATCAAGTATGCTCCTCTATGGTGGACCTTATGGTGCACCCAAGTGGATTTTAACTTAGCCTTTTAAGGTTAAAACTCAAATTCCAGCGAGGTAGGTGGGATAGTACCTTCCGAGGTCGAGCACGTGCACGTCGCACTTGTCGCAATGGCGCTTTGTAGGCGCACTTTGCACTTCGCTCATTCGCATCCTCACGATGAGCATTGAGGAGCCTTTAGTTTTGATAAATGAAATGGCGGTTCGATTATATGGCGGATTATACCGACGCGTGGCACTTATGTGGCGGATAAGGGGTTCGGGTGGAAGGGCTCTGCTGACGTGGCAGCGGTTGGATAAATCTGGGTGATATTTGGCCAAAACAGTGTGATGGTTCGAACCATTGCATTGGTTCGGTCAGCCTCCTCCCTACAGACACACCCTTTCACAGTACCCTTCCACATACTATAAATAGGATCCCCCAGAATGAGATTTAATCACTTGAATTCAGATAATCAATCTTGTCATATTAGTTTAGTATACATACTCAGTCCTAAGTATCAAGCCGTTCGACCAGATAGCGATCTCCTAGTGCTAAGGACTCGTCTATCAACCCTAAACCGTTGTATCTTGGGGGCAATTACTTTAGATCCACGAGCACAGAGCGGAAGTAATTTTGCCTTACGGAGTGAGATTTATTCTCGCCTTGATTCTGCATCATTTCCATTCATCGTCGTTTTATTTTCTGCACTCCAAAATAACAGTAACCTTCAAATATAAATTCGTGAGCATATTGATCCCTCAAAAGTTTATCAGCTTCCCTTCTTCCTCAGCTGTGAATTCTAAGAGATCAGGCGATAAGCATTGCTCTTCTTGAGGGATATTTTGGCTGTCTGAATTGGCCTTAACTGCTTGGATTTCTAGCTTGGTTGTGTTGCCAAAAGTTCCGATGGCTAGTAGACCATGGGGCCAGTCACTGAATTCTTCCTTTGGAGGCTCTTTCTTTGTATGATCTACCAAAAAAAGTGAAACTTGATCTTAGCTTTGGTTCATATTTGTCACATTCTTTGATTGCATTTATGTCACATTTGAATGAAAATTGGATGTTTGAAGGAGTGAAAGTTAATCTACTTTTGCTGTCTTTATGCAATGGTGTCTCACATTTGATCAATAAAAATTGGATCTTGAAAGAGTGAAAACTAATCTTCTTTTGTTGTCTTTATTCAATTAAGCCAAAAAATACACGAATTTACATTTTTGTTATAATTTTCACATAAGTTTGACTTTCAACGAAATTATAGCTTAATTGACAGTCAAAATTAAGTGAAATATATTAATTTTTGTCTTCTTAGACCTCCGAGCTTCTAAATACTTATTATCATCAAAAGTTAGACCAATCTCTGCCACGGATTTTAGTCCAGAATGTGGGGATGGAGGACGGCTTTCAACTGCCCAATCTCTGCCACGGATTTCAGGCGTTGGTTTGCAATGGTCAAGCTGTCCGATTAGTTTTCGGTCTTGATTTGGTTTGTTTTCCTGATGTTCCTTTGCTTGTGTTTCTCTTTTGCCTTTGTTTTCTGCCTTCTTCTCTCTTTGGGTACTTCTGGTACCTTCTCTCAATAAAACTTCCTCTCTTTGCCTGATCAAAAAAAAAAAAAATCAAAAGTTAGACCAACATGAGGTGAATTTCCGATTGTTAACTAAACTCTAATTTTGCCGAAAGTTAAACTCATGTGAAAATTACAACAAAAATATAAATTCATGTATTTTTTGACTTAACTAAAAGTTCAAGTGAAAATTGCAACTTTTTCCAAAGTTTGTGTATTTTTTGACTATAATCCCTTTTTATTATTATTAAATTTTTATTTATTTTTTGTTCTCTCCTTATTTAATTAATTTTTTTTATTATATTTATAAATATGATAATTGAGTTGATATCAACTTTATATATATAAGAAAATATAACAACGTTTTGCACCGATACAAATGTTAATTTATTTAAAAAACAAAAGGCAAATATACCTAATTATGGAACGCCGCCTTTTTAGTAAATTCTTTGGCACTGAGAACAATAATAACATAAATATTTTGTGCTCTTCAGAATTTCCAATTTAGGTGTAGTGATTGACACGATTACATGTTGGTGTTTATATATATAATCAAGTCATAATCGTTTTATGGTCATGTCATAATCATGCCTTGATCATGTTGATGGCAAACTTGTTACACATTATCCTATTAAGTGTAAGATCATATAATTGTGGCAACTATTAATGTATGGCAATGATTTGTCATGCATGAGAGTGTAATGGTTGTGTTACGCTTGATTTTTAGTTGTGTTTGTTTCACCTGTGGTACGATGATTGTGATGGTATAAGCTATGATGATTGTTCCAAAAAACTTCTCAGCAAACTCAAATCTAATAGCACAAATTACACAATATCACAAATCACAAAAATAAAAGCTCCCCTAACACAGCAAGGACGAGAGAAAGAAAGTCCCCTAACACAACTGGGACATGAAGAGCATGCTAAAAAACATTCACCTAACACAGCAGGCACCCTTCCTGCAAAAATTTCACCAAAATTGCTCCAAATATCTCTGCACCAAAAAAAAGTAATTAACCCTGAAGATTTTTGGTGAAATTGAAAGCCCATTATAACCAATTAAAAAGAATAAAATCAACAATTTCAGCCGATGGAGAAATTGAAAGAATAATTGGATGAGCACGACGGAAATGATGGACAAAATTAGAGTAATAACTAGAATGAAATCTGACCTGAGATCAACGGAAATGGAGATCTTCAATGCGGATGAAGAGAAACAAGAGAGAAAAGTTGCGAAAGGGAGAGAGAGTGTGAAAGGAGAAAAAAAGTTTTGAAGAGAATGAGGAATGGAGCGGAAATGATTTTGTTTCCACCCTATTTTGTGGGGAAACAATTTGATGGATTGGATTAATCCTAGGTAAGGGTAATAGTTAACCCAATACCTAAACCAAACACTAATTAATGAATTCACTTAAATGAATCTCTTTTCAAACTCTAAAATAGCCCAACCAAACGTGGGCTTAGATATGAAACTTGAATACCATAAATCATCACGAGACAGCCTGATTTATCAAATCAATTAATTATTTACAAATGTGCGTTTTCTTCTCCTCACATCAAAACCCAAAGGCCGAAGCTGAGTTTCTGTCCATGATGTATGGGCCTATATCTATACATAGAATCTTAATATAATGTGGACTTGGAACTTTCTGGCCCAATAGCCCATATAATTTGTACAAAGAATATGGATTGCAACAGGCATCCTGAATGCCCTCAAAAAAAAAAAAAAAACAGGCATCCTGAATAAGTTACACAATAATATGACAAGTATACTTATATAATTAAGTATAAAGCATATTTGAATATTAAAAAAATATTACCTTTATATTTATGTAAACTTTAAAATATTTTTTTATATAAGCATATATAAAAAATATATGAATGCTTAATTCCTCAATTAAAAAAAAACTGGTTATAAATAAAATAAAAATAAAGGAAAATAATATACGAATAAAAACTACAAAGAAAATATACTAAGATTCATTACCCATTAAATCATCCCATAATACCTATATTTTTTATCAGAGAATTAGTTACATTTCAAAAATAAATTATTTCTACACCCCTCAAGCATTTTTAACCATCCAAAAATTTGATGTGTCAATTAATTAAAAAAATACTCCAATTTATATAAAAACTATTCCCTATGTCAATTATAAAAATAATGTAAAGTAATCTAAATCTAGATGTAAAATGCCACCTCATCCAAGTCCGGCGCCACGTCATTTAAAAGTTCACCGGAAAGTCACGCGATGGGAAATTCCAAAAAAAAAATATTATGTATTTTGAAACAAGAATGAAAGATTGTGGGAAAAATCCAAATTTAGAAATTTATTATGATTTTAGACCAAATTTACCCAAAAATTAACTTAGGATGATAAATTGTGGCCACCAGTTTTATTGGAGTGAGAGGGTGTTTGACTAAGCTTGTTTTAAATAGCTTATAAGCTTCAACAATTTATATATTGCTCTAAGAGCTTATAAATTGTTAAAGTGTTTGGATAACTGAGCTTATAAGTAGGGATGTAAAAAAAGCCTGAAATCGACGGGTCGACCCGAATAAACCAATAAAAAAGGAGGGTTAGGACTAAAAAAATTTAGCCCGAAAAAAATTTAGCCTGAATGGCCCGAACCGAAAATAGCCCGAGCCCGATAGGATTGGCCCGATTTTGGGTTGGCCCGATTAACCGAACACTTTCTTAATAATTAATTTTTAAACTTTAATACTTTACTTTTTAATTCGATAATAACATTTTGATACTTGTAGAATATATTTTGATTTTTTCCAACAATTAATAGCAAGCATCTATGATATAAAAGTAAAAGAAAGATAGTTATTTATGTTAAATCTATATACAATTTTTATCAGAAAAGAAGTTAAAGTTAGATATTATGTAAACTTACGTTAAAATAACACTAATTTTGTATCTAAAACAAGGCGAAATGTCTTGATTTTAAAAACACGACATATTTTTATTACAAGAATATGATTATCTATAAAATAAATTAAACACATAAAAAAATCGTAAACTTGCGGGCCCGAACGGGCTAGCCCGAAACCGAGTGGGTTAGGCTTATGGTCGAAAAATTTTAGCCCGAAAAATATAAAAACCAACTAGCCCGAACCGAAAATATCTCGAAACCGAATGGGTTGATCCGAAATCGAGTGGGCCGGCTCGATTGACATCCCTACTTATAAGTTAGAAAAAGAATTTTTTTTACTAGACAAAAAAAAAACTTTATTAGAGACAAAAAATCGAAGAGGATGAATTTAAGAAGGTATATGATAAAAATAACAAATTCTAATTGAATAATATTTATAAAATAATTAATGCATATATTATAAAATTATATAAAATAAATTGAAATAAAGAAACTACTTTTAAAGGAGATTATAAGCTCTTGGACCATATTTTAAGCTATTCAAAATTTTATTTCACCCAACAACTAGAAAACACTTATAAACATTTTTTTAAGAAAAAACACTTATAAACATTAATTTTTTTTTTTGACGAATATAAACATTAGATAATCCAAAAATTGTAGTGGTCGTGAAACTAACAAAATGAATGTTCATATACCAATAAAAAAGTAATTTATATATTTCTCTTTTCATGTCTTATAACATAATACAGACACGGATATAATGTGTGGGTGGGGGATAGTGTATAAAGTATGACAGTAATATGAGAAAATTAGTAAAATAAAATGTAGGTGTGCACCATCATTCACAATAGTCGGTGAAAAGGTCTCCATCAAAATTGTCAATGCACCGACACCCTCAGTCTTTGACTCTATTATTCCTCGCTCCACAAAAAGATTGGCTGCAATTTTTTTGTCAGTTCGTTCACCAAAAAACTACTCCCTCCGTCACAATAAAAGTGACCACTTTTTTTTGGGCACGGAGATTAAGAAGGAGATTGTTATATTTTAATTGAGTGTGACCCATCAAAATTAGTGAGTAATTTTTAGAAAGTGGCCTACAATTGTTGACCAAATTAGTGAGTAATTTTGACATTTTTAGAAAGTGGCCTACAATTGTTGACCAAATTAGTGAGTACTTGTTGACTTAATTAAAGTAAACTTTTGCCATTTTTAGAAAGTAGCCACTTTTAATGGGACACCCAAAAAGGAAATGTGGCCACTTTTATTGGGACGGATGGAGTATCATATTTATTTATACGCATATTTAAAATAAGATTCTTATTTTATTTTCTTTCCATCACTTTTCATCCCGCAAAATTTGAACAATTTTTTTCGATACGAATTTTAAGAAATTAATATTTTGTGTGTTAAGTGTGATAGGTGAAAAAAATGAATAAAAGAAAAAAAAATTACCATATAAAGAAACTGTTCAAGTTTCGTGGGACAACTCAAAAAAAAAAAATACTGCCCAAACTGATTGATTATCGGCTGATGCACACTGATTGAAAGGCGTGGAGGTTGACACAGATTCAGCTATACTAATATCAAGTAAGTTTTAAAGTCAAAAAAGTTGAAGCGAAGTCAACTTATGAAGCACATTAGACAAATGACGAGCATTTAATACTACAAATTTGACATTAATTGAAGATTCTATTTCTACAGAAGAAATGACAACACAAGTACGAGGATTTCTCATAACGTCTACATCATTCGCGTACTGATCGGCAAAAATCTGACACAACCTTTGAAGATAGGTCAAACATAATGTATTTTGAAGCCAACCATCGTAGATTTGAAGATGTTCTCTCCAACGAGACTATTCTTTCTTCGGTCTATAAATACCCCGAGGTATCCAACGTAGAAATACCAGAAACTCTGCGTATTCAAATTCTCAAGCTATCAAGCATTTAATCTCTCTTTTACAAAGAACTCAACGTATTTATAAAGAAGTGAATCTTATATTGTTTACAAGCTATTGTTGCGAACTTAATGAAATATCTTAATCCTAGTTTTGATGATACCAAAATCAATAGGTCTCAATTGTAATAGACTAGAACTGTTCGAACTCAAGTGTTAGAGTTCTTTTTCTAGTATAGTTGTTGTTTTGAAGTCTGAAGACTGAAGAATGAAGGACTGAAGACTGAAGGTACCGACTGAAGTAACGAATAAGGCAAAGTCAAATATTGATATTTGACTTATCAGTCGAAGGATCAATTTCGACTGATTACTTAATGCGTGCCACGTGGATTTAGCAGACTGATACTAAAGTCAAGTATCAGTTAAACATTCTTCCTCGGACTGAACCTTCAACGTTCAAAGGAAGCCACACACTCCAGAAGTACAGCCGCATTAAATGCAGAGATCTCAAGATTGTCCTTTCTCTGCAGAGGCCATTCCTTTTGGTGATTACCTTTTCAAAGATGTCGCATCTCCTGCTCTTCAAAGTAGCCGTTCTCAGCCCAAGTTCAAATTACTCTCTAACGGAAGAAATCTTGAAGACCATCTCCGCCAACGGATCTATTCAAGACGTCTCCAATAAATAACGCTCGAGGATCACTTCAATCTTCACCGATTCAACAACATAAGATGAAACTCTGCCAAATTTGCTACTCAGCTAAACCAAACCTCTCCAAAGTTTGAATCGAAGAAGAGAATCACAAAGCCAAAAATCAGTCACTGCTGATTACATATATTTTCATGAACCTTAGGCAAATATTGTTTATCCAAAGCCTAGGTAAAATTAACTACAAAGAACTTGTTCTTTGTAGTCTAGTTGGCAAGTTTTCAAACCTCTATTCAATCAACCGAATTGAGTGTTTGTGTCGAAAAGGAGTTCAGAAAGGTGTTCTGTCTCTGTGAGGTCCTAGTGCCCAGTGTGTGCTAGGAGTGAGAAATCCAACAAGGTTTGTTGGTACTGAAGATTGGTCAGTTGTCTCAGTTGTGTGCACCCGCAAGCACACGTTCAGGTTTGCTGTGCACCCGTAAGCACGAGCATCGGTTTGCAGTGCACCCGTAAGCACTTGCACAGTGAAGTTGTTGGTCTGATCAACCGACCGTGGATGTAGGAAGTATTTTCCGAACCATGTAAAAATCTCTGTGTTATTTACAGCTTTCAGTATTTACATTCTTACTTGTGTTCTTACCTTCTTAAACTGAAAACTGATTAATAGCAAAGAGAAACCTAAAGACTGACAACTTGCTTAACTCACAGGCTATTACGAAATAAAAGTTTTTCGCTGCGTGTGTTATTAGTCTAACTGATCTATCATCTGATAGTCATTAAGATTCATAACATATCTCTGTTTATCAAACTCGACTGAAGCTTTACGTGTATCAGTTAAAGTCTTTGACTTAACTGATAACTCCTTACTGAAGAGTATTCAGTATCAGTCGTCAACCCTGCTTTGGTCAAAACTCTTTTTAAGTAAACATGTTGAGTCAGTTTGTGTTTGAAGTTTCGTTTTGGTTCTTCGAACAAAAATACCCTATAGGTGTATTCTCCCCCCATACACCAATTCGAGACTCTACGGACCTAACAACTATCTCCTGGAATTTCAAGATAAGTTCTTCAAGAGTTAGTATACAAACATTTTCTTAGTTTTTAGACGATTCTTCTTGTAATCCTTAGCTTAGTATCTGAACACACTACTATGCCTATTGTTCTTATTGTAACAATGTGTTTATTGGTTGAAATCCTACCCTTAAGAGAGTATCACATATGGGATGACACATGTTTTAAGAAAAAGTTAGTAGATAATGTGTTGAGTGAAAATGAGTGGTTGTGGTTGAATTGATTATGGAGTTATGTAGAAATAAGTGTTTATGGTTAAAAAGAGAAAGTGAGACCATGTCCCAAAATGAAAATCATACTTTCTTATGGGACACACGAAAATGAAAAATGTGATACTTTCTTATGAGACGAGGGGAGTATGCATATGTGTTAGTGTTAGAAGAAAATCAATGAGTAAGCTATGTGTTGGTAGTCCAAACAGCTGAAAGATTGTATTCGGGTGCAACCGAGAAAATTGCTTTAACGGTCACGGCCGTATAACCTGTGGATTGGTCTAAGAAATTTGAATGATCAGCTGACTTGTAGCTTTAAAATAAGGATTCCAAAGTCAACATATTCTCTTATAAACTAAGACGGTGGGCGTAAGAGGGTTTCTTGGAACCACGTAAAACTGATTGTATCATTTATATTTGGGTTAATTGCCTGTAAATCCATAACGTTTACACGGAATTGGTTTTTGCTCTCAATTTAAAAATCCGCTTTTAAATCAATAACCTTTCATTTTTGTCTTGTTTTTGTCCGGTGACCTGTTTTTTCTTACGCCGGCACCAGAAACGATTCGGTGGCAGCCGGAATTGATGCGATGGCAGCCGAAAATTGACACCTAGGCTATTTTGGACATGTGGAATTAAAAAAAAAACAATAATTAACAAAAATAGGAAAATCCTCCCCCCACCCTCCGGCCCTCCCATCCTTCCATCATCTTCTTCCCTCTTCCCCCTAATTCCCCCGCCGGCGCCGCCCTCTGCCACCACCATCGCCGGCTTCCACACAAACCTCACAGCAATGGCTTCCTCAACGATGACTTCTTCAAATTCGAACACAACATTCAAGCAGAAGGTTTCCACTCAAACCTCACAACAATGGCTTCCTCAACTACGCTACCACCTCAGTCGCCGCTACACACAGAGAGCTTCTCGGCACCTCCGTCTCCCTCAGAAATATGCCGCCACCTCCGTCTCCCGCTAAAAACCCGGCACACCCACCTCTCTTTCTGCGGCGACTCAGGGAAGCGGCGACATTCTAGCCCCCATTTCCTCCAATTTCCGATGATAGAAACGGCTCCCTTTTCTCTGTTTCAACATCGACCGAAATCCTAGATCCCCAAATTTCAGCCCCCATTCTCTCCGATTTCCGACGACAGAAACGACTCCCTTTCCTCTATTTCAACATCTACCTACAGTAGCAACTCTCTGCCACCACCGTCAACTCACGACCAAACACCCTTCGTTCGACTCGACTCACTCAACCACAAAGCAAGCCCGGAAATTCTAGTTCAGTTTATGTTGTGGCGGTGGTGGAGGGCTGCGCAAACTGGCCGGCGGCAGATGGTGGGGGAGAGAGAGGGGGCACCGGGCATCGGGTGGGGGAACGTGGGGAGGGGAAGAAGACGATGGTGGGTGGGTGGGGGGGGGGGTTATTCCACATGTTAAATTATTTTTCTTTTTTTTATTATTTTTTTATGTCAAAGATATGTCTAGTTGTCAATTTCCGGCTGCTACCGTATCGTTTTCGGCACCGGCATAAGAAAAAATCGGTCATCGGACAAAAACAAGACAAAAATGAAAGGTTATGTATTTAAAAGCAGATTTTTTAAATTGGGAGTAAAAACCAATTCCGTGTAAATGGTATGGATTTACAGGCAATTAACCCTTTATATTTTGCACCTACTTTCAACATTATATTATCTAATATAAACTGCAAATGACCATCAACATATCACAATCAGGATTCACAATAAAATAGATTTTCAACATACATCTATCAGCTGACTCAAGTTTCTTATCATAAACTGAATTCAGACTAAGCTGAAACTTTGACAAAAAAGATTCTAATTAAGCAAGCAACTAAACCAGCACATTCCGCACGTACCAGTTACCAGTCCACTCGATCAGCTTATGAGCAGTCAGTAGGATTACTAACTAATCACACAGTTAGAACAAGCTTACTTTGATATCAGCTTGTCTACCTTTTGGGTAGCTGATTGTATCGCTCATATTCCAGTTAACTCATTATCAGCTGAATCCGTTTAGAACACACTCTGCAAAGCAATAAATTTTTTACAACTGGTGTACCCCACCCCTCCCACATACGCCAATACGCGTTCGTTCGAGACCAACACTATTAATCTGCAACGTGTATATATATATATATATATGGGTTAAGTTTCAATACAAATATTAATTAACTATTCTCATTTCTCACAAAAAATAGTTATTCTCATTGAATCTCAATCATATATATGCGAGTTGGATTTTAGTACAAACCTTACTTAACATAAAAACTACGAACCTTGCACTTAACCTTCAGATCAACTTGACTCAACGTATAAAATATTTGTACTTTCATAGTAATGTAATTATCTTGTGATTGTGCTCTTTTTGGAATTTAAGCACACATGACAATGAAAGTGCATATGCTTTATAGGTCAAGTGCAGTTACTTTATAGATTAAGTATAAGTGATTTGTAGTTTGTATATTGAGAGAGTATTTTTAATTGATTCAATCCCTATATATAATGTTGAAAAAGAAGAAGTTAAAAGTAAGTATTGTGATAGTATAATTCATGATTGATTAAATATGAAAAGATATGAGTACGGATGAAGTTTAAAGAATATGTTGATGTGACATTAATATTGTACCTAATACAAAGCACCAATATGCAAATGTAATCGTGATATTTTTTGCCTAATCAATTAGTTTGTCACTGAAACAATCAAATTTATACTCAAGAATGGCCAGTACGTGCGAATGACACGGGAGAAAAAATTGAGATATAATAATCAAGAAATGGCCGACAATACAATCGCTCAGTATTTTTGCCTAAATACTGAACTATATACATCGCACTTCATGAACACACCCGCACATAGGGATAGGAGATGCAATAAAATAAGTATCAACCAAATTTAGAAACCAATGATTAATTATCAGAGCCACCACATTCTTTTTAAATTTGTAATTCTTTTGTTATCGATCCATGACTTAACTAGGGTAGGGCAAAGAAAAGTAAACATTATACTCTTTGTGTGGTCTAACGTAAAGAAACAGAGAAGGGCACACAATATATCCACACAGAAGAAAAAAGAATTGTACATGGCCGAACAGATCAAAACAATAGGTATCTTGTTACATATATATATATATATATGTAGAGCAACTAAACTAGAATATGATTCCTAAAGCAAGATGAGTACCAAAGAACAATATATGATGCTTCAGATCCCACCACTAAATGACTGCTTTGGTGACACTCACTTAAAGGCTGTCATGCCGACTGCAGCGTCTCCTCCGTGAGCCCTGTAACTTCCCCTGGACTTGGAATAACTGACATAGTAAAATTCAGAGACAATGGCAGTGAATAAAGTGAAAGCTGCTCCTGCCGCAAACACTCCCTTCCTCACAGTCTCGCAAGAGGGCTCCTGATCGAAGAACATTCTTCTGTACTTGGTGTGATAAGCATTCCTCACGGAACCAGCAAGAAGACAAGCCTCAGCAATGAGGAATGTAACCCTGCAATCGGATTAGTTCAATCTTGATTACTTAAGTAGAGATGCAAGGGAGTTAGGCATACAATATGCTTGTAACGGGTGCATACCAGCAGAAGATGAAAAGAAGAACAGCACAAGCCCTTGAACCTCCAGGTTTCAGCGGAGTCCCACAGCAGAAGCATCTACTTGCAGCCATTATAATCACTTGACTTGCCATCAACAATAGAAACGCACCAACACCATACCCAGTTGCAATATCGGAGCTGTAAACACAGTATTTATAGTTATCATCACTATCTCTCTCTGTTGTGCCCTGTCAACAAAAACTCAGATTAGACTTGTAATGAGGAGCAGAGCTAGCCATCTATATTTAACGTGCATAATTTTCTCAAGATGCCAGATGAAGCACGGATGGTAAAAAATCATGGAACCATAATTGGAAGCTTTTTATTTAGAGCTAAAGTTTCAGTGTTTAAGACACCATTATGCTTTAAGTTTCGATTTCACTAAGTTGATGCAAGTCTGAAATCAGTTAACATGCCATGGCGTTGCACTTGAAACTTACTTTGTTACTCACATTATGGTAAGGTATTAACTGTTGATGTGAGCATGAGCTTTGGTATAAAAGTGAAGCTCAAAGGCGCAAATATTCTAGGTTTAGAGCCACAAGGAATGGTAAAAAAGAACTTGAGTTTGGAATACGTAAGCATAGCTAAGCCATACATCAATCATCAAGATACATGATCTATTCCAACTGGTAAGAAATACTATTGAATTTCTTCAATTGAAATTGATGTTTAGTTATTCTCAAAAAAAGAAAAGAAAAAGAAATTGATGTATAGTTATACCAATAGCCTATCGTGAACTTCATAATAAGAATCTATGTTTCCAAAAGGTCAAAGATCACTACTACATAACTAAGTCAGCTTTAGTTCATCGCTTTAATCAATTTAGGGAAGCATTAGACGAATGAGATAACATATTCATCACTTTAATCAATTTAAACTGGCGAACAGTTAAAAAAAATATTCAGTACATACGTATTTGCTTTCAAATTATCGGGAAAAAAAAAAAATCCCTAACTCAAAAGCTCGCAACTGTTCAAACCGATTCAGTACTAACAGATCATTCAGAGAAACCATAGATCATTTTCCGCACCAACACTTGAAAATAAAGCACCAAATCTACAATTAATCAAAGAAACACGTACTTCCACACACAATGACGCGCAAATGAATCAAGAGAGCAGGGGGAAAAACTTGCGACAAGCAATAATAGATAAAAACAGATTAATAAAATAGAAAGGGAAAAGGAATCTTACCGTGCTTCTTCTCTGCTCAGCAGCAACTGCCAAACCGAAAGCTATGAGATCGAAAATGAAGACAATGATGAGTAAGATCTTGGAAGCCATTGAAGTAGCGGCAGATCTGGATCTCTCAGTTGCTCCTTCAGGCCGTGCCTTGAGTTTCTCTCTCTACATGTAGTCTGATATAGAGAAGTTGAGTAATTAGTAAGCTGTGATAAAATAGGAGTATAAAAAAGTGTGTTGTCATCGCACAAGACACAACCATCAACCACATGGTCCACGGTCGTTGTCAGACTTAGTTATCCAAGTTTCTTTTTTCCTTTTTTTTTTAATATATATATATATACTTTGTTAATTCAATTTGCGCAAATTCTGTGAAAAACTATGATGAGCAATTTGAATTCGATACTTATTTTCGTCAACGTTGTTAGAGTATTTCTATACTCTAAGTTTTGTTGTCATTGTGTAGACCAAGGATGTTTCCACATAATGTCTCTTGTTGGGTTGCTTTTTCAGTCTCTTGTCGAACCGATTTCTTTCCCCGCGGGTTTTTAGTTTGAGATAGGCTTGGGCTTTCAAGTTTGCTAAGGAGTCTTTATTCCTAGGGCTTTTATGAACCCTTTTTAGGTCTGAAGTAATCCCTTCAATGAGCAGCTGCTGGGAACGAGCAGTCAGTCAAGAGTTTAACCAAACTTGATCCCAAACTTCTTCTAGGGTTTGGCCACATATTGGTGTTGAAGAGGATACATTTTTGCTGCTGTTTTTGGTGCTACTCTACTGCGTTTTGAGAGTTTTTCGTGGGTATTATTCAGAGCACACGTTTCATGTAAGTGTGTTATAGTTTGTGGCTTATTTCATCTTGTAAGCATTGTGGGTTGGTTTAGTACTTTGTTTCCTTGCTCCAGCCTGTTGGAGTAAGTTTATTTGTTGGGTTTGAGCGTTGAATGTGTAGCATTCAAGCTTAGGGAGTGAGTTGTTAATTTGCTCACAATTATTGGGAAGATATAGAGGCTTGGGAGAACGAGTCTTCGTGTGTAAGTCCTTTGTATATCTTATCATAACTAGTGGATAATTTACCCTGGGCGTGGCACCCCAGACGTAGGTGTGTTATCACCGAACTGGGTAATCATTGTTGGTGTTCTTGTGTTCTTCATATTTGTGCACGAGTTTGGTGTGCGAGTTTATATGTTTATGGATAGGCGAAACTTTCAAACGTATATACCATACGTTCGAGCGTAGTGTCATTTATTTATGGGACAGTCTCTTGTACATCCGTCCCAATCTGACCTTATCTATATCCATATATTTTTTTGTTTTTTATGTTCGATTCATATAAATAATATTTTTATTAACAATAAATAATATTTTATTAAATATAAATAATACTTCACAAATGATACTTCCTCCATTGCACTAAGTATAACTTCATAATATTAAACATAATATATTAACAAGGACTTGATTAAATTAGATGAATCCACTTTATTAAAGAACAAAGTAGATGGACTCACTTGATTATGGCCCTAATTTATTTTCATTTCGAAAATATGCCATTATAAATGGTACAATCCAAAATGTATTTCGTGACATGCTTAGTGTGGGACGGAGACAATATTTTTTATAAAAATAAATAATATTCCTTCCGTCCTAATAAAAGTGACCATTTTTTTTCGGCACAGAGATTAAGAAAGTGATAGCTAAGCTTTAATTATGTGTGGTCCACTTTTTTAATGACTTTATTAGTGAGTTAATTACAACTACCTTTTCCATCATTTAATATTTCTAAATTTAATTTAATTTTAAAATTGAGATTTTAAATTTAATCAATTTAAATCTAGAATTTTAAATTAAAATTTAAATCAACTTAAAATCTTTACACTAAAATTTAATCAATTTAAAATTTAAACTGTTTATATTTCGAGTAATTTAATAAGGAGTTCATAAATCGAATTTTACACTTAAATAAAATTTTAAAAACACTTTTAAACATAAATCTGAAAAAATAATTAAAATAATGAACACTAAAATCTGAAAATGGCGGCAGATTCCAAATTTTCATTGAAAGGAACACCCAAATATTGGGCGGCAGTTTTTACAAGCTTCAATACATGGAAATATATTTCGAAATCCCCTCTAAATTCATCTATAAGTAAGGGAGGCCGCTACATAACTTCTAAACCCTTCAGAATTTAAAAATCACCAACAATGGTGAGCAAAAATCTTTCCAACTAAGAGAGAAATCGAATTGTGCAATTTCTACTCCAAAATCTGAAAAACGACAAGCTAAGGAAAGGAGCCATGAAGGAGGCTATCACCATGTTTAATTCTTTGAAACATATGATGACTTGCCTGTGGGCTGTAGCCAAGAAACAACAAGAGAAAGGTGAGCAGATTTATTTAACAAGTGCAAAACCTAATGCACCTAGAAGGAAAAGAGTTTATGTAGACATAGAGCTCATTCAAAGCTTAGAACTACACAAACGTTCGACAATACGCAGGTTGGTAGTGAGAATTAATCGCAGCAAAAGCACAGTTTGGCGGTGGGTGAATCAAGGGCTGATCAGAGTCCACACAAGCGCAATTAAGCTTGATTTGACATCTCCTAATAAATTGCTTCGACTACAATTTTCACTAGAAGCATTGGAGTTTGATCGAATCATGATGGCTTTTAAGTTCAAGGCTATGAACAACACATTGCACATTGACGAGAAATGGTTCTACATAACAAAGGCTGCGCACAGGTTCTACTTAACATCCGGTGAAGAAGATCCTCACCGCACATGCAAGAGTAAGATCTTCATCACCAAAGTTATGTTTATGTGTGTTGTATGCAGGACACATTTTTCAGACAATGGTGAAGTACTTTTTGATGGGAAGATAGGTATCTTCCCATTCACACAGCATGTACCAGCTCAAAGAAACAGTAAAAACAGACCTTCGGGGACTTTAGAGACGAAACCAATTCAGTCCGTCACTAAAGAAGTCATCAAAGATTGTTTGATTAACAAGGTATGGAATGACCTTATAGTTTGTATCCATTGTAGAGCTGGCTATGCAATCTAAATGCAATTATTTTTTTTTCTTCGTATTTTCAAATTTGGAACAGATTCTGCGCTATAAGAGTCAAGTGGCCTCCAAATACAACCAAGGTCATATACATTCAACAGGATAATGCCAAACCTCATATTCAGGACAGTGACCCTGAGTTTAGGGTTGCTGCCACTGAGGATGGATTTGACATACGAATAGTTCATCGACCCCCAAATTCACCTGACACAAATGTGAATGACTTGGGATGGTTTCGAGCTACAATGTTGACCAATTGGTAAAGGCAGTAGAGGAATCATATGCACAACTCTCTCCTCACACTCTCAACAAGGTTTTTTGAGTTTACAAGCTTGTATGGTGGAAATCACGAAGCAAAGGGGTCACAATGCATACAAGATCCCTCATTTGAAAAAGGATGCACTTATGAGGGCTAATGAGCTTCCTACGGACTTACATGTTCCACTACAGTTAGTGGAAGAGTGTTTTTCCTACTTGAATGATAATGCACCAATACAACTAATTGAAGGGATAATGGCTAAGATGAGATATCCACATCAAGGAGGGCTTCTAAATCAGTTTTTACAGTTAGGAATTTAGGCTTGGGTGTGGATTTTTTGTAAAAACCGAATCTAGTTAAAATGCATGTTTTCCTATTTCAGTTTATGCCTATAGACAGAGGGCAAATTTAGTTTTTGTAAAGCAATGCATGTAAACACTCTAATTGCATCCTATGAAGACCATGTTTAGTTGAAATCATATGCGCAGCCTTATATTACAAATGGCATTTCACAAATTATATGTTTTATAAAATTAAATTATACTTAATATAAAAATAAATGATACATTGCAAATGATGATTTTAATACATGTAAATAATATTTTTCAGATGGACTGAGAATAGTAGTAGAAAATTAAAAATCAAATTGGATGAATCGGATTGGACCAAATCAGACTGAATCGAGCTGGTTGCATTGTACATTTGAATGTACTAAACAATTTGTGTTTATTATTAAAATATTAGTTGATAGTTAAAATAAAATATATGTATATATAATTAAATTAAAAAATTAAATATGACACATAAAGAGTATAATTTTTTTAAAAATTAATTTTATATATTCATAATTGTTCTACAAAAAAATAGAGAATTAATTAATAAAATAATTTTTTTAATATTTTATGAAATTAATTTTTAAAAACTAAAATTTGCAAATGGATTAAATAATCACAATTACAAATTTTGAAAAGTCGTAGTAATTTTTATATATTTAAGGGTAAATATCATGAAAATCCCTGAAGTATACCCGCTTTATCAAAAATACCCTGAAATTTTTAAAATGTTTTCTAAACCCTCAAACTATCAGGTTTTTATCAAATATATCCCGCATATATTTTCCGATGACCAAAAACGTGATGTAGCTCGCCGAATGCCACAATGTAATTTATATTCTATTTTTTTAAATGCAATGGCAAAAACGACGTCGTTTGGTACCATATCATTTAAAAAAAATTCACTATGAAATTTAAAATTCACTCCTACCGTGTTTGAAATTCACGCTAATAACCTAGAATTATGGATAAACATAATAGAATATGGTACGAAACGAAGTCATTTTTTCCATGTCATTTAAAAGAAAATAGAATATAAATTACATTGTGGCATCCGGCGAGCCACATCACGTTTCTGGTAACCGAAAAATAGATACAGGATATATTTGATAAAAACGTGATAGTTTGAGGGTTTAGAAAATATTTTGAAAGTTTCAGAGTATTTTTGATAAAGTATGTATAATTCAGGGATTTTCATGATATTTACCCTATATTTAATGAATAACATATGAATAATCTATTAATTTATGCTAAGACTACATATAGTATTTGCCAAAATTATAGATTTATTACTAGCTTAATAGAATCATCCAATTATAAGGCATATAACTTCAATTAAGACTACCTATAATATACTCCCTCCGTCCCATAATAAGTGGCCACATATAACTTCATCCAATATACTCCCTCCGTCCCATACTACCTATAATCATCCAATATACTCCCTCCGTCCAATTATAAGGCATATAACTTCAATTATAGTGACTCACTAATTTGGTCAACAATTGTAGGCCACTTTCTAAAAATGCCAAAATTACTTTAATTAAGTCAACAATTACTCACTAATTTGGTCAACAATTGTAGGCCACACTCTATTAAAACATATAACATTCAATTTCTTAATCTTCGTGCCGAAAAGAATGTGGCCACTTATTATGGGACGGAGGGAGTATGTATATTTTTACAAGAAGCGCACACACACACACACACACACACACACACACACACACATATATATATATATATATATATATATATATATTATATTATATTAGGGGTGGGCTACCGTGAGAGCACATCTTAAAATAAGAAATAAGAGCAATTTTTAATGTATGAATTTTATGTAGAACATGTATGAATTCGTTGTATAAAGGTATGAATTTTGAAAAATAAATTTTTGCCACCTTTGGGATTTGAACTCAGGACCATACATCCATCCACCAGGATTACGAATCAACCGTAGATCTTGATGATCTAAGGGCTGAAAATGATTCTTATTTTATATCTTAAGAAATGCTCTTATTTTAGCCCCTCCACACACACACACACACACACACACACACACACATATATATATATATATATATATATAATTTTAAATACCAGGTGTTATTTTTTGTTATATAAATTTATTCATCTTTAAATTCATAAATTGCTTTGTTGTAATATATTTAAACAAAAGTATGCAAATTATGGTTAGTGGTCTTCTTCCCTGCAAAAATGATTAATGAATTTCCTATAAAAATTAAAATAATAATTAATGGTAATTAATTATGATATTAGTGGATGATTAATTTGGTATAATGTATTTTTAAATTTCAAATTATTTTATATATTACATCAATTAAAAATTAAATTGTTCTTATTTATAAAATATCATCGATTTCATTTAAACTCAATATGAAATTAATTTTAAATTGAACATCTAATTTTTAAGTCGTAAGTTGTAAGTTTGTAACAAAAAAATTTGGCAGCAAGTCCACAACGCCATAGGTCATGCGGCAAATTTCTTTTTTGTTCCAAAATAAATTGTGTGATTTGAGAGAGAGAGAGAGAGACAGCTCAACTCTTTACCTGCCAAGCACAGATACTAACCACCAAACCAAATAGAAATCTGCATTTACACTTCACTTTATATAGTGGCGCTCCCAACTTTAGTTGAATCAAATTCAATATTAGCCCTCAGAAGTTTGTTGTAAAATTAGTATTAAATATCAAATTCGAAAATGTAATAATATTCCAATTTCCAAGATTTCAATATTTCTAAAAGGATTTTGAAGTGATGTTGATATCGCCATCTGGAATAATTTTAATTAAAGGTACGTAATAAATTCTAATCAGTTATTTATTTGTTTATTGGAAAGGAGAAAATTAAGATGATGTTCAAAATTACATAATATTTGAGAAATAAATAATTCATAATTAATTATGTAAAGAATTAAATTTATTTTAGGAATAAATGTCAAATATTATATTAATAATTTATAAGTATTTTAATTTATAAATTGAAATGTGTTTTATAGTGATTTTGGGTAATTCATGAATATGTGGGTGCTGCCCCCCACGTTTAAGGATGTGGTCGCGACTTCTTGGATGGATAGCATTGACCATATCGCTGTCCTATTTATCATGTGATGTTCAAACTGAAAAGGCTTCGCGGGGTGATTCGTACTTGGAACAAAGAAGTCTTTGGCAATGTGGACACTAACATTGGGAAGATGCAGGCTCGTTTATCTGAGGTTCAGAATCAGATATTGGAGGTCGGATTTACGGATCAGTTGTTTGATGAGGAAGTCTCCATTCAGGCAGATTTGAATGTCACTCTTTCGCATAAAAACAGCCTGTTATAGCAGAAAAGCCGGGTGAAATGGCTGAAAGACGGCGATAGGAACAGAGCCTTTTTTTCACAGAATAATCCAGTGTCATCGTGGGACTCATCTTATTTCTCATCTCACGATTGAGAACGATATTGTTTATGATCAAAGTATTATTGAGCAACATATTATTGACTAGTTCTCCTCTCTTTTTACTGAGATGGGAGGGCAACCTGTGGATTTAGCAGAGATTGAAGCTATGGTTGATCATGATGTTACTCCTGAGCAGAATTCGTCTCTCAGCAATGTTCCTGAGGAGGTAGAGATTGTTGCTGCTATTTTTGCCATGGACGCCGACAGCTCCCCAGGGCCGGATGGGTTTTCTGGTACGTTCTTCCAACATTGCTGGGAGGTGGTTAAGACTGATGTGATTTTGGCGGTTCGTACTTTTTTTATGAAGTCTTATTTGCCGAATGGTTGTAACTCCAGCACTCTTGTGCTTATTCCTAAAAAGGATACGGTTAATACGGTGGCTGATCTGAGGCCTACTATTCTCTCTAATTTATTTTTCAAGATTATTTCCAAGATTCTTGCTACCAGATTGGGACGGATTGCCTCTTCTCACGTGTCTCCGAATCAGTTTGGCTTTATCAGTGGTCGCTCTATCCATGAGTGTATTATGTTGGGGTCGGAAGGCTGTTAATGCATGCAAAAGACCAATCACAGCTCTAATATGCCTTGTAAGATCAACATTCGCAAGGCTTTTGATACCATGCGTTAGGATTTCATTGAGCAAGTGCTCCGGGCTAATGGGTATCATGAGATTTTCATTGGGTGGATTTCGGTTATTTTCAGATCCGCTAGGCTCTCTATTCTCTATAATAGTCAGCTTCACGGTTATTTTGCTTGCTCTCGTGGTGTTCGTCAAGGGGATCCCCTTTCGCCCATTCTGTTTGGTATTGCTGAGGATGTTCTTAGCCATCTTATCATCAATTGTGTCTAGTCGAATCATTTGATTCCCATGAGTTATAGTAGAGCTTCGAATTTTCCCTCTCATCTACTTTATGCGGATGATATCCTACTATTTTGTAAAGCGTCGGTCAGGAATGCTCAGAAATTGGGAGAGATTCCGGAGTACTATGGTTCTATCTCGGGACAAATTTGTAGTCAGGAGAAGTCAAACATTTATTTTTCCAATGGTGTTACTAATCCTATGCGCCGTGCAATCAACCAGATTTTAGGATTCGCGTTGGGAGGCATGAGCTTTACTTATCTCGGTGTTCCCATTTTCAGGGGAAGGCCTCGTGCGCTGCATCTTCGGTCGATTCATGACAGGATCGTGGCTAAGTTTGCCCGTTGGAAGGGACGTCAGTTATCTATGGCTGGCCGTATTTGTTTGGTAAAGTCTGTGATTCAGAGCTCCATTATTCATTCGATGATAGTGTGTAGTTGGCCGAAGTCACTGCTTCATAATTTGGATAAGTGTTGTCGGAATTTTATTTGGTCTGGCAGCACTGATCAAAAGCTGAATTGTGCTGTTAGTTGGGAGCCCAAAGTTTTTTTAGGCCCGTAACTTTGGTAGTTTTGCAAATATAGGACAATTTTTTTCGGGCTTGCAATTATAGGACAATATTTAAAAAATTAGACATTGGTAGGATAAATTGAGCCCGATATAGCTAAATCACACACGTGACTTAATTTATGCGGGCCGATGCCTACGTGGCTGACAAGTAAGCTATCCAGTCAGCTTACTCCTTATAAGGCTTGAAACAACTCAGCAAAATGACTCATTTTCATTTCCCCAAATTATTATGAAGAATTTTAACTTAGTTTGAAAGTTTGTCTTCCACAGAGTAGCGATATTTCTTCCATGGCCAAGCCCCATTGTTTGAAACTCTAATCTCATGCATTAATATACAATAATCATTTTTCTTCCCTATCTTATAATCATAGACAACATCCCAAAGTGAGTAACTCAACTCACGACACATGATGGTGAGATATAAATATATTTTACAAAACTTTTGTCTGTATCCATCGAATGAATATATCATGACATTTATTTGAAATTTATCAAGTCATTTTAAAATTAGACTTCTCCTTCTCATTCGATCTCATACAAGATTTATTCTATTTGAAACAGATACAAGTCGGAAAGGACGAGGACAGGGAATAACTCAGAAAAAACAGTTTCTTATGCGCACACCACCTGTTCGATGGAAATCCAAAGTGAAGAATACCAGCAAAATGAAGAATAGGCGAAATATTTCCTTTAGCAAGTAGTGTTCTTTTTTGCTTGTATTGCTCATGCTATTTGCAGCTTGTTGTAATGAAGATTTGCAATTTAGTTTATTTGGAGAGAATATCAAAGTCATACATATCTACATGCACAACATCATCATCTTCTTCACTCTCCTCACCTTGTGAATCTGGTATTATAATGTCATGTACATCCTTTGACACATATGTACCATACAATGGGTCATCATTATCAGAATCTTCACCCATGTTATAATCAGAATCACATATCTCATCAGAATCATTTTCACCACTACCGTGACTACTGTTAACCAAGGGAACATTATGATTCTCCCCATATTTTTCTTGAACATGAAAAACAACTTGCCTCATACCCAATGATGCTTCACAAAATTCCATCACTTCCTCATCAGTTTCTAACAACTTAAAAGTGTTGTTAACTATTATGTAAACCCACACTTGTCCAGTCATCAATAACCACTCTACAATACTATTTTTAAGGGAGTTCAAATTAATTTGCTTAGCTACAATGTAGTCCAACACCAATTTCTTACCCCCAACATATTTTGCATTAGTGGACTGCACTAAAGTACCTCCATATTTAAACACAACTGATAAATAAACCCCCACAGGCTCTGCAACAAACCAAAGAAAAGAAATGAATAAACCTTACCGATTATACCTTAAATATTAAAGCCCCACCAACTAAACCCCAAATATTGAAGACATAGAAACCCGACATGCAGGACCACCATGAATAAAAAAATACACATTTGCTGTCATACATTAAAGAACATTAGAATATACTATAACTTTTGTAACTTTATAAATAAAGACAAAAACCAACATCAAAACCCCACACCGAGTACCACCAACCATATATAAATACTCTTATCCAAAATTTAAGAAAACTCCACACTATTTCAATATACAGAATCCCAAATTTCAAGAAAACTTACTGTACATCGGTGGAGGTCTATTTAAGTTCCTCTCTTGCCGCACACGCATCACGATCGCGTGCTCTTTGCTGTCACCTCGCATTAGAGTCGATTCTATCAGTTCTAAACAAGGTGGGAACAAAATTCTTTTTCAGACTAGGGTTCTTTGAAGAATAGAACATGTTTTGATTCAAGGGTTTTTTTTCTCTAGACCAAGTGAATTTTAGTTTTACATCGCAGTAATACAAGTAATAATAGAAGAGTAATTTATAATTAAGCTGACTGGATAGCTTACTTGTCAGCCACGTAGGCATCGGCCCGCATAAATTAAGTCACGTGCGTGATTTAGCTCGATCGGGCTCAATTTGTCCTACCAATGTCTAATTTTTTAAATATTGTCCTATAATTGCAAGCCCAAAAAAAATTGTCCTATATTTGCAAAACTACCAAAGTTATGGGCCTAAAAAAACTTTGGGCTCGTTAGTTGGAGCTGTGTGTGCGCGATCCGGGAGGAAGGATGGTTAGGTATCTGCCCTTTTGATTTAATGAATAAATCTTATTTAATGAAGCTAACTTGGCAGATGATCACTGGGAACAACTTTTCTACTAAGATCATGCGCACTAGATACCTTAATCAATTTGGTTATGCCAAGACTTCTATCGCCAATTCGCCGGTCTGGGAGTTAAGCACGAGATTGATGATTTGGTGGATAACTCGTATGCTTATATTGGCCTCGGAAATCACATTTATTTTTGGAAGGACGATTGGCTGGGTTATAGTTGGTGGATAAACTGAAGGTGCCGATTTTCATGCATGAGTATCTTAACCATTCGGTGTAATATTATTTCTATGATGGGTTATGGCACTTTTCTGAAGGTTTTGTTGATTGCTTCCCGGAGATTGTTGTGGATATTTTTTTATTGCCTATTGGCTCGGATGAGGATACACGGTTTTGGAAACCGTCGGTTCATAGAGACGTCACGACGGCCTTGGCTTTTACTAATTCCTGTCACAAGTTCCTGAAAGTTTCTTGGGGGTCTTGGATTCGGGAAAGATTCATACCGGAGCGTCGTTCTCTGCTTTGTTGGAGGATTCTTCACAATCATCTTCCCATGCTGGATTGTCTTATTCAATAGGGTCCTATTGTGCCTAATTTCTGCCACCTCTGTCGCAATTCTGCGGAATCCATTGGACACACGTGTTGGAGTTGCGAGGAAATCCGCCCCGTATGGGCGGAATTCTTAACCTGGTTTAACCAATCGCATCTTATGAGCAGCGATGATATTCACGGTTTCCTAGTGAGTGCTTGGAACATAGACTGTAGTTCGCAAGTTGGGAACTTTTGGAAAGCTGGTATTTTTTCTTTACTTTGGAAAATCTGGGAGTGGTGGAATAAGTTCATGTTTGATGATATGATATTGCAACCTCAGACGATTTTAGCCTTTGTTAAATCTGCCTTCAAGGATATGGACACTATTTCCACTAAGTTGGGCACAACTAACAACACTTGGTTGGATTATACTATCACGCGTGGTATTGGAATTCATTGCCGTGCAGCGCCTCCTCTTTCTTTTATCAACGTGCACTGGTAGCCTTCGACTAATGATTGGATAAAAGTGAATACTGATGGGTCGGCTTTGGGCGCTCCTTGTCCTATTGCTGCTGGAGTGGTTTTTCGCGACAAGTGGTGTTGGGTGTGTGGCTGCTTCCACATTAAAGGTGGCAGGGGTTTCACTTTCGAAGCAGAGTTGCTTGCTGCCATAGTGGCTATTGAGATTGCACATGCTCGAGGTTGGCATCGTCTTTGGATTGAATCATATTCCACTTACATTGTCTCTCTTGTGGCTAATTGTTCTCTTGACATTCCTTGGCGTTTCATGGCATATTGGAAAAAGATCTTGGTTTTCCTTCTTGCTATGCACGTTAAAGTCACCCATATTTACCGGGAGAAAAATCGTCCGACTGATATTATGGCCAATGGAAATCGGGTTGAAGGTTGGTGGCCGTTCGCTATCGATGAAATTAAAGAGGCTGTCTCCCTTAATATAGCTACATATAGCTATGTTAGGATGGTGCGCTGATGGAGGAGGTGGGCCGGCCGATCATGGTAGCTGGCTGTTACGTGTGGCCTGCTGCCCGTCGAGTCTCAGCCCCGCAGCATGGGTGACGGCTCGGCAGCCAACAGCCAACTGCTTGCTGTTCGCTGCTGCGGCAGTTTTTTTTTTTGGTGCTTTGTAGTTTGGTTGGGATTTTGGCGGTTGAGATAAGGCGTCTGTTGGGTCCTTTGTCAACGTCTAGGTGCGCTCGACGTTGGGCTCAGCAGGTCGGACCTTGATGGTGGCTCCGTGGCAGCCGCTCCTCATGGCTGTCAGCGTTGAGTTGTTTTGCTTTGCTCATGGTTCTTATGGCCGTGGGTTAACTCGTTTAGTTTTGTTGGTTCGCTGTTGGTGATTTTATTTTTTTGGTTTGTCCGTTGGTATGAGTCGGGATCGTCTAAGGGCGATGGTTAGGCTGGAGCTCTTGAGATGGTCCTTTCCGCTCTACCGACTTGTATTCGTTGTTTTTTGTACTTTAGATGAGCACTCTTTTTCCTTTTGAAAGGTTTTTCCCTCAAGGGTTTTCTTTCAAAAGGTTTTAACAAGGCTTTTCTTTTGAAGGTTGGTGGTTGTTCGCTATCGATGAAATTGAAGAGGCTGTCTCCCTTAATATGGCTACACATAGCCATGTTAGGATGGTGCGCTGATGGAGGAGGGGGCCGGCCGTTCGTGGCAGCTGGCTGTTATGCGTGGCCTGTTGCCCATCGAGTCTCAGCCCCGCAGCATGGGTGGCGGCTTGGCAGTAGACTGCTTGCTATATGCTACTGCGGTGTTTTTTTTTTTGGCGCTTTGTAGTTTGGTTGGGATTTTGGCAGTTGAGATAAGGCGTCTGTTGGGTCCTTTGTCAACATCCGGGTGCGCTCGACGTTGGGGCTCGGCAGGTCGGGCCTAGATGGTGGCTCTGTGGCAGCCGCTCCTCATGGCTGTCAGCGTTGAGTTGTTTTTCTTCGCTCATGGTTCTTATGGCCGTGGGTTTACTCGTTTAGTTTTGTTGGTCCGTTGTTGGTGATTTTGTTTTTTAGGTTTGTCCGTTGGTATGAGTCGGGATCGTCTAAAGGTGATGGTTAGGCCGGAGCTCTTGAGATGGTCCTTTCCGCTCTACCGACTTGTTTTCGCTGTTTTTTGTACTTTAGACGAGCACTCTTTTTTTCCTTTTGAAGGGTTTTTCCCTCGTGGGTTTTCTTTCAAAAGGTTTTAACGAGGCTCGACCTTGAGTCTGCTATTTTGTGCTTTCAAGGGTTCTCTTAGACTTTTCTTTTTATATATTACCATATTTAATTAATAGTGATTTTGGGTGTTTAAATAAGAAAATGTTACAAAAAATGTCAAACAAAAAAGTAAATTGTTTAAAAACAATAAAGAAAAGAATGTTCATGAATTAAGGAGATTAATTTGATATAAATTTAAGAATATGAAACTTGACTTAGCTGCAAATAATGAAAAGGCACTTAGATTGACTGAATGGAAAATTTTTAAATTCATGAACTCTATTGATGACCTAGAAAAATGAAAAGATAATTAAATTTATGTTCATGAATACATTAAATTTAGTATTTTCAAAATCTTGAATTTTTACTAAAGGTATTTAAGGTAAAATACTTTTTAAGTTTAAATATTAGGACTATTTTGCGCTCATTAATCCGCATCAATTTGATCCGGAAAGACCTTATTTATTTTACTTGTAAAATGGGAACAATATGTGATTTGAATGTTCGACCTCATTATTCATATGTAGAAGTTCACACTGGTTGGATGTTCCATTTAGAACATTCTAATCAATTACTATTAAACACCGTTTCATGTTTATTCATCGCACTACATTATGCATATTATGCTTAAAGATGCATTATTCATGTTATTTTAAAACATTAACATTATCACTGACTCAATGTACGCAAATAGTCAAAGTTGCAAAAATACAATTATATGATGGAGAAGTTTATCATTGGTATTTTTATTTGTTCATTTCCTTCTAATAAAACTTCCTACATCCAAAAATTAGACTTTCTACGTCCAACTAGTATTTGTGAAACGAGCAATATTAGTAAACTTTTTTTGCTAGGGCGGCTGCGCCACATCATTATTTTGAAAAAAAAATTATGCTCCCTCCGTCCCATAAATAATGGTATGTTTTCCTTTTTGAGCTGTCCCATATATAATGGCTTTTTTCCTTTTTGGGCTATAATTAACACTTAATTAAAAATTTTAATTATGCCAACAAAACCCTAATTATTTCACCGCCTCCCATCTCCCATCTCACTTCACTGCCTCCATCTTTCCAATTCCACCATCTCCCATCTCTCTACTCCAATTTCTCTCTCACTCCACTGCCTTCATCTCCCATCTCTTCACCGCGGTCACCAGTAGGCCTCCTCCACCCTCCACACAAGCCTTGCGACGGTGAGGCGAAAACAGCAACGAGTTTCTCTTTCTCTCCCACTCGCCGCCCTCCAGCCTCGCCAGTTCCGGATCCACCCACCGCCTCCGCCCTTCACCGGTTCGCTCGCCTCAACCCTCCGGTGACTGCATAACCTTAAGGCGGTCGTCACCTCCACGCTCCCGCCTTCACCCTCCGGCGAAGGCGTGACGAAAGCAAGAGACGACTACTCGTCGGACTCGTAGCAGCAGCGAAGGCGAAGGCGGTGCCGCCTTTTTCTCTCTAATCTTCTCCAGATTTGAAGCTTTTGTGATAATTTTTCATTTTGAATTTAGGGATCAAGTTTAAATTTTGATGAAGCTTTGTTCTGGAATGAATTTTGAATTTAGGGATGAATTTCTAGAATGAATTTAGGGACGAATTTAGCAGATTGGATAAAAGAATTTCGTGCCGGGTGAACGCACGGGTTCTCCCTAATTCAATTGATGTAGATTAGCTAACAATTAATTTTACTAATAACATCTTTAAATATGTAGCCCATCACTTTATCTCCTTAATTTAACACTTCTTAACCTCTGTGCCCAAAAGAAACGGGTCATTATTTCTGGGACGAAGAGAGTAATATATAATATGTCATATTCTATAATAATAACATACGATCCTATTAATATTTTTTTATATAATAATTTAAAAAATTAAAATATTAAAATTAAGAAAAACATGAAATGAAAAAGTATTTTAAAAATAAGATTCTAGTTTCTAGGAAAATATTAATTATTTAAAAATATATTATTTAATATATTTAAATTATTAAAACTTGTTCATTTTTAAAATATTTTTTACATATCATATACTTCATATCTAATAAAAATTCATTTTTGATCTTATATTCAAGAACATATAATATATATTTTATTCAAAACATAACTAAATGAAAACAAAAAAGTGAAGGATTGTAGAATAGCTATACAAAATAGTGGAAATTAAAGTTGTCTCCCAAATATAGTTTCAATGAATTATAACCAAAATTAATTATTTTGGACGATATAACCCCTACTTTTTCTCTGTTGTGCCTACAAAAAACATCGACTTTCTCTTTCAATTACTTTCACATTTCCTATCTCTCTGAAACCCTAGTACGTTGTCGCACCTCCACCCTTGCTATCTCTCTCTCTCTCTCTCTCGCTGATGAGCCCTTCTCTCTCCTATGAGTTGGAACAGTTTAAGGAGCTGCAAAACTCCAAGAATGCTAAGATGCAATTCTAGATCTAAGAAAATCTTGAACAAATGGTACGAATTTGAACCATCTATTCCAAGATCTATCGTATCAAGTTGCCAAATCGGCCATAAGTACGACCATTAGTGTTAGAAACGAGAAGAAAATGCTCTCACACCGTCTCAAGATTTAGCTTTGCCACCAAGTGATACTTTCATTTTCTAGAATTTTTATCGTTCATTACATGGTACAAAAACACATAGAGAAAACATTATCCAACCATAAGAGGATTCACATACGCTGCTGAACCAATTCATATCGTTCGTAATAGGGATTTAGCTAGATTTTACAAATTTCATGTTACTTTTTGTTAATTTGCTCATTTGATTTATAATTGTATTTTTTGAAAAATGAATGAAATGTTGATTCGAATTTTGTTAATCAATTATTTTTGAATTTGTTAGAACAAAATGCAAGTCTAATATTTATTTATTTTTACGACACTTTTGTTATGAAATAATCACATTCGATCATGTCTTTCGCGCCTAGTGTTTGGTACGAATGGTACAAATACATTATTTTGCACCATTCAGGCCAAATATCCGCATTACTGTCGACACAAGTAGGCCATTTCGCACTTCGTATCATTTGTTTCAACACTTGGCGTGTGACACATCTTGACACGAAAGTTACAAAAATAACATATTCGAACCATTCGTACGATACACTTGTCGCAAATGACATTGGGACAAATAGTGTGAAATAGCATATTCGTACCATTCGTCCCATGGCACAGATATTGCAAAATATCATATTCATGCAATTCGTTCCAGTCTCAAGTGCAACTTATTCTGACAAATACTAGGAGGAATGGTTCGAATATGTCATTTCGTACCATTCGTTCCATTACTTTTCAAGAACAGACCTTGGGACTAATGGTGCAAAATGAAATATTCGTATCAGTTCTTGCCTGATAGAAAATTGAAATTACACGAAATAACACAAATTCGAATACAACATTTTATTCATCTTCATCATTTTACAACAAAATTCCTTTACAAATACAAGTACAATTCTAAATAAAACACAAAATAAAACGAAATCTTGCAAAATATCCACCGATATAGGGTCAACATGTAACTTTGACAAGATATCATAAAAAAATAACTTATCTATCGACAGCGCGGCAACAAAGTCCATCAACTTTTGCAGAAATTGGTACACTCGTGTCACACATGTATGAGACAGATCCCTACTGTTCGAAGGCTAGATGGTAGGGGTGAGCAAAAAATTCGAAACCGAATAACCGAACCGATCCAAACCGAAATTTTAAAATATGGTTCGGTTTTTTCGGTTTTTCGGTTCGGTTCGGTTTTTTTCCCCATAAAATTTCGGTTTTTCGGTTCGGTTCGGTTCGGATTTTTTAAAACCGAACAAAACCGAAAAACCGAATTATATTTATAATATATATATATAAATATATATAATATTTAATTTATATATTTTAATTATAATTTTATAATATCTAACTTCTAATATTTTTTTTTAATTTTATAGTTTTTTTTGGAATGTTCGATTTTTTTTTGAAAATTTCGGTTTTTTCGGTTTTTTTTTCGAAAATTTCGGTTTTCTTCGGATTAATTCGGTTTTTCGGTTCGGTTCGGTTTTAATTATAAAAATTTCGGTTAATTCGGTTCGGTTTGTTCGGGTAATTCGGTTCGGTTCGGTTTTTTTTTAAACCAAACTAAAATATGGTTTGGTTTGGTTTTAGCAAAAACCGAACCATATAACCGAATGCTCACCCCTACTAGATGGTACCAAAAATAGATTTGGACCATCCATTCCTCCAACTGATCACACGACAAATATTGGTATGGATGGAACGAATTCGTTTCACATTTTCTTAAATTTAGATTTACATCTTAAAACTGTCGTAGATCTGGATACCCTTGAACTCATATTTCACCGAATTCTACATAAAATGAGAATGTTGGCGGAGATGACGAAGAAAATCGGAGAGAGAGGAGAGAGAGATGCGTGACAGAGAAAATTAGGATTTGAGAGAGAGATCGAGAACAAATATAACATAACTCATATTTTCGTTTGAAAATAAAACAGAGAAAATTCAGGGATAATTCCATATGAAATAGTTAAAATTGACTATAATTTATTGAAATAATGTTGAGTGGACAACTATTGATTTTCACTATCTCCAATGGATATGTCACTCCATTAGCACATAAGAAAATGTTTTCTCTCTACAAAATATGGGGAAAAAATGAAAAAAAAATAATGATTAATGACAATTAATCAAGGGACTAGTAAACGATTTATTTAACTTTCTTCATTTTAAATTTTGCAGAGCTTATGATATATTGCTTTCTCTTTACTTTACAAAACTATCATTAAAATTAATTTCAAATTAGAATTTTATTTTTAATATAGTACTATAAAATTAATTATATTTTTTTAAAATAATAAATAATTATAAATAATACTCCCTCCGTCCCATTACAAATGTCTTATTACTTTTGGACACAGAGATTAAAAAATATATAGAAATAAATAAAGTGAATTGAAATTATTTAAATAGTAGATATAGAGAGAAAATATATTGTAAAAAAAGAATGAAATATTTATAATAAAATATCACATTATGAAAAGTGAGACATTTGTAATGCGACGAAGGGGTATTGCGATATAATAATCAAAAGAGACACTGATAAATCATAAAAAGATAAACGCGATTGAAAGAGACACTGATAAATCATAAAAAGATAAACGCGATTGGGTTGAGAATAATACTTCTTTTAGCAATGTGAATTGAAAGATCATTAAATTAATTAAATATTACAAAATTCAGAATTGAAAGATCATTGAATTAATTAAATATTACAAACATAGATTTTTGAGAGATTAGAGTGATGTTTGATAAAAGTAGTAAATGCGAATATTATAGCCGGCTGACACTGTATTGAATCGGTAATATAGTAAGTAGTAACTACGAAATGTATACTATATTTAATTCATTTTAAAAGCTACAGAAATGGAGTAATGTATATAAAAGTTGTTTTAATTAATGACGAAGAAACGAATTGATTTAGAGTGACAGAGACGGAGCAATCGACTGTCGGTGGCGTATACAACTAATATGTTTAGGCCCAGTTTGATAGCCTTGCTATATTAGCTCCTTAACTGGGCTAAAAACTGTGTTTGATAACCAAGCAACCTTTACTTATAAGCCCATGTTAAAAGGCAGGCCCGGTCCTAAAACACTGTTCCACCAGCGAAACGTGACTGAGGGTGCCCCTAGGTTACTGATACTCAATGCTACAGTGTTCCTAGTTTAATTTTTTGTTCTCACAAATGCCCCCACTTCCCATCGCCTGATTCCAATTCTATTTTAGCACCACCACCGCCGTATCGCTCCACCTGATTCCAATTTTATTTTCGGTGGTGGTGGAGCTTCCTATCGTGGAGCCTGCTGGCCTTGCTCCTGCCGCTGGCGTAGATGTCGCCTTCTCTGGCGGTTTGGCAGGCAGTGAAGCAACAACGGAGGTGCTCGGAGGAGAGATCCACGTTTGGGAGTGAGCGCGCCTCGAAGATGTGGCAGTGGAGCTCCAAATCTCCATGCAAGTAGAGCACCGCCGGCTCGTCCACCGCCATGAATCTTGGTGACTGGAATAAGGTTTTCCGTCGCGGCGTCAGAGTGTGATTGCTGGGGTAGAAGCGAGAATTAGGGCGAGAATGAGATCTAGAAAATTGTTGTCGCCGGTAAAAGTAGCAGTGGAGTAGAGAAGAAGAAAGTTGTACTACAGGAGGAGTGAAAGGGAATCCGGGGATTTAGACTATTAGCAACTGGTTCAAGATTGAGAAATATGATGATGATTATTGCGCGCTTGTCATCATATTCACGATTTGCAGCGTTTTGGTTGTAGAATCGTGGTGGCGCCGCAGATCTGGTGAATCGATGGGCATTGGGTAACCGACCCGTTTTGTGGTTGAAGCTAATTGTTGATAACATTTTCTGTAGGTTTGCGACTGATTTTGGAAGGACATTTAGGTCATTTTATTCTAATTTCTTGTTGGCAGGCGGTGCTATCAAATGGACTTATATTGTTTTCAGCCTTTTGAGACTCTATTTCCAAATACGCATGCCATTTTCCATTCCTGGCCCTACCCAGTAACCTTTCCTTGGGTTTGGTAAAATGGCCTTAACCCAACAAAGTTTTCAAACACCCCCTTACGGTTCAATGGAACTAAATTAAAAATTAGATTAAATTAAATATGTTAAATGAAATTATATATTAATATAATAAATTTAAAATAAATTATAATATATAATATGGTATTCTTGTAATGTCTTTTATGGAGTATAAAATAAATTATATATTAATATAATAAATTTAAAATAAATTATAATATATAATATGGTATTCTTGTAAGAAACAATAGGGCCGAATGACCTTATTCAACATACAACATCAAATTTTGTCCACCATTTGAAAAAACATAAAATTTGGCCATTTTTTGTATGTCATGACTATTCTACCCTTCTCTCTCTCCTCTCTCTTTCTCATCTCCCTCTCTCTCTCCAGCGGCTCCTCTCTCTTTCTCATCTCCCTCTCTCTGCTCCAGCGGTTCCTCTCTCTTTCTCATCTCCTTCCCTCTCTCTCTCCAGCGGCTGCGCGGCAGCGGCATCGAGCTTGGAGAATTCGTCGGAGCTCTCGCGGCGGTGGTGGAGGAGATCCTCCATCTCTCTCTCTCCAGCGGCTGCCGCTCTCTCCTCTCTCTTTCTCATCTCCCTCTCTCTCTCTCCAGCGCGCGGCGGCGGCAGATCTGGTCTGATGAGGCGGCGGCGGTGGATTTGATCAGATCGTTGCGCCGCCTCCTCCATCGGCCGCCTCCTTCGATTTCAGCCATGGCAGATCTGATCTGATCTGTGTGCTGCACGTATGGCACTTATGGAACTATTAGTGCCATAAGTGCCATAAGTGCACACTTCCCCCTAGGGTTTAGATATTCTATTTTGATTATCCATTTGAGGTTTAGATGTTCCATTTAGGGTTTAGATTATCCATTTAGGGTTTAGATGTCCCATTTAGGGTTTAAATGATGTTGTTGTTTCTGTATTTGTGCTGCACGTATGGCACTTATGGCACTATTAGTGCCATAAGTGCCCAAAATGATTATTTTACTTGGTTTTATTTTGGATTTCCGTTGGCACTTATGGCACTATAAGTGCCAACGGAAATCCAAAATAAAACCAAAGTAAAATCTTGGCCCTTATGGCACTAATAGTGCCTAACCCGACCGCGACCCGCGTGCCTGATCCTACCCGGTCCGCCTCATTAAGGGTAAAAACGTCCAAATCAATAAAAATGGCCAAAATTTGTGTTTTTTCAATGTGTGGCCATAAATTGTGTTTTATGCTTCATTTTGGATACTTCAAAATTTTACTCTTCTTGTAATGTCTTTTATGGAGTATAAAATAAATAGAAATATAATCCCTCCGTCCCTAAAAAATTTACCCTAATTTCATTTTTGAGTGTCCCAAAAAAATTTGCCACAATCTTCTTACTTTCTATTTTGTGACAAATATTAAAATAACCATTTTACTTAAGTAAAGGTTAATAATGATCATAAAAATAAAAATATATTAACTGTAAATACTTTTACGAAAATATCCTTATATTTTAAAATTATCAAAAATTTAAATTTTATTTACAACAGTTAAAATCTGAAAAGAAATGAAAAAAAATACTCCCTCCGTCCCACGGAAAGTGGTGCGTATTCCTTTTTGGGTTGTCCCACCGAAAGTGATGCATTTCCTTTTTTGGCAAAAATTAGACAGCCCTTATTTTTCCTTAATCACTCCCTTATTACATTCTCTTTCCTACTTTATCACTTTATTACATTCTCTCTCATTCTTTATCACATTCTCTCTCATACTTTATCACTTTATTACCTTCTCTCTCCTACACACTTAAAACACTAATCTACAACTCCTTAAATCTCGTGCCCAAAAGAAACGCACCACTTTGCGCGGGATGGAGGGAGTATAAAACTCCAACCCATTCCATCGTCTCCTTCCAATCAAGAGGTTGCGCAGGTGCTTTTTCGTCGCCGGTAGGCTACATCACTGCTGCCGGCACCCACTTGGCCTTCTCTTATCAATTTTTATATAAAATCAAACAAGAAAATGAGATGGTAGAGAGAGGGACGAAGATTGAATCAAATGCCGTATGGTTGTTGATGCAGAGACGAAGGGATAAAAGGGGGATGATGGCGGGCTGAAGGTAGTCGCAGAGAAGAAAAAAAAACGATAGGAAGGGGGAGGAGGGACGATGCTGCCTAAGTAATTGGTGAGAGAAAGGAATGGAAATGTGGTGGTGGGGGAGCATAGGAGTGGCCGAATTGGTGAGAAAGAGGGGGGAGTGTCTGGTGGGAGAAGAGTGGCTGAATTGCTAAGAGGGGGGGGGGGGGGGGGGGGGGTTAGTCTTTTATTTTTTTTTAAATTGTTTTTTATTTATAAGTCCAGTAAGGATAAAATAGTCTATTCACGCAAAAAATGATTTGAATTATTATATTTTTATTTTGATGGTTGAAATTAACTTTTCCTTGAGTAAATTGGTTATTTAGGAATATTAACACTACTATTTTTGTACATGACTCCACCATCAAATAACTTTCTACCAGCTTTTATTAAAACCTATATCGTTCTCTTTGGAGCAAACTTTTAAGAGAATGAGGGAGTATAATTTTAAAAATTGAAAAAAATACATAATTTTCACAAAAATAATAGAGAAGAAAATTGAAAATGAAAAAAATTGATGATAAATACATAGTATGAATTCTTGTGTGTGTGTGTGTGGGGGGGGAGGGGGGGTTCCAATGAGACCCCCTAATTTTCGTGTAACATGAGGCAAGATCTGGTGCGTTTATTTTATCAATCGTATGACTGATATTGTATCTGGAGGGAGATTTTTTTTCGCAAGGTTCGAATCCTGGAAGGAGCAGAATATTTTAAATTGTTTTATTCATCAGTATATACTACATTGTTCATCAGTATATTGTCTTGTTCATCAGTATATGTCTTATTCATTACCAATTTTTTATTTTTTTTTCATCAGTATATACATTTTGTTCGTTAGATATACGTCTTGTTCATTAGTATTATGTCTTATTAATTATCCTCATGTTACATGAAAAATAGGGGGGTCTCACTGGAGCGCTTATATATATATATATATAGTGTCAATAGAAAAAATTAGTTATTTTCATATAATTGAGCTCTTAAATGAGTAGTGATATGTTTGATAATTTCACCCTTTAATTATGGAGAGAATAATTCACCTGTAGTGCGTAGTGAATCGAGAGAGAGTGATGAAAACAGCTAAAGCAGGAGAAAAGTATTGTATTGAGTGTTTAGAATAGCGTGTGTTTACAATGGCAGACACATCTCATGTTTATAGGCGTTTACAAATAGGGGTAGATTGGTAATTTCACATTTGATAGCTACCTCGGTAGTTAGGAAGAATCTTCGAGGTTGTTATTGATCAGTTATGCCTTCAGTCCTTTCTAGCGCTGCACGCATCCGCCAGCTCTGAAGCTTTTTCCCTGGATACATCAGCGCTGCCCGAGTCCGCTAATTGCTTCTTTGCCGCTTTATTTCAAATCTGACTTCTGATCCGCTTTCCTCTTCTCTGACCATGTCAGCCCTGACACCCTCAGTGTTAGAACCCTCTTGAAATGGTCCAGAAGCTTCTACCCTTCATGCTTTCCCCTAAAAGCATCATTCCAGCCCTTTGCTTCCTTTCTGTTTCGAACGCTGACTCCTCCGATGCGGCCAGGTTTACCTTACGCATATTTTACTCCTCATCAGCTACTCCCCCAGTCTAATTAAGCGTTCTCGTTGCCTACGCTCAATTAGCTCTTCCACCTCTTCCCTTCATTTTCAGCGCTGTCCTTTTTCCCTCTGTCGGGCATTAAATGCTCGTCAGTTGAGTGGACCCCGTCCCGTCTAATCACCTCTTCTTTTTCAGAAAAATGTGCCCTTTCGGTTGTAACCCCCGTTTGAAAATGCCACGTGTCACCTTCCTATTGCACCGGTGGAACCCTTGTTCTCTGCGCCACCCTCAAGTATATATATCTGTTCTTCATCCTCATTCCGCCATTTTTGTCGTTCTCGTTCTCACCAAAAAAATTCCTGGTCGTCGTATGCTTCCACTATTCGTCCGACGATTTCTCGACGCTTGCCGGATTCTGCTCACTCCCTTCACATTTCTGCGACCGGATTTAGGTATTGTCTCCATTCTCCCTTCCTCGGGTTGTGTGGCTGTGCAAAACCGGTGTCACTTCTTCTGTTTTTAGGAAAACTAAATTTTAGGCGAAATACTGTAGAAACCATATGAATGTATTCGTATTCAGTTCCCCCTTCTATCATGGGAGTTAAGGAAATGAAACGACGAGAGAAAGCCTTGCGGGGGCCTATTCCCGGCCCAACCTTTCATCTTCCCGACAAAAAATCCCTTGAAGGTCCCTCCAACTTACGGGAGAACAGTATTGCTCTATGGGATTTGAAGGTAGCGGCAGGGCTGCGCTTACCCCCCACCCCCCTTTCCTCGTAGAGATTTGTAACTATTTCCGTATCCTCTTTTATCAGCTTGCCCCTTCAGCTCTGCGAAGAGCCTTCTTTTTTCATATTCTGTTAAAATACCATGGATGCCGAGTGATTTATGCCTAATTGTTCGTATTTTAGGGGTTTGTATGTGCTTATTTTAAGTTAAATATCCTAGAAATTGGTGTGTTTATGAGTTTGTTTTATGCTTTGCAGGAGATTCTGATTTTATAGATGGAAGAGTGTGATTTTAGAGATTTTGGGTCAGAATTGCGTACTTAGGCGCAAAATGGGTGTCCAGAGCTAAAAGTCCGTGCCAGAGCAAAGCTGAGAAGTTGTACCAGAGCAGAGCAGAGAAGCTGCGACAAAGCAGAGCTGCGCGGATAGGTCTGTACTAGAGCAGAGCTGATTCCATAGTCAGAGCTGACCATCTCCAGAGCTGAACTTCACTATCAGAGCTGAAATCTCCAGAGCAGAACAAACTTGTCAGAGCAGAGCTAAACTCGACAGAGCTGACTTACGCGCCAGAGTAAACACGTTCCAGAGCTGGGAAGAATCGACAGAGCTGACTATTCTCCAGAGTCAACATATTTTGCCAGAGTAAACATATCCAGAGTTGACTTCTAGCTCTGCCATATTCGCCAGAGCTCGCTAATTTCAGAGCTGATTTCCAGCTCTGTCATACCTTTCCAGAGTTCGCTTACGTCGCCAGAGCTACAATTTCTCGCTAGAGCTAAGATTACTTGCAGAGCACGATCCAGATGGACTTTCCTTCCCTTTTATGATTCTATTTCCTTAAGAGTCCAGTTTTGCAAGGCGAGTTTGATGGTGATTAGGGTTGGAATGAAGTCTATAAATAGGGTCTTATTATTCATGTTAGAATCATCCCTTTGCCCTAATCTTTCGTTCCACCTTGGAGAATCATCCTTCTGCAAGGCAACCAAGACTTAGGCTATTCCTGTTTTCATTGTTTTTATAGTTTTCGAGTTCTTTGTTTTATTTCGATTTCAAGTTTAGTTTGTTTAGTTTTCCTTTCGAATTTGTGATCAAGTGACAGTGGTTGCACCTTCGAGATGTTTTATGGTATTCCGTATTTATTTTAATTTACTTGCTTTGTTACGTTCACGCTTTGCTTTAAATTATGCTATTTCAATTATGCACTTTCGTTTTATACTTTCCTTTAAATTATGCAATTTCAATTCTGCAATTTAAATTATACAATTTAGTTTCATGCCTAGTTTAGAATCTTTAATTTACAAGTCTTTAAATTCTTAAGTTGCATTTACTTTAAGCGTTTAACTCTTGTCTAGGGTTTAATAGTTTCTTGCCTAGTTAAATTTACAAGTTTAAGTTTACGTTCAAGTTTACTTTTCACGTTTAAGTTTTAAGTTTAAGTTTACCGCTTTTAAATCCAAGTTTACCATTTTCTCGTGATATAGTTAAAAGCCCTTAAAGATCTTCCTTGAGAGACGACATTGGGTTAACTTACCACTACTAGAGTGTCATTGTCTTATTGCAAGTCAATCTAGAGGTGTTTCTAGTTGAGTCAAATTTTGGCGCCGTTGCTGGGGAAGGTTTTAGGCGTTTAGTTATGTCACTTTCTTTTCAGTTTTTAATTGCTTTCTTTACTTACGTTTTGTTTTTATTTTTCTTTCCACCCGGTGCGTTTAATCCGTTTGTTTAGTGTTGTGCATGCAGGGACGCCGTAATCTTAAAGGCAAACTTGTGTCTCCATTACACAGTACGAGCGAAGGGATTTTCAGAAAGAACAGCTGCAAAGGAGTTTTTACAGACGACAGAGCAGACGATTCTGAGTCTGACTATGAAGGAAAGGAGCGTGCCAGAGCAGAAGCTTTCTACTCTGACTCTGGCTCTGGATCGAACGTTGACTCTAACGCTGACCTTACAGAGCAGCCCGTAGACAAGGAAAACACTGAGCCCTGTTCAGATGAATCCAGCGCTGACGAGTCCAGCGCCGACGACAAGGAAGAAAGAGAGCCAGCCATCCGCCATCATGCTTCGAGTTTAAGATAGGAATTCTATGGTAGAATATTTTGATATTTGTGAGTACATGAACCTTGTGGTTGAAGCAATTCCAAAGTATGGAGTCACACAGATCCAACGCCATGAAGTCGTACGAACGTTGGCGAAATTGCCCAAACTTTTTAAGGTTGGGCATAACTCCCAAATACATTTGCGTGATCCTTCCCCTGAGAGCACCGTTCAAGCCTTCATACACGCGATCATGTCAGTCATTCAATCTACACAACATGATGTTGAGTTTGTTGACGCAACAGTGAAATGTTTTGAGATTCACGTCCTTCAAGTTGTTAGTTGGGTAAGAGAAATGATACGCCAGTGCAAGGGAGAAGATCTAGACATGGAAGTAGATGACAACAATGACAAGGAGTTCACTGCTGAAGAGCCAATTGCTGAGACACTAATGTGGCCCAAGACCGAGGAGGGACTTCTGCAAAGTTCAGCGCTGCCCAGTCCAGCTCTGACGAGCCCTTGCCAGAAAGAGAAGGCAGAGCAGCAGATGCAGCAGAAAGAAGGAGAGATGGAGAAAGAGGAGGTTCCTGTGTCTTTGTTGGATGGCAATGAACTAATCGATTTGTTGGATGAGGATGTGATAGAGTTAGAATGTTTGGCAAATTTAGAGGAAGATTCCACCGAGATGTTGGAAGAGCCTGACTTGACCTTTGCCAAGACACTAATCGACTTGACTTGACCTTGGTAAGTCGGGCTGGCGACTTTAAAACTAGCGCTGCATGGGAGGCAACCCATGTTGTTTTTCTTAGTTTGCTTTTCATTTCTTTTCGTTCTGTTTGTTCTTTGCTTTCTGTTTTTGTGTTTTTTGTTTTGATGCCTTTGGTTTGGAGTGTTCTTGTTTATGTCAGGCAGAAGAAAACTTTTCCAGCGCTGAACTTACACTCTGAAATTGTCAGCTCTGAAAAGGCCAGCTCTGAAAATGACAGCTCTGAGTCTCTGCTCCTCTAGTTTAACTATGAGCATGGAAAACCACGTGAAAAGACTTTGGATTACATCCAAATAGTTTTTATTTCATGAATTATGGCTCAACTGTCGAAAATTAAGTGTTTAAGCACAAAGTATGAAAAATGGAGATATTGATTATATATGCGATCACATTAGGGAATTCACTTCTAGCAGAGAATTGGGTCTGATCGAATTACTTGCATTACCGTTTTGTTGCTTCGTAAACTTTAAGTTACTTGCATGATCGAGAGATGTGTGTTGATTGGAAAATTTGAATTGACTTTGTTGAATGTTTGGATGGAAATAAGTATCGTTGAAACCAATCTCTTCCTAGGATTCATACTGATTTTGCTTGAGGACAAGCAAAAGGCTAAGTGTGGGGGGTTGATTTATGCCTAATTGTTCGTATTTTGGGGGTTTGTATGTGCTTATTTTAAGTTAAATATCCTGGAAATTTGTGCGTTTATGGGTTTGTTTTATGCTTTGCAGGAGATTCTGATTTTATAGATGGAAGAGTGTGATTTTGGAGATTTTGGGTAAGAATTGCGTACTTAGGCGCAAAATGGGTGTCCAGAGCTAAAAGTCCGTGCCAGAGCAGAGCTCAGAAGCTGTGCCAGAGCAGAGCAGAGAAGCTGCGAGTAGTAAGTATTTTCAACTTACTCTTGAAAATTAGTTATTTCAGTTAAGAGTCTTTTGTTTAAATTCAAAAGTTTTCTCTGACTGATCAGTTTATTTAAAAATCTTTAACTGATTGTTGGAAAATGAAATATCCGAGAAGGACAAGTACTTTTCAAAAGGGAAAATTCGTATCTGATTTAACTTGTCCTGATCTTTTCTAAAAATCTTTCCAACCTTTTGCCTTTGTAATCAAATTTCTTGAGAATCTCATTGACATGACATAATGCAATGATACTTCTCACCTTTTGAAGCTTCTGTCCTCTACAGTGACGGCGGACGTGAATTTTTAGTTCAAAAACATTTTAAGCACAGTTTTCGAAAAACTCTTTCATCTTCATCTTGGTAAAATTTGTGTATTTATACCTTGATGTCTTCACCTATTTTCTACATCAACTAACAACTCTCTACAATATTCACTGTGAGAAAAATTTCCAATCTTTCCAAAGTTGCAGAAAAATTTTTGTTCCGACAAAAGGAGAATACAATGACTGCAAAGTCATGGAGTGGGAGAATGACGCTCACATACTTGGTCTTCACCGGACCCTTCCATTGGATCTCAACGTCTATTTGACGTCAAAGCTTGCTCTATTCTCACTTGTATCCAGCGACGTGAGTGTCTTCCATCCTTATGCCTGGCCCATATGGTTTGAAGTTCCTGTCTCAAAAAGACGGACTTCACCTGGTTCTCAGGAAAGCTTCTCACCTTTTTGTGAAGCTTCCATACGGAGCAACAACAATGAGCAGGAGCTCATTGTCAGTCGGCGCAACATCGACACTGATAGTCCTCACGACTACCACTAATTCGATTTTCCTTCCTCACATCCACTCCCTACATGTATGACAAACCGCCTTTTGCCCTACTCCTTTCACCACAGGCTTGTCATGCATTTCTTTCATTTCCCTCCTCACTTCTATCACTCCTCTTCCCCACCATTCCTTGTCTCTCTCCCTCTCCCTCTCCCTCAGGTTCGTATGCATAGCCGCATTACATGGATATATCCAACATGCTATGCATACTTTCCTTTCCTTCACACTGCTCTTCTCCATCTCTCCGTCTCCTTCACTTCTCCGTCTTCCTTCTCATCTCTCTACCTCCCCACTGGCGTCTTCCTCTTCTGCATCTCTGGACTCATCCTGTTCTCAAGTCCTCCCACAAGTTCTTGAGAGTCGGAGTTGAAGTCCCATCCGATCATAGCTTCCATCATCAGCTCTCTTTTTGATGTTGCCAAAAAAGAGGAAAGTAGGAAGTCAGAGAGAAACCTTCTCAAAGGTTTTTTCTGTATCTTCTTTCTTAACTGAAGATGGTAAAGCAAAAGGATCACCAGAAGTTGTAAGTAGGATGTTACAGTAAAGACCTCAAGTCAAAGGAAAACAAGTGTGAATGGAACAAGCTTAGGAACATGAAGACTGAAGATGAAGATCAAGAAGTTCAAAGGCGCAGCCAAGCAGACTGTTGGAGTCCATGGGTTCCCCATGTATTTTTGTTTTGTGTTTACTCCCCTGTAAGTCTTGCTCTATACTTCCACTGATGTCTCATCAGTCTTACTTTTAATGAAAAGAATTTGACCTCAACCTGAAGACAATGACTCTTTGTCCAGGCTCTGATTAGTGTTTTTCTGTTTTCTCCTCGTTCTGTGTTTGAACTGTTGTGTTCTTTCTCTTAGTACAAGTTTCTTAGGTTCTATTGTTAAGGGGGGATAATATTCACCCTGGTTTAGAACTTGTGCTCTGAGTTCTGTCTTTTGTTTGTCTAGAACTGTTGTGTGGTTTTGGCATCATCAAAAAGGGGAAAATTGTTGGGAAATTATTGAAATATCCTAATCCTTGTTCTGATGATACCAAAATCTATAGGCCTTAATTGTAACAGACTAGAATTGTTCGAACTCAAGTGTTAGAGTTCTTTTCTAGTTTAGTTTGCTATTCTAAAGACTGAAGAATGAAGATTGAAAGACGAAGGACTGAAGACTGAAGACTGAAGTTACCAACTAAAGTATCAGTTGAAGAATCAGTTCGGAACTGATTACTTAATGCGTGCCACGTGGATTCAGCGGACTGATACTAAAGTCAAGTATCAGTTAAACATTCTTCCTCGGACTTAACCTCCAACGTTCAAAGGAAGCCACGTACTCCAAAAGTACAGCCGCATTAAATGCAGAGATCTCAGGATCATCCCTCTCTGCAGAGGTCATTCGTATTTGGTGGCTACTTTATCAGAGACGTCACATCTCCTGCTCTTCAACATAGCCGTTCTTACCAAACAAGGAACGTCGAAGATTAAAGCCTCAGCCCAAATTCGAAAAGCTCTCTAACGGAAGAAATCTTGAAGACGTTCTCTGCCAACGGATCTATTCAAGACTTCTCCTATAAATAGCGCTCGAGGATCACTTCAATCTTCACCAATTCAACGACATAAGCTGAAACTCTGCCAAAATTGTTTCTCAGCCAAAGCTTAACCTCTCCAAAGCTTGAATCGAAGAAGAGAATACCAAAGCCAAAAATCAGTCACTGTTGATTACATACATTCTCTTAGACCTTAGGCAAACCTCTGTTTACCCAAAGCCTAGGTCAAAACTAACTCCAAAGAACTTGTTCTTTGAAGTTTAGTTGGCAAGATTTCAAACCTCCCTTCGAGAGATAGAATCGAGTGTTTGAGTTGAAAGGGAGTTCAGGAAGGTACTCAGACTCCGTGAGATCCTAGTGCAGGTTCGTGCTAGGAGTGAGAAATCCAGCGCTAGTGAAGTGTTGATACTGAAGATTGGATCTTCAGTTGATTCGGTTGTGTGCACCCGGCTAAGCACACAGATAGGTTTGCAGTGCACCAGTTAAGCACTTGTGGAGTAAAGTTGTTAGTCTGATCAACCGATCGTGGATGTAGGAAGTGTTTTTCCGAACCACGTAAAAATCCCTGTGTTATTTACAGCTTTCAGTTTTACATTCTTACTCGTGCTCTTTCCATTGATAAACTGAACACTGACTAAATGCAAAGAGAAACCTAAGACTAACTACGTGCTCAACAAAGGCTATTACGAAACAAAGTTTTTTTCCACTGCGTATGTTATCAGTCTGACTGATCTATCCTCTGATAGTCAGGAAGACTTGTAACATCTCTGTTTTAGCAAACTCGACTGAAGCCTTAACGTGCATCAGTTAAGTTCCAGTGACTTAACTGATAACTCTTTACTGAAGAGTATTTCAGTATCAGTCGTCAACCCTGTTTGGTCAAAACTCCTTTCAGTTAACAGGCGTCTAAATTTGCGTGTAAAGTTTTGTTTTGATCTCTATCTGATTCCTCTGTTTTTAAGAAAAATAGCCTATAGGTGTATTATCCCCATTCACCTATTCGAGACCCTCCAGACCTAACAGTTTTTATAGTTTTCGAGTTCTTTGTTTTATTTCGATTTCAAGTTTAGTTTGTTTAGTTTTCCTTTCGAATTTGTGATGAAGTGACAATGGTTGCACCTTCGAGACGTTTTATGGTATTCCGTATTTATTTTAATTTACTTGCTTTGTTACGTTCATGCTTTGCTTTAAATTATGCTATTTCAATTATGCACTTTCGTTTTATGCTTTCCTTTAAATTCTGCAATTTAAATTATGCAATTTAGTTTCATGCCTAGTTTAGAAGCTTTAATTTACAAGCCTTTAAATTCTCAAGTTGCATTTACTTTAAGCATTTAATTCTTGTCTAGGGTTTAATAGTTTCTTGCCTAGTTAAATTTACAAGTTTAAGTTTACGTTCAAGTTTACTTTTCACGTTTAAGTTTTAAGTTTAAGTTTACCCTTTTTAAATCCAAGTTTACCGTTTTCTCGTGACATAGTTAAAAGCCCTTAAAGATCTTCCTTGAGAGACGACATTGGGTTAACTTACCACTTATAGAGTGTCCTTGCCCTATTGTAAGTCAATGTAGAGGTGTTTCTAGTTGAGTCACCGAGATACAGCGGAGCTGTTTTGTCAGACCCAAATCTTAAAGAAGACCAACACCCATTACAACTTTTCCACCAACAAGAAGTTTAAAACCACCTTCATGAGCAAGTTGCCCTCTACCGATAAAAATTTTGTAAATAAATACTGTGTAGTTTCTACAGATAAAGAAACCTGGCGTGCCTTTGCCGACGTCGCTGTCGTGATCTGGTACCCAGAACGACACAACCTGCCGCTCCGCTCTCTTCCTCCTCCCTCTGACCGTGACTTAGAATTTTTGACCGACTCAACTCCCTTCACTCTTCCAAACCCTTTCCCTCCAAGCGTTTGGTAGAAAATAATTCAGCCCTGGCGGCTAACGGGTTGTTCTCCCGTTTTCCTGATTCGAAAATAGGTAATGATATTGTTTTTGCTTTCCTTTCTGTTTGGTGTGCGTAATATCAAGATATGCCAGATGCTAACTCGCTTTCATTTGCCTTACACATGGATTGGATGGAAAACTGAGAGGGCCTCCTTCCAGCCCCAGTAGCGGATGATGATGTCAGGGCTGACACTCTCCAGGATGCTCCTTCTGAAGCTGATATGTCCAAAACAGTCAGCGATGTACAAGAGTTTGGGGGCCCAACCGAGGCCCCTTCTTTCATTGATATTCCTATGATCAAGGGTGTCTCCTAAGTCTCGGTTTCTTTCGTCCCCTTCCACCCTAGTCCTCGTCGCCCCAGCCCAGTCTTGGAGCAGGTTACCAACATTTCTACCGTCCGCATCGGGCTCCGGGACGAGGAGGAGGAAGAGCAAGTCGAGGATGATATAGAGATCCTCGATGTCGAGTTTGTGTCCATCCTCCGCCCTGAAGCTGCCAAGACTGCCCCGAAAAGGAAGAGAAGGGACCCCACCAAGGAGAAAGTGGAGGCCCTAGCCCGTAAGAAGAGGGTGATTCGCCTGGGCAAGAATGTTGCCTAGGAACCAGATGTCGCATCCCGGTTCAGACACTAGTAATAGCGGGGACCGAGTATCGATACGACTAATAAAAGAAAGGGGGAAGATAGAAAGAATACATAGATCAACAGCGGAAGCTCACAAAGAAACATGCTAAGGAAAGATCATCATAATTCATCAAAAGGGTATATTCGTCAACATCGTCATAACTCGATAAATATCAGGAATCTCAACATGAAAAGCAAAACAAGTATAGCTCGATTTTTATGTAGAGTCATAATATTCAGAGTGTGATAACAAAAGGTGAACCGACTATATGTATGAAGACACATAATCGTGAGTAAACTGCTTGATTTAATATAACATAACTTCATATCAAAACTCTATCGACAAAACAGACATACGATAGAGAAAGAAAACGTCAACCCGAAACATTCCCCACCAGCACCGCACCATACTCCCCCTCCGCTTATCCTGCACGTTTAGAAATACATGCAGGGCGTGAGTACATAAATACTCAGTGGGCATATCGCCGAAAACAAAGTTGCTCATAGAGCTATAAATTGAACTTGCCACACTTCAGTAATACACAGGAATAACAGTTAGAAAATCCTATGCATGCAGTTAAAACTCAACATCATCAATAAATGAATGAATGACTCGAATGACTGCAGTCAAAACTCAGCAAGTAAGTACCACATCTACAACTCATCATCATCTCAACTCAGGTACTGAGAAGTAGGCCTCCTTCTCAAGCACCGTGACCGGCCGATTCGCTCAACGGCTCACAGTCACCTCAGTGTACACTAGCCCTGGCAGGATAGCTATCAACTGCCCAGGACCCGATCGTCTCATCTCAACAGTAGAGGGTAAACATACAAGCTCAACATCATCATAAAAATATTGGCAAGTCAATAATTCTCAAACATCATTATAATCTCAAAACATCTCGTAATTTCATCATCATTTAAAACAGTTTAGAAAAGCTCTTAAACTGTATACTCAAAATAATGCCCACCTGAAGACCTTACTCAAAACCTCCCGTCAAAGCGGAGCTACTTACTTCCTTGCTCTGCTCGTGTCTTCAGGGATCATCATCATCATCGAAGGTTCATGTCATAAAATGAATCTCGATTAGAAACTCATTGACTAATTCTCAAGCCTTAACTCATGCTCTATCTCATATTCTATCTCCTTACTCAACTCTATATAACTCTCCACTCATCTCAAATCCTTAAGTTCAAGGATAGGTTTCAAGAAAATCATGGTTCTAAGTCTCGATTTATCTCTCATATAAGGCTCGTCTAATCTCATTCAAACACATAGGCAAAACAATCACATAAGGCACATAAGAAATCACAATCAAACATCATCAAAACATGCTCTAATTTTACACTGACTCAACTTCAAAAATTAAACTGTTCTGACTCCGACATCTCCTGGACTCGAGACTCATACCGAAAGAAAGATCTTCGAGTCTAGTTTCATTTAAAAAAAAGTAGAGTCGAAAACTCCAATTGGTTTGAGAGATATGACATTTTTACCACGATCTACCATTTCTGGCAGTTTTGTGCAACCGAAAGTTACTAATTTTGAAAAATAGTAAACGTTGTCAAACTGGGCTCAACTTTGGTGGATATCTAGATAACAGAAAAAGGTTGATACCTTAAAAAAGTGGAAAGCTAGATCACATAGGAAGCTACTGAAATAAATGACTCTTTCCCCTGTTATCTGAAATTCTCGATAGTAATGTGCCGTTTAGGTTTTGAATTTTAAAGAAATATCAAACGAAGTTGAAATGGCTTGAAATTTTACCAGGGTACTCAAGACTCATGTATGGACTTGCTATAAAATTGTCAAAGCTATTTGACATCGAAAAACCGTCGATCACAGTAGGTCAGTAGGCCTACGAAATTTCACCAAAATCTCATCTCAAACTCTTTAATTGCTCAACCACATCAAAACGATCGAGCGATTCAAAAGATATACTCAACCTCGACTCTTCTCATCTCATATCATTCTCGAACATCAACTCAAAGCAAAAGCAAATTTCACTTTAACTCAATTAAATTCTCATGGCAAACCATAGCCAATATCCTCAACATATATTTATTTCATGCTCAAGATTATATACTTAAAAGATTTCACACAATTAACCCATAGATTTATTAATAACCCTAGTTTTTATTAAACTAAATCTTTTGAAAAAATCACTAATCATGTATAACCTATTGATCAAATCATAGATCTAACATCCTAGGTTACCAATTAGCACAAATCAACATCATATAACAAGATCACATATAGATACACATATATGTCATCTTCTTCCTCAAACTAACACTTTTCATTTTTCACTTCTCAACCTCAAGCTTCAATCTCATCCATCATTAATCATCTAAATCATCTCATAAACTCAAATCCATCATCATATAACTCAAGCCAAATCAAGAAAATAAACAACAAAATTCGTAGGGTTTCAAGGCCCTAATTTTCGAAAATTTCATAAAAATAAGTTTGGTGATTTTCTAGCTCAATCATGATCATATACTCATTCACATATCATTAATATGATCAAAAAAATAATCTATGATCAAAAAAATAATCTATGATCACTTACTCAAGGATTTAAAAGGTGATCAAGACTTTGCTCCAACTTTGATCTTAGCTCAAGCTTCTTGAATTTGATGAGATATGATAATATTTGATTGGATTGGATGGTGGATTATCTCATAGTAGTGTTTGATGAAGCTTCTCTAAGCTTTCTTCAATGGACAACAATGGAGGAAAAGAGAGTATTGAGAGAGAGAGGGGAGGCCGAGAATGGGGAGGAGAGGGGAGGGGTGTGCGTGAGTTATGGGTAGAATTAGGATAATGACTTGCTCAAGAATTTAATCCCACTTGTATCAAAGTATTATCCCAACATTTTCTCTTTACATTTAAAGCATGTCCCCTTAACTCCAACCTCCTAATCCACTTGCCTAATCCTAATCCACTTGCTATTTAAGATAATAAGCATGTGGTAAAAGCAAAATATCTCAAGTGTAGTATTAGTGGAATTAATGTAATTATGTATCTCTCTCTTGATAAAATAAAACTACACTTTATTTACTCGTGTGATAAAATAAAATAATAGTAACACCAAAAATAGTGTATTCGAAAATATCACATCTCATGTCTTAGTAAAATATTTCTCATAAAATACGGATATGCAAAATAATAATAGCTGTATGCTATTTCCCGATTTTAAAAATAATCTCGTTCTCCAAAATCTCAAAAATAATCCATGTTAACATAACACGAAATAAATCATACTCACATCATCATATAATCACACGTAACAAATAGTCACGTAGACAATCACTCAAACCATCTCAGATAAAACACGGATACAATCCACATCATAGCAATTAGCAATCATCTCTCAGTTAGATCATCTCTCAGATCGACTCTCCCTTCTATGGGGTTTCTCACTCACTTATTTCAACTCTATTCTTAATCAGATGTTCCTATTAACAATAGGACAACTAAACTCACAGATACTCGATCTCAGCTCTGCCTCCAGAGCAGAGCAGAAATTCAGGTCAGAGCAGAAAAATGAATTCTCGGCTCAGAGCAGAGGAATGAACTTCTCCATCAGAGGAATGATTTCTCTGTCATAGCAGAGGAATCGTGATTTCTCTGTCCAAAGCAAAGACCGCTCAAAACATAGCTCTCAGAGCAGAGCTCGCATCCAGAGCAGAGGAATCACTAGTCAGAGCAGCGAAATCAACTAGCCAGAGGAATGCTCGCCAGCGGAATGCTGAATTCTCTGGCAGCACAGAGAAATGAGGGCAGACAAGAGCAAACTCGAAAATTCATCAACTTTTTCATTCCCAAAGTTCATCAAACACTCTCAAACATCGAAATACTATCAGACTCATATCTCCATCTAGAATAAATAACTCATCTCATCAAAAAGTGTAACTCTAATGCTCAATATCTCTATTTATCATCATAACTCCATCTCATCTTAATTATAATCTCATATCTCAGTACCGTAGTACTCTCTGTAGTGTCTCGACACTACTACTACTCGTAAAAGTACGGGGTGTTACATCCTACCCCCCTTAAAAAAAATTTCGTCCCGAAATTTGAGTTATTCACTTTCGGGAAAAAGCTCGGGATATTTCTCTTTCATCTTCTCTTCAAGTTCCCATGTTGCTTCCTCTTGCCCATGATGTCTCCATTGGATTTTCACCAAAGGAATTGACTTGTTTCTCAATTGCTGGATCTTCGGGTCCAGAATAGCATCGGGCCTCTCTTCGTAGCTCAAGTCCGGCTCTAAGGACACTTCTTCTTGATGAATGATGTGTTTTGGATCAAACACGTATTTTCTTAACTGTGAAACATGGAAAACGTTATGAACGTTCGCGAAGCTCGGAGGCAACGCAAGTCTATAGGCAACAGGGCCTACTTTCTCGGGTATATTGTAGGGTCCAATATATCTCGGTTTGAGTTTTACTCTAACTCCAAAACGATGTACTCCTCTGGATGGGGAAACTTTAAGAAAGACTTTATCTCCTACATCAAAATGAATCTCTGTTCACCTGGTGTCTGCATACGACTTTTAACGATCTTGTGCTTCTTTAATTCTCTGTTGAATCTGTCGCACAATGGCGATCATCTCTTCAATGGCTTCTGGTCCAAGCACTTTTTCTCTCTCCAACGTCATCCCAAATAAAGCGGGGATCTACATTTTCGTCCATACAAGGCTTCGTATGGAGCCATGTTAATAGTCGATTGAAAACTGTTATTATAAGCAAACTCGATCAGGGGCAAAACTTGCTCCCATTGACTTCCTCTATCTAGCACAACAGTTCTAATCATGTCTTCTAAAACTTGTATAGTCCTTTCGGACTGTCCATCCGTCTGCGGATGAAAGGCTGTACTAAAACTCAGTTTAGTACCTAACTCTTTTTGCATGCTCGTCCAGAAACGTGTAGTAAATCCGGAATCTCGATCCGATGTAATCGTCATCGGTACTCCGTGTAATCGCACTATCTCTCGGATATAAATCTGAGCTAACTTGTCAGATCCATAGGTAATCGGGATCGGTATAAAATGTGCACTCTTCGTCAATCGATCTATGATTACCCAAATGGCTGTGTTTCCTCTTTTTAAATCTTGGTACATCTTCGTACCTTCTGGGTGTGCTGTGTAAGGGGTGTCATGAGCTTCACTCATGATTTCATTTTTCATCTCTTCTCTATTAGGCACACACATTCTTCCATCAAATAATATGGCATTGTCTGTTGCTTCTTGATAATTCTCCATATTCTCGGTTCGAATCTTCATTCGTAACCTTTCAATCTTTTCATCCTCTCTTCGAGCTGTGATTATTCTTGACCTTAGGTCAGATGTAAAGTTCAGTGTAGCAATCACTATTTCTGTCGTTGAGGTGGTATCACTACCTCCAATCTCAATCTCTCGAATTCTTTGATCAAGTTTTCTTCTTGAGTAAGGAAAAATCTTAACTCTCCTTGATTCTTTCTACTCAACGCATCAGCGACAACGTTAGCTTCTCCGGGGTGATAATTTATCCCGCAATCGTAATCTTTCACCAACTCTAGCCATCTTCTCTGTCGCATGTTCAGATCTTTTTGCTCAAAGAAGTATTTGAGAGTTTTGTGATCGGTGTATATCTCACACCGTACTCCATAAAGATGGTGTCTCCAGATCTTCAAAGCATGCACTACGGCTGCTAACTCTAAATCATGCATCAGATAATTCATCTCATGCGGCCTGAGTTGTCGTGAGACATATGCAATAACTCTTCTATCTTGCATCAGTACACATCCCAGTCCATTCTTCGATGCGTCTGTATAGACTGCATACTCTTTGTTCGCCTTTGGAACAGCTAAAACTGGGCGGTGGTAATTCTCTTCTTCAGCTTTTAAAAAAAACTCAACTCACACTCGTTCGTCCACTCAAATTTAACTTCTTTCTTTAGCAGGTGCGTCAATGGCTTAGCGATTTTTGAAAAACACTCAATATATCTTCGGTAATACCCTGCTAATCCTAGAAGACTGCAGATTTCATGTGGTGTAGTCGGTGCTCTCCACTCTACCGCTTGAACTTTTACTGGGTCTACTTCGATTCCTCTCGCAGAAACGACATGGCCAAGGAAAATGATTTCTTTAAGCCAAAAACTCACATTTGCTGAACTTAGCATATAGCTTTTCAGCTCTCAATCTCTTTAACACGATTCTCAAATGCTCTTCGTGTTCTCGTTTACTCTTTGAGTAAATCAGAATGTCGTCTATGAACACTAACACGAACTTGTCCAAGTATTCGTGAAAGACTCGGTTCATGAGATCCATGAACATTGTAGGGGTATTCGTCAATCCAAAAGGCATGACTATGAATTCATAGTGCCCGTATCTCGTACAAAATATCGTCTTCGGAATATCTTCCGATCTTATCTTCAGCTGATGATACCCCGTTCTCAAGTCAATCTTTGAAAAAGTGCTCGCTCCTTGGAGTTGATCGAATAAATCATCGATCCGAGGTAACAGATACTTATTCTTTAGTGTCACCTTATTCAGCTCGCGGTAGTCAATGCATAACCTCAAACTACCGTCCTTCTCTTTGACAAAGAGAACCGGTGCTCCCCACGGGAAAACACTAGGTCGAAAGAAACCCAAATCTAGCAATTCTTGAAGTTGCAGCTTCAACTCTTGCAACTCTGCCAGGGCCATTCTATATGGTGCCTTTGACGTTGGTGCGGCTCTGGCTCAAGATCAATCGTAAACTCGAGCTATCGATCTCGGGGTAATCCTGGTAAAGCTTCAGGAAAAACATCTTTGTATTCTCGCACGACTGACACGTCATCTAAGTTTGTTTTGGACTCCTCACTCTGATTCAGGTATACAACATACGCGGTTGTATCCTTTCTCTGCGAAAGCTTTCGGGCTTGAAGCGCCGAAATTATTGGCGGCTTTCTCCATTTTCTCTCAACGCCAATAAACGACGTAGGCTCTTGGCCTAGAAATTGAAACGATATTCGTCTCTCCTCGCATTGTATCGTCGCATGGTTCTCCTCTAACCAATCTATTCCCAAAATAATATCTATGTGCCACATAGACATCATCCTTAGGTTTTTAGCCTTAAGCTTAATCGATTCTAGCTCGAATTCTAAGTCAGGACATACGAGTGAGACCGTAGTGGTTCTGCCTATAGGAGTCATCACTCTTAGATGTTGCGGAGCAGGCTCTAGGTTCAAAACCATAGTATCGACATAAGTATGGGAAAAAAAATGAATGGGATGCTCCCGTATCAAAACGTATTACTATGGGTACACCCTTCAACTCACCAATACCTGTTAGATTTCCTCGATTCTTGTCCTGAGCCTTCTGCTCAAGTGCAAACACTCTCTGATGATGGGGTTGATTCACCTGCGGGGCTGGCGGCTGCCTTCCTGACTAACGTAGTCGATAGGCTGGCTGCTGTCGCTGTGGCGGCGGTAGCGGTAGGACTCCTTCCATCGCTTTGAGCTGCGGCTGGTACTGGTTCGGCCTTCCTCCGCTTCCACTTTGCTGGCGACTTGGACACTGATTGGAGTAGTGTCCGATCCTTCCGCAGGTGTAGCAGCTGTTCTGTCCCATCTTGCACTCTCCCAAGTGTAGCTTGTTGCATTTCGGGCAAGGAGGTATTCCTCGCGATCCTTGGGGAGCTGCTGCTGGTGCAGTCTGGCCAACGTAAGGTCGTCTATCTCGGTTCTGATAGTGTGGCGGTGCATTCTGACTCTGCCATGGATTCTTGGGACCTTGACTTCGGTCGTCCCATTTTCTCTTGCCTTTCTGGCCTTGGCCAGAAAAAGATTGGCTTCCCGATTGAAAATTCGAGTTCGACAGTTGCGTCGAAGCTTGACTCATTTTCTCTGGCTGCATAGCCAATTCCATATCTAGCGCTCTATTCAGCGCTTCGGCATAAGTTAGCGCACTCTGGCTTGCTAACACAACTCGTATCTCTTGCTTTAAACCAGAACAAAATAGTTCCGACATCTTTTCGTCCGTGTCCACTCGATATGGGGCATATCGAGCCAAATCGCAGAATTGCCGGTCATACTCGGCTACTGTCTTATTGCCTTGCTTCAAATTGGCAAAATCTGTTTCCTTCTTTTTCCGGTAACTCCGGGGTATCTACTTCTCACACAGAGCTGCTTTGAACTGGTCCCAAGTAAGGGCATCTAGTTGCTCTGGGGTCATGGTTCTTTGTTTAGCTTCCCACCAGAAATCTGCAGATCCCTTGAGCTGATAGGACATGCATGTAAGACGCTCGTGATCATCACATCTCAAAAATCTAAAGATCTGTTCCATACTCCAGACCCATTAAACACTGGTGGATTTTGTCTCAGGAAAAGTTCCTCTATTCTCCTCTCTGGTGGTGGAGGAGGTGGTGGTGTAGGATTTCTCTGTTCCTCCTCTTCTTCTCGGTTTCTATTTCTCCTTCTCGGAGGCATACTATAAGGGTAAGAAAGATATATATATATATATATATATATATATATATATATATATATATATATATCAGCCTCAAAGCTAATCTTTTCGTCATCTAAAAATACAAGTTCTATTTTCTCAACTCAAATATACGTCTCAACTCGGTTCTATATATTTCATATAGAATTCTCATCTCAGTTCTCTATATCTCAACTCAATTCTATATTTCTCATATAGAATTCTCATAGTTCTCGTCATCTCTATCGTTCGTCTAACATCATGCATCAAATCATCAATCTCAAAACTGTGATGTGACATAAAGCTCTCTAGTCATCAACATCATCTCTATATAATAGGGAAAATTGCCTCTCTTTTGAGGTCTTACACAAAAGCGAAGGTTCTTTGTACAAAACGCCCTATACTATAATGATGCTCTCGCTATGCAAGCATCATAGGGACTAAGCGTCATCTATGTTCTATACTATGCTTTTAGCTATGTACATCGGCTATGCATCACTATATATATACATATACATCTCTAAATAGTCTCGGTCGTCATCTATCAATCTTCCATCTCGTCATCGTCATCGTCATCACCCGATATCCTACTCCCAACATCATCAGTCGGTGCATCCTCACTCGGCTCCGACTCTTCCTCCTCATACCCGTCTATGATCCGATACACGCTATCGTCGCTCGGCTCATCCTCGACATCCGTGTCATACATCGGATAGTAAACCGGCACCTCGGGAATAGAAACCCATGTCTCGGTGCCGTCGTCCGCAACCTGATGCCGTAAAGGCTGGGTTCACCCGCATCCAACTGTCATATTTGGAGTTTCCTTGTCCGGATCCTCCTCATCGCTGTTTGACCTCGCAGGTCGAGATCCTCCCTCTTGGGCGCCTCGATAAGGTGGATAGTGGAGCTGGTGCGTGTAAGGCTGTAAAGCCAAAACATCGGAATCTAGCACTGGGGCAACTCTCGAATCGGATGGCCTCGATACCCACTGAATCTGAGGCTCTGTAAAAACAATCGGCGGTGCTGACTTGATAGGTAGCACTGGCAAGGGTGCCGTCACTGGGGTCAAATCCCACAACGGTAAGTCGGCGCTAGGATATGTGATCATCGCCAAACACGAAAACGGATCGTGCTCCACGACCGGTGAATACGTCTCGAAAACTATCGGATCTAAATCAGCCTGCTCAGGTATAATCGGCATCGCCTCACTAGGGGGTGGTGGTGCAACCGGGTAAGGCTCATCTGGCAGTGGGGGTGCAACCACTAACTCTCCACCCTGGACTGGCCCATCGGGCACTTCGTACGGCGGTGCAGGGGGATCGCCGAACGCAAAATAACGATGGCTGAGCGTCGCGATAAAACCGCTGAGATCACCATACCTCACTCCTCCCAACCACGTAGTGCTCACGAATAGGGGAACTAATGATGTTGCCCAAACTCCCCACATGGGTGGTAACCGCGGAATCAGAAGGTCGATAGCTTCCACTCCGTCGATTCCGTAGGGAATAACCCTCCGCCAGCGTCGATGGTAATGCGCTAGAAACTCTCCTAGCGTATCGTCCTTATCTGGCTCATACTCTCTAAACCAGTGTTTTATTGCTTCTTCGATAATACGCTGCTGACTCAACCTAAACACCTCTAAGTTGACTCGCAAGAGTACGAGGACATCCTAGCAGTGATAAGCTAACCCAAGTCGATCTCACAAGGAAAGTTTTTAAGGGCTTCTAATTGTATCGTTAGAAAACAGTAAAGAAAGCAATAAAGAGATTGATTATTAAACTAAGACTTAGAATTAAAAACTTAATTAAAAACCGAATTATAAAATTCAACTAGACGAATTAAACTATTAAACCCTAGGCAAGATTTTAAAGAACCTAAATTAAACCTACTTATGAAATAAAATACTTGTGAATTTAAAGACTTCTAATCTAGGCGTGAAACTAAAGTGCATAATTTAAAATGCATGCATGAAAAGAAAACATAAACATAAACGAAAAGCATAAACATGATGAAACAAAGTAAATTGAATTTAAATACGAAAAAAACCGTAAAAACGTCTTGAATATGAAATTGTGTCACTCAATCACAATCCAAGCATAAAAACTAAATAAAACTAAATTGAAACCTAACTAGAACAATGAAAACTCGAAACTATGAAAGCACTAAGAAAGCAATTAAATCCTAAGCTTCGGATGCCAACAGCTCTCTAAGATGGCTTCTAAAACTAGGGCAAGAATTAATTATACAATGAAAACTATGGCCCTATTTATAGACTTCAACTCCTTCTGGATCACCATGGAAATTACCATGCAAAGCCGGACTCTAAAAGGAATAGAATCGTAGATGATAAGGTAACTCCAGCTATGACGCGCTCAGCAAGTAATCTCCACTCGGGCGGAAATCGCGGCTCTCGCCAGAGGAATGGCTATTGCCAGAGGAACGGATGACTTCTCTGATCTTGTCAGCGGAATGGGTTCCTCTCTGGTATTGATTCCTCTGACGTATCTCTACCCTCTGGCATTATTGACTCCCTGGCGCCTTGATTCCTCTGGCGCTTCCTCCGCTCTGGCGGGTGATTTCTCTGGCGCACGCAATTTCTTTGACACGGAGCTTTGCTTCTCTGACTTGGTGCATTTCTCTGCTCTGGCTTCCGCGGCTGGCTTGTCGATTTCTCTGGCTTGAGCAGATTTCACTGCTCTGACCAGCGACTTCTCTGGCGACTTCGCTTCTGCACACCAGAACATCAAAAACGCCACTTCTCTCCAAAATTGCACTCTTCCAACTCGAAAACCTAAATCTCCTGAATAAACCATAAAACGCACCAATTTCCAGAAGATTTAACTTAAAATATGCACATGCGAACCCCTAAAATTAGAACAATTAAGCATAAATCAGCTGCGTCCTGAAAAATAAAAACATCGTGTTTTTCAAAAGTTGATACGAAACTTACTTGGTATTCCACCACAATCAACATACTCTTCCTCATTTGGTACGGTGGGGCAACATCTATATTAGCCTCAACATGACTCCCAAAAATTCCTCAACTCATGGTTCTCATCATGCTCAAATAGTTCCGCCATCAAACATCAAATAACTCATCAGTGGGTCAACTCAAAACTCAGCATGAAAGCGGAAAAGAAAACATCAAAAGCTCTTACCTCGATAAGTCGGAGGAGATGGGGTGCTGGGGTTCTGTTTCGACTGACTCTCAAACCAGTCTAAGAACTCAAATTAGACTAGTACTCAACTCATAAATAAGAGCAAATAAAAGCTCAGCTCAATCAAGCATTAAACTCAGAGCAGACGACCTGCTCTGATACCACTCTGTCGCATCCCGGTTCCGACACTAGTAATAGCGGGGACCGAGTATCGATACGACTAATAAAAGAAAGGGGAAAGATAGAAAGAATACATAGATCAACAGCGGAAGCTCACAAAGAAACATGCTAAGGAAAGATCATCATAATTCATCAAAAGGGTATATTCGTCAACATAGTCATAACTCGATAAATATCAGGAATCTCAACATGAAAAGCAAAACAAGTATAGCTCGATTTTTATGTAGAGTCATAATATTCAGAGTGTGATAACAAAAGGTGAACCGACTATATGTATGAAGACACATAATCGTGACTAAACTGCTTGATTTAATATAACATAACTTCATATCAAAACTCTATCGACAAAACAGACATACGATAGAGAAAGAAAACGTCAACCCGAAACATTCCCCACCAGCACCGCACCATACTCCCCCTCCGCTTATCCTGCACGTTTAGAAATACATGCAGGGCGTGAGTACATAAATACTCAGTGGGCATATCGCCGAAAACAAAGTTGCTCATAGAGCTATAAATTGAACTTGCCACACTTCAGTAATACACAGGAATAACAGTTAGAAAATCCTGTGCATGCAGTTAAAACTCAACATCATCAATAAATGAATGAATGACTCAAATGACTGCAGTCAAAACTCAGCAAGTAAGTACCACATCTACAACTCATCATCATCTCAACTCAGGTATTGAGAAGTCGGCCTCCTTCTCAAGCACCGTGACCGGCCGATTCGCTCAACGGCTCACAGTCACCTCAGTGTACACTAGCCCTGGCAGGATAGCTATCAACTGCCCAGGACCCGATCGTCTCATCTCAACAGTAGAGGGTAAACATACAAGCTCAACATCATCATAAAAATATTGGCAAGTCAATAATTCTCAAACATCGTTATAATCTCAAAACATCTCGTAATTTCATCATCATTTAAAACAGTTTAGAAAAGCTCTTAAACTGTATACTCAAAATAATGCCCACCTGAAGACCTTACTCAAAACCTCCCGTCAAAGCGGAGCTACTTACTTCCTTGCTATGCTCGTGTCTTCAGGGATCATCATCATCATCGAAGGTTCATGTCATAAAATGAATCTCGATTAGAAACTCATTGACTAATTCTCAAGCCTTAACTCATGCTCTATCTCATATTCTATCTCCTTACTCAACTCTATATAACTCTCCACTCATCTCAAATCCTTAAGTTCAAGGATAGGTTTCAAGAAAATCATGGTTCTAAGTTTCGATTTATCTCTCATATAAGGCTCGTCTAATCTCATTCAAACACATAGGCAAAACAATCACATAAGGCACATAAGAAATCACAATCAAACATCATCAAAACATGCTCTATTTTTACACTGACTCAACGTCAAAAATTAAACTGTTCTGACTCCGACATCTCCTGGACTCGAGACTCATACCGAAAGAAAGATCTTCGAGTCTAGTTTCATTTAAAAAAAAGTAGAGTCGAAAACTCCAATTGGTTTGAGAGATATGACATTTTTACCACGATCTACCATTTCTGGCAGTTTTGTGCAACCGAAAGTTACAATTTTTGAAAAATAGTAAACGTTGTCAAACTGGGCTCAACTTTCGTGTATATCTAGATAACAGAAAAAGGTTGATACCATAAAAAAGTGGAAAGCTATATCACATAGGAAGATACTGAAATAAACGACTCTTTCCCCTGTTCTCTGAAATTCTCGATATTAATGTGCAGTTTAGGTTTTGAATTTTAAAGAAATATCAAACGAAGTTGAAATGGCTTGAAATTTTACCAGGGTACTCAAGACTCATGTAGGGACTTGCTATAAAATTGTCAAAGCTATTTGACATCTGAAAACCGCCGATCACAGTATGTCAGTAGGCCTACGAAATTTCACCAAAATAAAACTACACTTTATTTACTCCTGTGATAAAATAAAATAATAGTAACACCAAAAATAGTGTATTCGAAAATATCACATCTCATGTCTCAGTAAAATATTTCTCATAAAATACTGATATGCAAAATAATAATAGCTGTATGCTATTTCCTGATTTTAAAAATAATCTCGTTCTCCAAAATCTCAAAAATAATCCGTGTTAACATAACACGAAATAAATCATACTCACATCATCATATAATCACACGTAACAAATAGTCACGTAGACAATCACTCAAACCATCTCAGATAAAACACGGATACAATCCACATCATAGCAATCAGCAATCATCTCTCAGTTAGATCATCTCTCAGATCGACTCTCCCTTCTATGGGGTTTCTCACTCACTTATTTCAACTCTATTCTTAATCAGATGTTCCTATTAACAATAGGACAACTAAACTTACAGATACTCGATCTCAGCTCTGCCTCCAGAGCAGAGCAGAAATTCAGGCCAGAGCAGAGAAATGAATTCTCGGCTCAGAGCAGAGGAATGAACTTCTCCATCAAAGGAATGATTTCTCTGTCATAGCAGAGGAATCGTGATTTCTCTGTCCAAAGCAAGGACCGCTCAAAACATAGCTCTCAGAGCAGAGCTCGCATCCAGAGCAGAGGAATCACTAGTCAGAGCAGCGAAATCAACTAGCCAGAGGAATGCTCGCCAGCGGAATGCTGAATTCTCTGGCAGCACAGAGAAATGAGGGCAGACAAGAGCAAACTCGAAAATTCATCAACTTTTTCATTCCCAAAGTTCATCAAACACTCTCAAACATCGAAATACTATCAGACTCATATCTCCATCTAGAATAAATAACTCGTCTCATCAAAAAGTGTAACTCTAATGCTCAATATCTCTATTTATCATCATAACTCCATCTCATCTTAATTATAATCTCATATCTCAGTACCGTAGTACTCTCTGTAGTGTCTCGACACTACTACTACTCGTAAAAGTATGGGGTGTTACACCAGAGCAGCCAGGGGGTGGTCCTAAGGACCGGACTACCCTACTGATCAGTCCAGTCTCTACCATGGACGGGCAGGAGTATTATGAGCATATGTTAGTCCGGGTTCACTCGGATGATCAAGCCATTGCTCGCAAGGCCTCAGGCAAGGAGCTGGCTGAGTCACTAGGCCGCATGTACATGATAATATGCTCTCCCTCTTCTTAATATCTTTGTGTCTTCCATTTTATTCCTTTATTGATCCTTTGTAAATTCCCAGGAGAAGGCTCAGAGGGCGGAGGCTCTGCGTCGGGTGGAGCTCTTTGATGAGATGAAAGGGAGTCTGCATGAGGCCAGATTTGCCCTGGCCCTTAAAGAGAAAAAGGCTTCCCAGGCAACCTCTCACCTCAGCGAGGTGGAGGTAGAGCTAGCCCGTGCACAAGCTTGCCTGATAGAGCTAGAGGTGGAAAAGAATTCTCTAGAGTCAACCTATCAAGAGGCGAAGCACAAGACCCATGAGCTGGGGTACCGATTCAAAGATCATTACTCTAAGGAGTACGATAAGTCTAAGAAGCGATGGAGGAAGGTCCGGATCCGAGCTTATCGGGAGGGGTACATCTTCGGGGCACGCGACCAAAGGCTGGAGTTCTTTTTATCACCCCACGGCCATCAGTTCCTAAAAAAAATCCTCGAGGGAACGATAGAAGCCTTCTGCAAGACTCCAGATTTCTTACGGAAGTTTGTCCCTGCCCTGGCCTACATTGTCACTAAGATTGGGGGAAAGAGAGCAGGGATGGTTGGGGCTAGCCCAGCGCAGGTAGCCAAGTTGGACTTGCGGGTTTTGTTGAAGTCCCTGGATAACAATGCCTTGTGCTCGAACTTGGGCATAGATCCCAAGGCTCCTACCAGCTCTGAATGGTGGTACCCTACGCTGGATCGCGCCCTTCAGCAATTCACTGTGGGGCTCTGCTCTGAAGATGTCCCGGAGGCGCCAGTTTTCTCCAGCCATTTCCTCAAAATTCTCCAAGAATTCGTATAAGATCTGTCTGGAGATAGGGCTGCGCCGCAATCTTTTGCTGAATTTGGGCTATATCCCCCCCCAACCACTGGCGTCTGTTTCGGCTAATCTCCCTTCTTTCCGAGAGAATGTTCTCAAGGAGCTGGCCAAGCTTTACAAGGACGAAGCCAATTTTACCCGTTCTTTGGTGGGGGATCTGTTTAAGGATCCAGACCCCTTTCCTGATGTCGATGAAACGAGGACTCTGGCCATTTTCACTGAAGGTCCTTCTTCCTCCATCCCCAGCTCTGATGCCTATGGCTCTGTCCCTGCTCCTACTCCAGCTCCCTCACAACCTGAAGTTCCTCCTCCTTAAATAGAGTTGAATATACTTGTGTTTGTAAATGGCTTTTGCTTTAGTATAAAACTTGTCATTTAATATAAATCACTTAGCCCTTTTGCTGTTTTTGATTTGTTATTTCGATAAACTTGTTGCTGGTGATGGGTTAATTTCACGTCTCCCTGTTTCTGTCATTTTTCCATTTTGAACGAGTGCTCGTGCTAGACCAGCTTTGAGAGATTAGATTTATGTGATATTTAAAATTCTGACCCTCTTGACGCCCGCGTTAAACCAGCTCTGAGAGCTCGGGCTTAGACAACATTACCATTTTAACCCATTTTATGCCCGCGCTAAGGTAGCTCTGGGAGCTCGCGCTTAGGCGACTTCTAGGTTCCATGTACGTATAGAAATATTAAATTTAATTAATACTCGATTTGCCCTAGGATCGTCTCTTGGATTATCTTAATTCACCATATATCGATTAAACCTAGCATGCTCCTATTAATTTAAGTGCTGTACCTTGGAGTTAGAATCACTTACTTGTGAATTGAACACAGAGACTGTTGACGATTGAATCAAAAGACTCCAATTCTGACCTAATTCGTCACTGAACAAGTCAGCCAACTTCAACGCTCTGTTTGACCCCTCAAACGACCTCCAATCGTATTTTTTTATAGAAATATGACTTCTTCGTCCTCGAAAGAGCTTTCCATGGCCGCCTGTTTCACCTTAATTGGAGATCTATAGAGAAAGTTATGGCTATTTTTCAGAGACTGCCAGAACTTGGTTTCCTGCGAAAATCTAACTCCAGCTCAGATATTCTGAACTGTATCCCGCTCAGTTCCCAACGTTGGATGAAAAACGAACTATGAGGACTCCTAGAGAATTCGACCCCTACAGTTGGCGCCTCCTTATTGCTCTGCTCTCTAAAACCCTAATTTTTGTGTGTCTTATTCTGAGAGCAGATATTTGTATTTAAAGACAAAACACGAACCTAGGGCCTTTATAACTGTACTAGGCGAATCCTAATGGGCTCAGGAGATTTTGGGCTAGTCCAGGGATCAAATACAAGGAAGATGGGCCTCAAATGAATTAATTCTTATGATCAGCCCAGACCACAATTAATTCATAAATATTAATTCATTCCACTAGAGAATCAATATTGACTTACACTTTTATTACCGATGATGAGTCGGGCTTGTATTTAGAATTATTAGACCTCTGTATTTATAATATTTGACATCGATGAATTAATTAAAGCTCTGACAGCTTATATTAATTAATCTCTTTGTAATCCTTAAGTAGTACCACTCAACCCTTATTATTGTGCCTAAACTTAATCAACCTGCAGGGTTTAACGCAATAAACCTTTTGAGCTCCTTAAGGGGATGTCATTATCTTATACCGGATACGGGTACTAATACAGATAACCAAATATCATATATTAACCGCTATCACCCAAGATACAGAGTACTCAAGTTAATATATAACTCTCACCTATAGTAAATCAAAGTGATACACGAATCAACATATATATTTGAAACCTTTTTAGTATTAAGATCTTATTAAGTCATCGAGATCTTGATCCTTCACATATGTCAGATAGAAGAATACATCTCACTGTTATCCTATCAATACGTTACGACGTACCAGTACAGACAAGTAGTCAAGACAAACTCCTTCCATCTATACTGCAGCTTAAACCAATGACTCGTCCTAGAGTCATCTCGGTTGTGATCAATTTATATCTCTTAAGGTTATTCCAATTATATGGTCTTCTGTGGTCTACAATACACCATATAATCTACTTATATAGAGAAAGGATATACATATGCAATCATGAATACAATCACATAGGAGATTAAATAGTGAACTTAGGAAACATTGTATACAAGCATAAAACGTTCTTGCTTTCAGTATACAAATCCAACACTATGCACTCGCACTACTACTAGCATTGGGATCTGGTGTAGGCAGCTGCCCGCGCTAAGACAGCTTTGGGAGCCCGAACTTAGGCAGCACTTTAAATTTTTTTTAACCCACTTAATGCCCACGCTAAGGCGGCTCTGGGAGCTCGCGCTTAGGCGACTTCTAGGTCTTAAGTGCTCGTGCTATCACCAGCATTGGGATCCGGTGTAGGCAGCTGCCCGCGCTAAGCCAGCTCTGGGAGCTCGAACTTAGGCGACATTCTAAAATTTTCCCCACTTAATGCCTGCGCTAAGGCAGCTCTGAGAGCTCGTGCTTAGGCGACTTCTAGGTCCTAGGTGTTCGCGCTACCACCAGCATTGGGATCTGGTGTAAGCAGCTGCCCGCGCTAAGCTAGCTCTGGGAGCTCGAACTTAGGCGACATTCTAAAACTTTTCTCCACTTAATGCCCACGCTAAGGCAGCTTTGAGAGCTCGCGTTTAGACGACTTCTAGGTCCTAGGTGCTCGCGCTACCACCAGCATTGGTACCTCCCTTCGTTGTCCGATAGATGATATGCTCCACCGCCTAGTACCTCTGTTACCACAAAAGGGCCTTCCCAATTAGGATCAAACTTCTTGGCTGGATGCAGTGCGTGTTGGATTTGTATACTGAAAGCAAGAACGTTTTATGCTTGTATACAATGTTTCCTAAGTTCACTATCTAATCTCCTATCTGATTGTGTTCATGATTGCATATGTATGTTCTTTATCTCTATATAAGTAGATTATATGGTGTGTTGTAGATCACAGAAGACCATATAATTGGAATAACCTTAAGAGATATAATATGATCACAGCCGAAATAACTCTAGGACAAGTTATTGGTTTAGGCTGCAGTATAGATGGAAGTAGTTTGTCTTGGCTACTTGTCTATACTGGTACGTCATTACGTATTGATAGGACCACAGTTTGAGATGTATTCTTCTATCTGACTTAAGTGAAGAATCAAGATCTCGGTGACTTATAAATCTTAATACTAATAAGTATTCAGATATATATATTAATTCGTATATCACTTTGACTTACTATGGGTGAAAGTTATATACTAACTCGAGTACTCTGTATCTTGGGTGATAGCGGTTAATATATGATATTTGATTATCTGTATTAGTACCCGTATCCGGTATAGGATAATGACATCCCCTTAAGGAGCTCAATAAGGTTTATTACGCTAAACCCTGCAGGTTGATTAAGTTCAGGCGTAATAATAAAGTTTGAGTGGTACTGCTTAAGGAATTATTAAGAGATTAATTAATTTAAGCTGTCAGAGCTCTAATTAATTAATGGATGTCGGATATTTTAAATACGGAGATTTAATAAGTCTAAATACAAGCCCCGACTCATCACCGGCAATAAAGGGCTAAGTCAGTATCGGTTCTCTAGTGGAATGAACTGATATTTATAAATTAATTATGGTCTGGGCTGACCATAGATAAATTAATTTATTTGAGGCCCATCTTTATTCCTTGTATCTGGTCCCTGGGCTGGCCCAATGTCTCCTAGCCCTAGAAGAGACAGAAATCGTCCCCCTCACTAATGTAGCGCCCCCTACGTATTTTAATTCTATTAAAATACAGCTGTCAGCTCTCAGGAAAACACACTGATAAAATTAGGGTTTTTGAGAGCAGAGAAAGGCGCAGGAAACGTGAGTGGTCATTCTGTCTTGGGAATTTCCATAGCTCGTTGTCCATCCAACGTTGGGAATTGAGCGGGATACAGTCGAGAAGATCAGAGCTGGAGTCAGATTTTCGCAGGAAACCATGTTCTGGCAGTCTCCGTAAAACGGCCATAACTTCCTCCATAGAACTCCGATTCAGACGAATCAGGCGGTCACGGAAAGCTCTTTCGAAGACGAAGAAGTCGTATTTCTGCACAAAATACGATTGGAGGTCGTTTGAGGGGTCAAACGGAGCGTTGAAGTTGGCTGACCTGTTCAGCGACAGATTGACGAATTCTTCTGAATTCTTCAGGTATTTCTGAACTCCAACGTGCAGCTGTTAAATTCATAGGAGCATGTTAGGATTTAATCGTTGTATGGTAAATTAATAATAACCAAGAAACGATCATCGGGCAAACGGAACGTTAATTCAGTTTAATATTCCTTCAGTGCGTCCGTCCATTTTAATACCAGATCTCCCTTGTTAAATTTCCTGACTGCCACTTTCTTGTCGAACCCTGCCTTGATGATACTCTTATACTTTGCAGCCCTGAGAACAGCCGCGTCTCTACTCAGCTCGATAAAATCCAGATCCAAATGCCGCGGAGCTCGTCATTTTGTATGGGGTCATAATGCAAGGCCCTGTGTGATGCCAGGTATACCTCCGCTGGTATTACAGCGTTGGAACCATACACTAGTGTAAATGGTGCCTCCTCTGTAGCTGTCTTTGGACTGGTATGATGAGCCCACAGGACCCTGTCCAGCTCTTCCGCCCATCTGCCCTTACTTTTTTCCAGTCCTTTTTTCAGCCCTTCACATATTGTGCGATTGGTAAGTTCTACTGACCATTAGCCTGTGTATGGGCTATAGATACGAAGCGTTGTACAAAATCCATCCTATGACAAAATTCCTCGATCTGTCTTCCTGTAAACTATGTCCCATTATCAGAGGCGAGCACTCTAGGTGACCCATATCTGCAGTAAATGTTGCGCCACAAGAACCTCTCAATGGTATATTTGTCGATCTTTATCACTGCTTCCGCCTCTACCCACTTAGAGAAGTAATCCACTGCCACTATATGGAAGCACTTTTCTCCCGGGGCTATGGAAAGCTTCCCCACGATATCAATTCCCCACTTGTCGAAATGACAAGTGGCATACATTGTACCCATGGTTTCCCCCGGGACATTGATGCGCGGGGCGTATTTTTGACAAACCTCACATTTCTTGACAAACTGTTTTGCGTCCTCCGCCATTGTAGGCCAATAAAACCCAGCCCTAACTATTTTCCTCATCAAATCTTTATACCCAGTGTGGTTACCGCAGCAACCCTGATGAATTTCCCTAATAGCGAATTGGACTTCCTCGGGAGACAGACATTTCAACAATGGATGAGTGAAGGACCATTTATACAATTGATCGTTGATAATACAATATCTGCCATAAAGGCAGCGCTGAGAAATAACTGGGTCAAGCTGTTCCCCTGTTCGTAAGAAGTGGATAATGGGTGTTCACCAGTCTTCCTTTATGTCCACGCTTAGGACACCATGTTTACCCTCTGCACTAGGCTCAAAAAGCAAGGTTACAGAATCTGTCCAACTATGTTCGACCACGCTAGCCATCCGTGCCAGTAGGTTAGCTCTGTTGTTTTGTTCCTGCAGTACTTGTTCAATGAGGCAGTTTTGGAATTTGGACATCAATTCCCTGGCCCTGACATTATATGCTGCCTTTCGGCTTTCCCTAATGTCGTATTCACCCAATAATTATTGCACTACTAGTTGTGAATCTGATTTCAGATGCACAGACTCAGCTCCCAGCTCTGACAAGATCTTCAGAGCTTTGACCATACTTGTCTTCGCTATTAGACAAACGTTGCTCATAATTAAAAGCAAACTGTAAATCATCGTCCGTGGGGGATTGAATATAAATGCCCACACTGCAGCCCTCCTTGGTGACAGACCTATCGACAAATGCCCTCCAGGGCTTCTGTTTTTAAGCTCTGGTAGTCTCTTGTATGAAATATGCTAAAGCCTATCCCTTGATTGCGGTTCGTAGTTCGAAGTCCACGTCATACTCGCTCAACTCGATTGCCCACTTCACCATTCTTCCCGACAAATCTGGTCGCCCCAAAGTTTGCTTGAATGGCAATGACATACGCACGATGACCTTGTGTGCCAGAAAGTATGGTCTTAATCTTTGAGCCGTGACCAACACGATCAACGCTGCCCGTTGAATCTCAGAGTAATTTAGCTATGCCCCCTGTAACATCTTACAGACAAAATAAATTGGCATCTGCTACCCCCCATTCTTTCCTGATGAAGACTGATCCCAAGGATTTTGTCCCCACTGCTATGTATAGATATAAAATTTCTCCAGCCCTCGGCATGGTAAGCACTGGGAGCTCCGCTAGATATTTTTTCAACTGATCAAACGCTTGCTAACAATTTTGAGTCCATTCAAATTTTGTCCCTTCCGTAGAATTTTGAAAAAAGGTAAACTCCAATCCGCCAATCAAGAGATAAACCGCCCAAGTGTTGTGAGTCTCCCATTTCACGTCTGCACCTCTTTAATATTCCTGGGTGGCGTCATGTTCATGATAGCCTGTACTTTATCCCTGTTTACCTCGATGCCCTGTGGGGTTACCTGATAGCCCAAGAATTTTCCCGTTTTGACCCCAAACGTACATTTATTCAGATTCAGCATCAGTCTGTGCTGTCGGATAACCCTGAACACCTCTTCAAGTCTGACAGATGTGAAGTGACAGCCCTGCTTTGTACCATCATATCATCAACATATACTGACATGATTCACCCGATCTGATTTTGAAAGATCGTATCCATTATGCGCTGATACGTACCTCCGGCGTTCTTAAGCCCAAATGGCATTCTAGCAAATCAAAAAACCCCACAACATACCGGGAAGGCCATCTTAGAGATGTGTTCTGGGTGCATGCTGATTTGATGATAGCCCTGAAAGGCGTCCATCATGGACAATAACTCACGCCCAGTGGTTGAGTCGACTAACTGATCTATACGAGGCAAAGGGTAGCAGTCCTTTGGGCAAGCTGCATTTAAGTCCCTATAATCCACGCACATTCGCCATTCATTTTCTTTTTTCTCCACCATCACTGCATTGGACAGCCAAACAAGATATTGCACTTCCACTATATGACCCGCCTATAATAAAGCTTTTACTTGTTCCCTGATCGCTGCATCCTTCTCCAGCCCAAAATGCCTTGTTTTTTGAATAACCGGCTTCCTCGTCGGATCCACATTCAAGCAGTGCTCCGCTAGTGTTCGGTCAATCACTTTCAGATCAGATGTGGTGAAAGCAAACACGTCGGCATTGCGCTGCAAGCATTCTATCACTTCTCTCTCCAGAGCTGGAGACATCTCTGTACCCACCCGAGTGGTAAAACATATCTTTCTCGGAAAGAACTCCACTAACATGCATCTGTAATCGGTTGATATCATTGGTTATTTCTCGGGAGATCTCCCGATCTCCTCAATCTCAGCTTGTTCTGCTGCATTTTCGGAGCTACCTCCAGCTCTGGCAATCTTCTCCGCTGGCCCTCCTTGCGATCTTTGAGTTTTCTTAGATCCAGCCTGGGACGTTAAGCTCCTGACGAAGCACTCCTTTGAGGTAACCTGGTTTCCAATCACTTCCCCAGCCCGACCGCCCTCAAGCGAGAACTTCATTTTTAGATGGTACATGGAAATCACGGCCTGAAAGGCATTCAGCGCTGGCCTCCCAATGATGATATTATAACGTGATTTTGGAAATTTCATCACCAGAAACTTAAGGATACGAGTTCGTGAAGCCCCATCCTTTTCCCATGTCATTGGCAGCTCCAGAGATCCCATCGGCAAAATAGATTATCCCGTAAAACCATACAGTGGATTGCCTGGCGGTTTCAGGGTGGCATCCATAGCCATGGCTGTTGACTCAACCTAAAACACCTCTAGATTGGCTTGCAATAGGACAAGGACACTCTAGCAATGGTAAGTTGACCCAAAGTCATCTCTCAAGGAAGATTTTACAGGGCTTTTAATTGCATCACACGAAAACAGTAAAGTAAAGTTTGATTAATCTAATTTAACTAAAGCTTGTAAATAAAAACTTAACTTAAAACTAAACTTAGAATTAACTAGACAGAAAAGAACAAAACATAAGAACGCATGCATAAAGAAATCATTAAACCCTAGGCAAAAATAAACGATTAAGTAAAGCTACTAAGAATTAAACGCTACTATGCTAACAATTTAAATACTTGTAAATAAAAGGTTCTAATCTAATTGACATAAAAGAAATCATAAATTGAAAGCTTAACATAATTCATAACGATGCAAAGAAATTAAAGTAAATACGAAATACCATAAAACATCGCGAGGATGAAATCACTGTCACTTGATTACAACTTTGAAATGGAAAACTAAATCAAACGTAAATATAAAGGTAACTTGAACAAAAACTATGAAACTCAAAGAACTCGAAAGCTAGAAAAACCCTAAGTGCTTTGGTTGCCTGAACGGAAGATCAATAATTCCCAAAGGCAAAAGAGTGTGTTTCATGATGAGCCGTTAAGCCCTTTATATAGACTTCCTTTCATCAGCCCTAAAGACCATCAAGACGGCCCAGCCAAACTGGGCCTAAGAGATAGAGTCATGTACGCCCAGGAGAGTTCAGGCTTGGAAGAGTGTGCGGCATGTAACGGCAGCGCTGGCGAGTGATTTGCCAGCTCTGGAGCAGTGCTGGTGGCCTTGCGAGTGATTGCCAGCGCTGGCAACCTTGCGCGCAATAGTCAGCTCTGGCGACGTAGTCAGCTCTGTAGACATAGTCAGCTCTGTAGAGTTTGGTCAGCTCTGAAATAGTCGGCTCTGGAAATGTAGTCAACTCTGGAGATGTAGTCTGCTCTGGAGATGTAAGTTCAGCTCTGGCATATGAAATTCAACTCTGTCGAGCTTGGTCAGTTCTGGCGCAGGATTGTCAACGCAGCTCTAGCACAGGAATGTCAGCTCTGGATATCGATTGTCAGCTCTGGCACCTTGGTCAACTCTGACTATCTAGGTTAGCTCTGGCGATGTTGAGCTCTGACTCTGAAAATTTACTCTGCTATGGATTTCAGCTCTGATTATGGAACAACAACACTGACGGTCTTGTCAACGCTTGGCAAGGCAGCAGAGTATGGCACCACTTTGAGCCCAAATACGCACTTTCTGAACAAAATCTCCAAAATATCATTCTTTCTCCTATTTTATCAAAATCTCTTGCAACACATCAAACAGACTCATAAACGCACCAACTTCCAGAATATTTAACTCAAATTTAGCACAATCAATCCCCCAAATTAAGAACAATTAGGCATAAATCAGCTGTTAAATAGTCTTTGTAAATTATATTCACAGCGCTGCCAGAAACTATGAATATGCGGTGCACAGTGCAATTTGCCACATCCGCAGAGAAAACTAAAGCATCATCGTGCGGGTGAACCAGCCCGGCATGATCCTCCGTCCCGAAAGAAATACTCGGCTCCCTCGCAGTGCTGCGGACACTCATGACTTGTCTGGTCAAAATTCCAGCCCTACACGGATGGATGTTCTGCTTTCGCGCCCTGTTGGATATGGGCCCATTTTCTTCGCCGATAATCATGTGCACTTGCCTCTTTTCCTCACGGGGCAGAGGAGCAACCCTGCGATCATCCCCTGGATTCCCTTGCTCTCTCCCAGCTCTGGGATTATAGTTATTGTCTTGCAAGTGCGGGGGTGGTGTTTGTTTAACGAATTGATCCAGCCTTCCCTGTCTTACCAAAATTTTCAATTGGTGACACAGAAACCCACATTACTAGTAGGGTGTCCGTAATGATTATGGTACTGGCAAAGCAGGCCATTCGGTCCAGGCTTAGGGGCCCCCGTAGCCAAATCTCGCGAAGCCCTGAACCACAGTTCATTCTTGATTAATAAAAATTTTCTTCTTGAGGCTTATTCAGTGGGGTTGTTAGTAAGTCGGTTAACATTATGTACCCCTCTAAATGTTTGCTCCTTTTGAGCGGGCTGGTATGTTGGCTGTGCTTCTCCTGTCAGCACTCAGGGCGGCAGTCCCCTGTATGGTGCCTTCCCTTGGTAGCGAGTATCTGAAGATTCGACTCCATTTTCCACTTTCTTGGGCCTGTTACCGCTATGTTCTATCTTTCGAGCAGCTCTGGCCTCCTCCAACTGTATATACCTTGGAAGTCGGGCTAGAATGTCGTCAAAGTCCCGCGGTTGTTTTACTTGCAAATTATCGAAGAAAGCCCCAAGTCTTAAACCACGTACAAAGGCATAACCCTTAATCTGAGATTTAGCCTTTGGAACCACCAACGATGCCTTGGTGAAATGCGCGGAAAACTCCTTTGGAGTCTCGATAGGTTCTTGTTTTAAGTCCATCAATGACATAGCAGTCTTTGCGGCCCGCTTAGACCTCGTGAATTGGTGCATGAATGCATCATATAGCTGTTCAAAAGAATGAATAGAATCCAGTTCCATAGCTCGGAACCACTGGTGGGCCATCCCTGTCAAGGTAGTAGAACAGATTCTACACTTAATCCCCTCCGTGTACTGATGTAGCGTAATCATGGTCTTGAATCTAGCCATGTGTACCTATGGGTCATCAGATCAGTCATATTCCATGTTAATGGGTTTGTAGTGATGAGGCAACAGATCTGCCAAGATGTACTCCGAAAATGGACTTGATCCCGTCCTAGCAGTAGTTTCAGGATAATATTGGTGGTGACGACTTTCTTCTTTTTCCTCACCTGGGAAGCGCCGACTAGCATGCTTGCACTTACTTTTGCCAGCTCTGCTGGTATGCTTGTTTTTCTCCCTCAAATGGTCACGTTGATCCCGGTGACTCTCAGCCCTGGAATGGGTAGAGTCTTCATAACGTCCCCTCTTTCATGAGACAACCTTGCTTCTTTCTTTCTTTCTCTTTTTCCTCAATCACTTCCTCTAACTCTTGGAGGTGTCGTTGCATAGCTGAGACCCTCTCTTGCAACCGGACTGGATCCTCCAGCTCTGTACCCTTCTCTTGTCGTTCCGTGACATATCTAGTTTGACTGGAAGTGTCCCTGATATCCTCAATACCCTCCATATCTCCCGGAAACAAAGGTTCCGGACGACGCTCATCTCTGACCTTCTCAACCCTGGCCTCCCCAGTCCCTTTCAGGGGAACAACAACAGTGCTCTTTACCAAGGGTGTTGGATTTTCAGTTGGCTGTCCCCCAGGAATAGTTTGAGTCGGCAGCCCTGAGGTCCCTAGCCCTGCAATCGTTGGTAATCCCAAGTTCAGTGGTGGTGTGGACGTTCGCAACACCTGTCTCATGCAGGCGTAGCTCAGAAAGGATAACATTTGTTCCGTCATAGTGACATTAACTAGTCCCGTTCCCTATGCAGTCGATCCCTGTGCAGTTGGAGTCACCTGCAGCCCTGACAGTACAGGCCTGAGTGGGCCAGTAGGTGTGAAGTCCTCAACCCGGATTCCCTCATTAGTTACGGTAGCAGTTCTAGTAGGAGCAGGAGCCATGCCTTTTTCTGCAAAATCCCCCATCAGATTTTTGATGATGTTTGCGTCTTCCATTACCTGTAGAAACAAAGTTAAAAATCTCAAAAAAGAATAATATAAGGTAAATTCCCCAGATAATACGTGTTTTTATTCGCAGAGATAACAGCTCATAATTCCCATGAAGAATTGCCATAAAAAGACCAATTCCCACTCGATACAGAGATCATGCAAGAAATTCCCAAGAAATTCGGTGAATCTGAAAGATCCCTGCCTCAAATAAAGCGACAGAAAGCCAAATCCCAAAAATTCCATAGATATGCAAATAAGAAACTCCCAACACCACAAGAAACATGAATTCAAACGAAAATCAGTGCAAGAAACATCATAAAAATACGAAAGACACATAGAATCTAAAATCATCTAAGATGCATGTAAAATTAGGAAGACCCAAGCAAACACCCCATCATGAAACCGATCGAAACACCACAAAATACCCACAAACGAACATATATGCCCCTCAAACCCGAATTCCCGACAAAGATATGCAACTTTTGCCAAGAAATTTGGACGAGCAGAGTTCATGCACAGATTTCTTCACGTCTTTAACTCGATCCGCAGTTCCCACAGACAACGCCAGTTGATGTGTTCGATAATTTCACCCTTTAATTATGGAGAGAATAATTCACCTGTAATGCGTAGTGAATCGAGAGAGAGTGATGAAAATAGCTAAAGCAGGAGAAAAGTATTGTATTGAGTGTTTAGAATAGCGTGTGTTTACAATGGCAGGCACATCTCATATTTATAGGCATTTACAAATAGGGGTAGATCGGTAATTTCACATTTGATAGCGACCCCAGTAGTTAGGAATTATCTTCGAGATTGTTATTGATCAGTTATGCCTTCAGTCCTTTCCAGCGCTGCACGCGTTCGCCAGCTCTGAAGCTTTTTCCCTGGATACGTCAGCCCTGCCTGAATCCGCTAGTTCTTTGTCGCTTTATTTTAGATCTAACTTCTGATCTGCTTTCCTCTTCTCTAACCATATCAGCCCTGACACCCTTAGTGTTAGAACCCTCTCGAAATGGTCCAGAAGCTTCTGCCCTTCATGTTTTTCCCTAAAAATATTATTCTAGCCCTTTGTTTCCTTTCTGTTTCCAACGCTGACTCCTCCGATGCTGCCAGGTTTACCTTACGCATATTTTACTCCTCATCAAGTTGTTTTATAGCAAAAAATTCCCCTAAAAGACTTATTTATGTTTGAGGGTCTCTTCAAAATTATTAAAAAATTGCTGAACCAAATTGAAAGATATTGAATCACAAAATGGTATCAGAGTGGGTTTTTATTGGAAAATTATATTTTTTAATTAATCCTATGTGGGAGGAGACTCCAAATAAAAATATGGATCCGAACAAATATTCGAGATGCAATGCATACAAGATTATTCTTCAAGGTATGGAGGGTATGGGAGATAGTCTACGAGACAATCTCATATGGTGCGAACAATGCCTTGGAGGGCATGCTCATCGAGAAGAAGGTGTGAAAACTATTCGTGAAATTATCATAAATATTGAATATCATCAAGACAGAAGATCCCGAGGAAGAAGATAAGAAGAGAAAGATGATGTTACACAAGAATGTTCCTCCTCCCAAGGACTATGGACGTCCGAGGGGTTCCTAATGGAATGAAAAGATGGTGGTGGTCAACAATCAACGCCACCCACAAAAACAAAAGAATCAGTTTCAGTTTCGGAGAGATGAAGGTCCGTCCAGACTGAACTATTATCAGTCTAGACCACAAAAGACCTAGAACCCTCACAACCAACCAAGGGGGAAGAAGAATGAGAAGAGACTGAATCAGATTCAGTCTAAACGTGAGCAGCAGCCGATGAGACAAACTGACTATCAGTCTAGACTAACTCAGTCTTATCTGAGACAGTTTCAGTCTAGACACTTTTAGTTTCAGTCTAGACAATTTTAATCTAGACACATGAAGGCATCAGTCTAAGCAAACATCAGTATCGCAGATGAGATATCACACTGATAGGAAGACACCTCCAGTTTGCTAGAGACAAGACATAAAGAAGAAGGAGATGCTAAAGAAGAAGCAGAATGCTCCAAGAAGGCCACCAGTGCAAACTGAAGTCAGAGCAACCTCAGTCAAACTGGACAACCTCAATAAAAAAGCATCTCCTCCGCATGCCAAAAAGAAGATTTGGGTTCCGAAAGGAACAACTAATGTGCAAGGACCCAAACAATAAATGGGTACCTAAAACTCTTCTTTCTTACAGGATAAATCCAGGAAACAAAATAAAGAGAAAGAAGAAGCACAGGCACCAAAGACCACTTGGTACCTAAACAGTGGATGCTCAAAACACATGACTAGATTCAAAGAATATCTAACCCATTGGCTGGAGAAGGGTGGATCCAAAGTCGCATTTAGAGACAACTCACTAGGAGAAACAAAAGGCCACGGTGTTCTAAACATGGGTAACACATGTATCTCGAACGTTAGCTATGTTTTTGGTTTAAAACATAATCTATTATCTGTGAGTCAGTTTTGCGATAGTGGATTTTCTGTGAAGATCAAGAAGGATAAATTCACAATGAAAAATAGCAATAAGAAGGTGGTACTAAAGAGGATCAGACAAGGAAACCTTTATGTGGTTCATGGGAAGATAGTCATCCGGAGACCTGCCTCAACAACAAGAGCCATGCCGAACTCAACTGGTTATGGCACAAGAAGCTCAACCACCTAAACTTCAAAACCATCAATAAGCTTGCCAAGCATCAGCTGGTGGAAGGATTACTATAAATAGTCTTGCAGAAGAGGCAAGAGTGTGGAGCATGCCAGAGAGGAAAGAAGACCAAAGCTTCATTCAGATCGAAAACTGGTCACTCATCAGAACGCATATTGCAACTGCTCCACATGGATCTATTCGGACCTGTGTCACCTCGAAACTATAACGGTAAAAAATATAATTTTGTTATAGTTGATGATTACTCACGCTATACATAGGTTGTTTTCGGGCACAAGAAAAACAAAACACTGGAGAAGCTGCTAAAATTGAAAAGCAGACCGGCGTCATCAGTATCAGATCAGATAGAAGGACTGAATTCCTAAATGCTACAGTAACAAGCCCATTTTTCGTGCTCTTTTTGTGCATCTTTTAGGTCTAGATCGAGTCTTCTTTTTATTTGTTTTGTGTCTTTTGTGTTTGGGAGGACACATTTTGGATATAAGGACAGGTGGACGGGATCTTGGGCATAGCATACTGCATTCCGCAAAAGAGATAAAGATTTGAGATCATTCATAGGCACAACAATTGTACTCCTATGCCCAGCCCAAGTACCGTGCGGGATCCAGTTGCGTTCCAAGGCACAACGGCGACACAGGAGCAAAATATGGCATTCAAGGGCAAAGCAGAAAATATTGGTGTTCAAGGGCACAGCCGCAAGTTAGAGGACAAGCAAAATCTAAGCAGAAATATGAAGTTGACTTTAAGGCACAACCTAGCATACAAGAGGAAATCCACTTACCATGTATAAGAGGATCGAACCTGATTTACTTGATAAAGTTATGGGATGCATATTTGATCTGGGCTAAACATATATGGAAAGAAATCTTAGCAACTTGGCTGCACCCAAAAACACTAGCCGTCGTGCCTAGAAACCCTAGCTGCTGCGTCCAAAAGTCCTAATGTACATGGACCTGGCCCAAGGCCCACTACCACTCTCTATATAACTCTCTATATAAGGATGCACTCTCCTACGCCCAGGATAACGAATTTCAAGAGCTGCGACTTTAAATCATCTTTATCATTTTGTTCACTTCACTTTATCACTATTTAGTCATTAGAGTAGTTTGGGAAGCCATGGCTTAGTTTAGTTTGTTATTTTGTCTTGTTTGTATTTGCTCTGCCCAAGGTTGGTTTTGGTCAGCGATGCTTTTCGTATTGAGCTTCGATGATAAATCCAAGTATGTTATTTTCTATCTTTTCCTTTACCTCTGTTTATTTCATTATGCCTAGTTAATTTTTTCTTCCTGGTGTGGGCATATCGAGTTAAGTTTATGGGCATATGAAATCGTGAGGTCAAAGTGGGCACAAGATTTGTGCAGTCACATTCCCGAAGCATTTGGCCTGATGCTTATACAACTTGGGCAAACCCGGCACTTATCCGGTAGGTACTGTTCTAGGCACGATCATGTTACAAGCAAGAAGTGGGCTCAAGTTAGGAGAAATCCAGCTCCACATAGTGCGGCAAATGTGGAAAAGGTGGCCGTATGCCTTCGGACATGCTTATGGGCCATTTGGGTCCGCCAAGCCAATGCGTCTTGGGTATACCCACACAACTTAAGTTTTGCCGTGGGGAATCTACCAAGGCAGAGGGAGGAGGGGTGTACACCCCCACTCGACATGAAGGGCGTGGATGAGGACGGGGTAGGCATGCGCACGTGACACCAAAAAAGGGCCCCAGCCTATTAATCGAGTTTCCATAACCAAAGATGTGTAGGCACAATGAAAATCCTTGAACCTATGAGCAATGATTGTACCCAGACTTAACGAGATTGTGCCCAGACCAGGTTATCTTTACTTTTAATATTTTTCTTTATTTTATTTCAGTTTCTCCTTTCCGGGCACAGCCTTCTGTCCCACGCTCTTACCATAGTGATACTACTGTGATTATGACATCGTGACGGGAGAGAAGTATACACCAACTCCTCGTAGGATCAATTCTATACTTATCGCTAGCGGGACCTAGCTGTGGGCATAGAAAAATTATAAATGTATTTGCACGAAGAGTTTCTTCCGCACAACGACAAAAGGCAAATGATCACCTCCATCAAATTGGCGCCGTTGCCGAGGAATTAGATTTTTCAGTATTTTTCTCTCGATGTTTTTCATTGTTTGTGTTCTAGTCTAACATGGGCTGGTTAAGACGTGAGGAGATTACCACCATTGGAAACGGAAATTCCGACATGGCTCCTCAAATTGGTGTCATTGTTGGGGTGTTAGGTTTCTAGTAATTCTTTTCTCGTTTTGACCATAGTATTTTCCTCTCTTTTGTTGGAGCCTAACATGACAGGTAATGACGAGAAAAGGGTGTGACCCGAGGGCAAAGCTAGTGCATCAGAGGCACAACGTGAGGATGGTGGAGTCTGCCCAAAGCCTCCGATCAGAGCAACAATGCAACGCTCTCTACCTAAAACCTGCTCAACCAGTCCATCTAACCAAAATGATGACATCTAAAAAATCTTGGGCATAACCCAAGAGATAATGATGGAGGTTCTCTGTGCCTAGAACGCCTGATTTGCCCACATATGATTCATATCCCCATCTTAGTGTCCTTTTTTGTTTCCTCCCTTGTCTTTTGTGTGTTTCAAGTCTTTTCTTTTTTTGTGTCTTTTTGTGGCCCTCTTTGCCCTGGCACTTTGCCTAAGGTAAAGTGTGTGAGTGGTTAAGGCCGTTTGTTGCTTGTATGTATGTATGTGTTCTTTTTGTTTTGGTTGTGTTTGCCTCCTTTCTAACTCACTTTGCCCAAAGCAAAGTATGTGAGTGGGGAGGCATTCCGTGTTGCTTTTGTGTGTCGTGTCTGACCTAGCATGATGTGTGATTTGAACTTTGGGCATGATAATTATGTATTATTATATGAATATTTGATTTGAGCATGCCTAGGGATAGTGAGTATGAGGGATTACTTATGTTAAGCATTTATCATGTGAGGTTTGAGCTTATCATGCAATATATGTTTAAACCAAGCATGATTTCATTTTTGTGTGCATTTTTTCCTTTGACTTTGAGTAGAACCAGAACTTGCCTGCATTCTGGTCAAAGCCTCATTGAATTGGTCTATGGAACTTAGATGATTTAGGCATTTTCTTTCACTTAACTCATATGACAAACCCTACGTACTAACCTTTGTACAACCCCTTTGAGTTTGTTCGTTTCAATTGAAAAATCACTTAAATTTGCCCATATAAATGAGCCTGCCCGGTCTAATGAATTAGGGAAAAGAAGAAGTCAAAAGAAAAGAGAAGTCGTAGGAATAAAAGGGGAGAGGTTATGCCTATAATCACAGATTTCATTGTGCCCCTTATGTGAAAAGAAAAAAAAAAGAAAAAAAAGAAAAAAATAAAGAAAATAAAGTCCATGTTGTTTGTGCTTAGGCCCGTAAGAATTAGTGCAAAGTCTTATGTAAGGAAGGGATGGGTAGTTGTGCCCAGAACAGAACTCATTTGACCTTAGTCCAGAGCCATAAATTTTTCCCCATGTGTCTTAAGCCACATTACAACCCTAATAAGACCTAAGGATAAGGACCTAAGACCAATATTTTTGAGAGACGGAGGCATAAGAAGGCAGGCAAGCTTATGGTGAACGCTCTGGTCAGAGGATACGAGTAAATATACTTAGCCCATATACACAGAGCGAAGAATGTTTAGTAAGAAACCCCCTCATTGCTCAACATGTTTTTCCCGAATCACTTTAGGGCAAATCTTTCTTTATTCTGCTTGCATGCATAAATGTTTCTCTGCCCAGAGTGCTTATTATGTTGATTGCTTTGGTCTGTTTGAGTCTTTATTTTCTTTATCTTTTTATTTTTAGTTTTATGCATATTGCATTAACACGCTTGAGGACAATGCATGCTTAAAGTGTGTGAGTGTAACGAGCCATTTATTCGTGCTCTTTTTGTGTGTCTTTTAGTTATAGATCGAGTCTTCTTTTTGTTTGTTTTGTGTCTTTTGTGTTTGGGAGGACACATTTTGGGCATAAGGACAGGTGGACGGGATCTTGGGCATAGCATACTGCATTCCGCAAAAGGGGCAAAGATTTGAGATCATTCATGGGCACAACAGTTGTACTCCTATGCCCAGACCAAGTACCGTGCGGGATCCAGTTGCATTCCAAGGCACAGCGGCGACACAGGAGCAAAATCTGGCATTCAAGGGCAAAGCAGAAAATATTGGTGTTCAAGGGCACAGCCGCAAGTTAGAGGACAAGCAAAATCTAAGCAGAAATATGAAGTTGACTTTGAAGCACAACATGGCGTACAAGGGCACAGCACGCACCCATCAACATAAGGAAAGAAGAAGGCGGATATCCACTTACCGTGTATAAGAGGATCGGACCTGCTTTACTTGCCAAAGTTATGAGATGCATATCTGATATGGGCAGCATATATGGAAAGAAATCTCAGCAACTTGGCTGCGCCCAGAAACCCTAGCCGCCGTGCCTAGAAACCCTAGCTGCTGCGCCCAAAAGCCTTAATGTACATGGACCAGGCCCAAGGCCCACTACCACTCTTTATATAACTCTCTATATAAGGATGCACTCTCCTACGCCCAGGACAACGAATTTCAAGAGCTGCGACTTTAAATCATCTTTATCATTTTGTTCAGTTTACTTTGTCACTATGTAGTCACTAGAGTAGTTTGGGAAGTCATGGCTTAGTTTAGTTTGTTATTTTGTCTTGTTTTTATTTGCTCTGTCCAAGGTTGGTTTTGGGCAGAGATGCTTTTTGTATTAAGCTTCAATGATAAATTCAAGTATGTTATTTTCTATCTTTTCTTTTGCCTTTGTTTATTTCATTATGCCTAGTTACCTTTTCCTTCCTGATGTGGGCATATCGAGTTAAGTTATGGGCATATGAAATCGTGAGGTCAAAGTGGGCACAAGATTTGTGCAGTCACATTCCCGAAGCATTTGGCCTGATGCTTATACAACTTGGGCAAACCCGGCGCTTTATCCGGCCGGTACTGTTCTGGGCACGATCAAGTTACACGCAAGAAGTGGGCTCAAGCTAGGAGAAATCTGACTCCACATAGTGCGGCGAATGTGAGAAAAGTGGTTGTATGTCTTTGGAGATGCTTATGGACCATTTGGGTCCACCAAGCCTGATTGGGCGTATTTATACGCATTTATTTGGGGGATTTTTGTATGTTTTATATGCTTAATTCGTGTTAAATATCATCTTTTGGATTGAATTTAAGTCTCATGTGAATTTTGATGGTATTTGATAGATTTTTGAAGAAAAGACTTGGCTTTGAGAAGAATTTTGAAGCTTTGAAGTGGTAGAGAATGAAGGCTGCGCGCACAAAGATTAATAGGCCGAAGCTTGAATTTCTATTGGTGGATTAAATTTTTGACTTTCGTGGGTTTGTCATATGCGCCACTTTTTCTTAGATCAATTTAGTTTATTAGTATTAGGCCTTTATTATGTTTTATGGGCTTTCACGCCACTTAGTTAGATTAGTTTAGGTCTTTAGTTTTGTTTAATTAGTTAAGGCCCATGTAGGCGCCCCTGATCTCAGTTTTAGTTTATTAGGTTTTGTTTTATTTTATTTCCTTATCATATTAGGCTTATAAAAATATACTTATTAGACAACACCATATCAGACGAAAATTTTGGGAGCAGAAGTCTGGACGTGAATTTTTGGAGCTTTTCAATTCAAGTTTTATTCCTTCGTCTTTCCTTTGCAATTAATTATTTATTTTGTTTGATTTATTTTATTTATGAGTTGTAGCTAATTTCGTTTATTCCAGCAACGATTAGGAAAGCACTAGCAAGATTATTCTATGAGATCTAATTTGTTCTTATACTTTATTTTATGCTTGTATCTGTGATTCTCCGTGTTTATCATCATTAATTGTTTTAATCCATTAGGTAGTGCGCAATATTTAGTGGGTTATAATTAATTATACAGCCAATTGAACCGGCCATCCGTAATTGTGGTTTAGGTTTGATTAGTGGTAAATTGACACATCAGGGTCAAGGGAAAAGCAGTCTTAATTCAATAATCCTGCGTCAGAGTTTATTGGTTTTGAATCGGGTTTCTCTAGATATTAATGCTGTCGGCTCATTAAACCTATATAGCGTCTCTTACGGTTGTCAGTCGATTAGGGTAGTAATTAGTGAAGCGTCTTCCTGGTTACCGAATAATTAAGGAGAAATAAGATCACGTCAGAAGCGTCTTCGGTGGTTATAACTGGTTTGCTTGCATAAATTAAAGTTATATATGCATCAATGATCAGAATAATTAAGCTAGGGTGGACTTAATTGATTGCTGGAATTCTTTATTAATTGTTAGAATTTTCTATTTATTTATTTATTTAATATTAGAACCGTTGCACTTCTTTTGAATTTTATTTATTTATTTCTATTTTAGTATTTCATATTTTCCCCATAAATCTCGTTTGTTGAGTTACTTTGCAGATTGAATTTTAGGAAAATTCTCGCCGATCCCTTGGGAGACGATTTTGCTTGCTACTGTCTGCGCAGTATGGGCATACCGGCTGACTGTCGGATATTTTTAGTGTAAAACGACGCACCAAATTTTGGCGCCGTTGCCGGGGATCGGTTTTTAAGTAGTAATTTTTCTATTATTTCGATTTGCTTTTTTATTTTATTTCTTTTTTGTTTGATATTGATCTAGAGCTGAAGCTGAAATGTCTGAAGATGGGGATGATGACCGTGATGATAATCTGCCACCAAGACCGTTAATAAGAGAGTTGGGCCGCCACAAGAGAAATCATCCGCTATGCATTGTGTTGCCCACGATTAATCAAAATGCTGAAATCAGGCCTGACTTCATTCAAGTTCTTCCAAAATTCAGCAACTCGCTTGGAGAGAGTGCACATAAACATCTTGCTGAATTTGATTTAGTTTGCATTACTTTACGCCCTCAAGGTTTTTCTGAAGATCATTTAAGATTACTAACTTTTCCTCATACATTGCAGGGTAGAGCTCGAGATTGGTTGTTTGATCTATCACCTGGATCAATAAGAACTTGGAACGACTTAGAGGAGCAGTTCTTGCGTAAATTCTTTCCAGAATCAAAGGCTGCAAATCTAAGAATAGCTATTAGTAGCATCAAGCAGAGGCAACAAGAGTGTTTGTCTGATTATTGGGAGAGATTTCAACAATTATGTCATAGATGTCCTAACCACGGATTTTCTGATTATCAGTTGCTCATTAATTATTTTTATCGTGGTATGTCTTCTTTTGACAGGAGGATTGTTGATGCTGCTTGTGGAGGAAGTTTGACCAACAAGACCTTAGATGAAGCAAAACAATTGATTTTTGATATGGTCACCAATGGTCAACAATATGAGGATGAGGATGATGATAGGTACAGGCCGGTCAACAGAGCAGAAGATGTATGTGTGAATGAGAAACTCGATGCTCTAACTTCCTTAGTTAGAGGCCTGGTTGGAGCTCAAATTCAGAAGGATAATCATCCAAATCTCAGCTGGAATCATTCGCCTGAATTTTTCACCAGCGCACAGCCGCAGGCTGGGCGGTATGCCCATACCGACCGCCCAGAGCCCAGTATGAGCGATATTCTTCAGAGTCTGGCACAGAGCAGCCAGATTGTTAACAATTTGGTGCAAAGTCAACAAGCTTTCCAGCAAGAGACGCAAGCTGCGTTGGGTAGTATGGGCACACAGATCACTCTGCTCACCACTCAAGTGAACAAGTTGCAAGCAAATCTTGAAAAACTTCCATCTCAAGAAGAAGTAAATTCCAAGGAGTATGTTTATGCTATGAATTTAATGAGTGATGAAGATTTCTTTGATCCAAAGCCCATGGAAGATCAAAAGGAGAAGGAAGAGCAAGAAAGTGCTCAGAATGATGAAGTTGTCGAAGAGGCACAACAATATGAAAATCTCTCTTCTTCCGAGGTAAGTGTTGAATCTGAAATTTATAATTCTAAAGCACTAATTCCTCTCACTTTTCCTTTCAGTTTGGCTCAACGTAAGAATGGAAATGAGGAAAATGAGATTCTGGAAATATTCAAGAAGGATAAAGAAGCACCACCAGAATGTTATGCTGAAATTCAAGGGTGTAAAATGCAGCTGAACCCCACCAATGATGTTCTCACTCAGCATCTGTCACGCGGTATGCCCATACCGACCAGCACTGGACAGATTGTGCCTTCGATTGTGAAACTGCCAAAGCGAAAATTGAAACCACCTGATGATTGATCCAGTTTCAGGGAAGTTCTTTTTAGTTTTCTTTCGTTTTTATTTTATTTTAGTTTTTTTTTTCTTATCTTTTATGCTTTCTTTGTTTTTTGTGTCTTTGTTCTTAGTTTTTCTCCACACAATGAGGACATTGTGTTGTCTAAGTGTGGGGGGGTGTCTTTGTTTTGTTTGTCCTTGTTTTGTTGCTCTATTGGTTTTCGAGTCAGTTTCGATTCTTTGGCAATTTTTATGATGGATGATGTGAAGAGTTGAGATTAAAATATTGAATTGGTATGATAGGCTGTTACTCTTATGATGGAATTGTGCATATGTTCGTAGGTATTCTTGTATGAGAAAAACGTGCAAAATTTGATCAAAATTACTTGAAGCCTACTAAATTGTGAGGATTGAGCCTTAATGAGCACACATGACTAGCTCTTATTGTTTCTTTGATGAGTGATTGATTCGAACTCTTATGCTGAATTTCTGGTTTGCCCTGTTGCCATAGTCAAGACTGAGTTTGAGAACTTAATGCATGAAAATGATTAAGGCATTTAGGAATAACCATTGTTTGACCTGAACATATTATCCGAACCTTCATTATTCCCTTAGTGAGCCCGTTTGTGCCTCAGTTACTCCTGTTTTGTTTGATTAAAACTCACATATATTGAGCCTAAGCCTATTTTAGCCTGCTTTTGTCCCTTGAAAACATGTGAATGCACTAGGTTATGACGAGATGAGAAATGAGTACTCCTACCATTTTAGTGTGCTGAGTGATGATTCATTGATTTATTGGGGATATATATTGTTGAAGAAAAAAAAAAGAAAAAAAAAGAAAAAGAAAAAAAAAAGAAAAAGAAAGAAGAAAACAGAAAAAGAGAAAGAAAGAAAAAGTGCAAAGGAAATAAAGGGCTTATTGTGTATACATTCATTCATTTTTATGCCCTATATGTTATATGTTGGAGTTGAGCACACCTTTTTGAGGATTGTGGATATCTTGAGGAGCTACTCTAGAGTTTCATTGATGAAAAGTCTGGTGTGTTTGCATGTTTTCAGTTACATATTGAGCATATTTGATCCCCTTTTCTTGTTTATCTCACCTATACGGACCCTAGCCCCATTACAACCAAATTGCAAGACCTTTTGATTTGTGCATTGGTTCCATATTTTGGTGGAGATAGTGACATAAGGGCAAACTGTGTTTGAAGGCATAAAGTTGTGAATTGTGTGAATCTATTCTGTCCATATTTGTCTTTTGAGAGAAATTGAGTGAACTTGGTGAGGCAGGATTGAATTTGCACAATTTTGACTTGAATGAAGAACATGGCATGATTTTTTTTAAGCAAGAGCGTGGTTAATGGTTTGTGGATGATTGTATCTTGATCAAGACTTTGAATATTATCTATCATATTGTTGCCAAAGCTTTGTTTTTGCTGTTTTGAGTCTTCTTTTGTTCCTTCCCTGTCGTTTTGTTCTTTTTGGTGCTCGAGGGCGAGCTTTGTTTAAGTGTGGGGGGATTTGATTGGGCGTATTTATACGCATTTATTTGGGGGATTTTAGTATGTTTTATATGCTTAATTCGTGTTAAATATCATCTTTTGGATTGAATTTAAGTCTCATGTGAATTTTGATGGTATTTGATAGATTTTTGAAGAAAAGACTTGGCTTTGAGAAGAATTTTGAAGCTTTGAAGTGGTAGAGAATGAAGGCTGCGCGCACAAAGATTAATAGGCCGAAGCTTGAATTTCTATTGGTGGATTAAATTTTTGACTTTCGTGGGTTTGTCATATGCGCCACTTTTTCTTAGATCAATTTAGTTTATTAGTATTAGGCCTTTATTATGTTTTATGGGCTTTCACGCCACTTAGTTAGATTAGTTTAGGTCTTTAGTTTTGTTTAATTAGTTAAGGCCCATGTAGGCGCCCCTGATCTCAGTTTTAGTTTATTAGGTTTTGTTTTATTTTATTTCCTTATCATATTAGGCTTATAAAAATATACTTATTAGACAACACCATATCAGACGAAAATTTTGGGAGCAGAAGTCTGGACGTGGATTTTTGGAGCTTTTCAATTCAAGTTTTATTCCTTCGTCTTTCCTTTGCAATAATTATTTATTTTGTTTGATTTATTTTATTTATGAGTTGTAGCTAATTTCGTTTATTCCAGCAACGATTAGGAAAGCACTAGCAAGATTATTCTGTGAGATCTAATTTGTTCTTATACTTTATTTTATGCTTGTATCTGTGATTCTCCGTGTTTATCATCATTAATTGTTTTAATCCATTAGGTAGTGCGCAATATTTAGTGGGTTATAATTAATTATACAGCCAATTGAACCGGCCATCCGTAATTGTGGTTTAGGTTTGATTAGTGGTAAATTGACACATCAGGGTCAAGGGAAAAGCAGTCTTAATTCAATAATCCTGCGTCAGAGTTTATTGGTTTTGAATCGGGTTTCTCTAGATATTAATGCTGTCGGCTCATTAAACCTATATAGCGTCTCTTACGGTTGTCAGTCGATTAGGGTAGTAATTAGTGAAGCGTCTTCCTGGTTACCGAATAATTAAGGAGAAATAAGATCACGTCAGAAGCGTCTTCGGTGGTTATAACTGGTTTGCTTGCATAAATTAAAGTTATATATGCATCAATGATCAGAATAATTAAGCTAGGGTGGACTTAATTGATTGCTGGAATTCTTTATTAATTGTTAGAATTTTCTATTTATTTATTTATTTAATATTAGAACCGTTGCACTTCTTTTGAATTTTATTTATTTATTTCTATTTTAGTATTTCATATTTTCCCCATAAATCTCGTTTGTTGAGTTACTTTGCAGATTGAATTTTAGGAAAATTCTCACCGATCCCTTGGGAGACGATTTTGCTTGCTACTATCTGCGCAGTATGGGCATACCGGCTGACTGTCGGATATTTTTGGTGTAAAACGACGCACCAAAGCCAATGCGTCATGGGTATACCCACACAACTCAAGTTTTGCTGTGGGGAATCTACCAAGCTAATTGAGTGTTGCATGTTTGTTTTGTGCCTTTATTGTTTTATCTTGTGAAATATGATACTTACTCGAACTTTGATGGATTTTACAGGAATCTTGAGATCGAATTTAGAATTATGGTCTGAAATAGAAGTTGTAGTTCATCTCGAGAGGAGTTCGGGAGCACAAATGGATTGGAAATTAGTGTTCGGACGAAGAAGATATGTCCAAATCAAAAACATCGCGCACAGTAGTCCAGATCAAAAACATCGCGCTTATCTGGCAGGTACTGTTCTAGGCACGATCATGTTACAAGCAAGAAGTGGGCTCAAGTCAGGAGAAATCCGGCTCCACATAGTGCGGCAAATGTGGGAAAGATTGTCATATGTCTTCGGATATGCTTATGGGCCATTTGGGTCCGTCAAGCCAATGCGTCTTGGGTATACCCACACAACTCAAGTTTTGTTGTGGGGAATCTACCAAGGCAGAGGGAGGAGGGGTGTACACCCCCACTCGACATGAAGGGCGTGGATGAGGACGGGGTAGGCATGCGCACGTGACACTAAAAAAGGGGCCCAGCCTATTAATCGACTGTCCATAACCAAAGATGTGAAGGCACAATGAAAATCCTTGAACCTATAAGCGATGACTGTGCCCAGACTTAACGAGATTGTGCCCAGACCAGGTTATCTATACTTTTAATCTTTTTCTTTATTTTATTTCAGTTTCTCCTTTCTGGGCACAGCCTTCTGTCCCACGCTCTGACCATAGTGATACCACTGTGATTGTTACATCGTGATAAGAGAAAAGAATACACCAACTCCTCATGGGATCGAACCTATACTTACCGCTAGCGGAACCTAGCTGTGGGCATAGGAAAATTATAAATGTATTTGCATGGAGAGTTCCTTCCGCACAACGACAAGGCAAAGGATCACCTCCGTCATACAGTTAAAGCATTTTGTGAAGAACGAGGAATCTGTCATCAAACCTCTGCGGCGAGGACTCCTCGACAAAATAGTGTAGCCGAGCACCGAAATAGAACTATCAAAGAGGTGGTGCGAACGATGCTTGCTGAATCCAAACTGCCACCAAAGTTCTGGGCAAAAGTAGTCAACACTGCTTGCTACACTCAAAATCGTTCATTTCTCACGCAGCGATATGGAAAAACTCCATATGAGATATGGAACAACAGGATGCCTTCTATCTCTTACTTTCATTCCTTCGGAAGTAAGTGTTGCATCCATAATAATGATAAGAAGAGGCTAAACACTTTCGATAGCAAGGCAGACATAGGAATTTTCCTTGGATATTCAGGAACTGAAGAATCTAGCAAAGCCTATTGAGTGTTTAAATCTTAGTCTTTAGCTGTGGAAGAAACACCTCATGTTGTTTTTTATGAGTCACTTGATGATCTCAGACAACAGGAAATTGGTGAGAGCTCCAAAACTGATGGAGCAGCCAACACTGAAGGAAGAGACTCTGAAAGAAGAGAGGTGTTGGTTTGGAGTCCAAAAGAAGAAGAAAATACTGAAGCTGAAATGTTTCAGTATACAGGTCCTAATACTGAAGGTCAAACTGAAATTCCTTCAGTAAGCATCAGTTAAGGGGGAATTCCACCCACTGAAAACCAGATAGAAGCAGAAACTGAAGTTCAAACTGATCTTCAGTCCCCAACAGTCCAATGTTCCCCAGTACGAGCATAAACTAATGCTAATGCTTCACCCCTCGTCTCCGACGACCCACAACCATCACCAGAGGAGATTAGAAGATACAAAAGACGGTTCGAGGATGACCCCCAAGACAACATCATCAGAGAACCGTCAGAACGACCCGGAGTTTAGTGTGCAACCTCATCTACAACATAAATCAGTGGACCATCAATGAGTCTGAACATTTCAGTTGTTTGTTATCTCAAACTGAACCAACTGACCTTCAGGAGGCACTGAGCAGCACACAATGGATCACGGCGATGCAAGAAAAACTGAATGAATTCAACAGGAACTCAGTTCGGGAACTGGTTGACAAACCAGAAAAGCGGAAGGTGATCAGACTGAAGTGGATCTTCAAGAACAAGAATGATGAGAATGGTTTCGTAGTCAGAAATAAGGCTAGACTCGTGGCAAAAGGCTACAGTCAAGAAGAAGGCATCTACTACGACGAGACTTTTGCTACAGGGCCAGACTGGAAGCTGTAAGACTTTTTCTCGCCTACGCCGTACACATGAAATTCAAAGTACATCAGATGGACGTGAAGTGTGCATTTCTCAGTGGAGTTCTTACTGATGAAGTATATGTAGAGCAGCCTCTAGGATTTGAGATTGCCGGACCTGATAAAATTTACAAACTGAAGAAAGTGCTTTATGGACTGAAGCAAGCTCTAAGAGCGTGGTATGACACTTTATCAGAATATCTCCTAGAGTAAAGATTCAAGAAGGGATCAGTGGACAGAACTTTATTCACACTGAAGGAAGGAAAAAATATTTTACTTGTCAAAATCTATGTAGATGACATAATCTTTGAATCAAGGTCCAAGAAGCTATGCAAGAAGTCTGCTGATCTCATGAGGAACAAATTTCAGATGTTCATGATGCGAGAGATGAATTTCTTCCTTGGACTGCAAATCAAGCAAATTGAAGATGAAATACTGATCAATCAGTCTAAGTACACCAAGGAATTGATTACCAAGTTTGGTATTCAACACGTGAAGATTGTGAAGATTCCAATGAATACAAACTGCAAAGTAGATCCAGGAACTGAAGGCAAATTAGTATCTCCAACGAAGTATAAAGAGATCATCAGATCTCTACTCTATCTCACAGCAAGCCGCTCAGATATTGCATTTGTTGTTGGAGTATGTGCAAGGTATCAGTCAGACCCAAAGGATGCTCACATGGATGCTGCGAAGAGAATCCTCAGATACCTCAAAGGTACACCAAATGTAGGACTCTGGTATCCAGCTGATGATAGCTTGAAACTTACTGGATACTCAGATTCTGATTTTGATGGGTGCAAAATCAACAGAAAGTCCACTTCCGGCACTTGTCAGTTTTTGGGCAATAAATTGATATCGTGGTTTTCAAAGAAGTAGACTTCAGTGGCCACGTCAACAACTAAAGCTTAATATATTGCTGCTGGAAGCTGTTGTTCGCAACTACTCTGGTTAGTGCAACAACTAAAGGATTATGGCATTGAAAAGAATGAAGTCCCCATCAACTGTGATAGCTCCAGTGCCATAGCTATCTCTCAAAACCCAATGTTACACACTAGGTGTAAGCATGTGGAAGTGCGCCATCACTTCATTAGAGATCACGTAGAGAAAAAGGATGTTGTTGTCGAGAAGATTCATACAAGTATTCAACGGGCGGACATACTGACGAAGGCCCTTCCCAAAGATAGATTCAATGATCTATGCGGAAGATTGGGACTGTTGAATCCAGAAGACTGACGCTGATGGAGGACCGCATTAGAAACTGAAGACGAAGTATTGGACACTGAAGTTTTGTGGTGAAAACTGAAGTTTAATACTAGAGTAGTGCACACTGAAGCAAGGCATAAGGACCCTACTGGAGATAGGGAGAAAACTGATTATCAGTGTCACTCGCTAAGGGGGAAACTGAAGACCGGTGCTACTTTTGAGGGGAAAACTGAAAATTTCAGTTTTACACGTGGTATCGATTGACTATAATGATTAGTCGACCAACAAGTAATTCTCTCTCATAATATTTTAATTTCAATTTCTATATTTCAGTATATTTGTTTCAGTCTAGCTGTTAAAATCCTTTGATTTACCTTTAAAAATAGCCTATTGATCTTCTTTCAAAAGCTGATTGAAATATCTTTTAAAAATAACCTATTTGATTTTTTAAAAGTAGTCTACTGATTTTGGTCAAATACTGATAGAAATATCCTTTTTAAATTCAAGGGGCATACTGAATTGCTGAACACGCCTCATTTTCAGTTTCAGTATAAGTTTTCTGTCTAGACTAGCATAACGTGTGTCAAAAATAATTTAAATCACACATTTTTAGGTCTACGTAGGCTAGGCATTAAATACGAATCTCAAATTTATTGCAATGCAGTTAAGGCACGTAGAAGCACCGCCTGTCGCACGTGTGAAGCCATACTTGACTGTTCACGTTCCACTTTCTATATAACTGACGTCTTCCATACTTAGGCTTTTTCTCACAAACTTTCATCTACAACTAACATTTCAAATTCCACAGTGATCATCTCTGTGAGAAAAACCCTACTCTTTCTCAGTTCTCTTCACAGGTACTCAACTCAATGGCTTCCACCACTTCCTACGCTAAAAAAACTGTGTGCTATGAGCCTTCTGTGTGGCTCCCACACTTCAACAGCGAAGAGCACCAAAAAGCGATGGTGGCTCTAAACACACACAATTGGAGGAACTTCATGACCGCCGCCCCAGAGTTCTTCCTTACAACCCCCATGAATCAGTTCTACGATTCACTGGACCTTGACGAAGCAACAGGCGACTACGTCGCCAGTATCAAGGTGTTCACTACACTGAATTTCAAGGAATCAGAAGAGTTCCGAATCAATGTCACTGCGACTGTTCGGAAACTTTTTGGTCCTCTGAACACTAGCCCGCTCCCAATCGCCATCTCAGAATAGGAGGCAATCCGTCTCCTCAGACCGTAAGTCAAAGACAAAGGGAAAACTGAGGGAACCCTCAAAGTATCATCTTTCCATCTGTGCCACAAGATTTTGATCAAGATTATCCAACGTTACTGGTTTGAGATTGAGGGATCCCCAGATCAAGCATCCCTTCCCTGGAAGGTCCTTCTGGCCACCCTGATGCAGCCAGGCCCCTACAACTGGGAGGCGGCATATCTCCGCCTCCTCGCTGATGAAAAGAACTAACCCCGTTTCTCCAAATTCCTATGCCAAGGGAATAAGGTTTCTTCTATCATCATTGAGGCCACCAAGCACCTCAATGTCCACTAGTAGGCGGTCGTGAATGTCACCGACGATCACCGCCTTTACAAGCGGTCCAACAGCACCGCTTCACGCTCATCTGCCTCCTCACAACCACAATGCTCAGCGGAGACTGAAGTACCATTGTCTCTTGTTGCTGCTTCCCGCTGAGCCCGCACCACCAAGACCAAGCCCCATTCGGGCAAAATCACAGTGGACATCCCCACGATGGCCACTACTTCCACCCCTTCTTTTGTTTTAGCCCCTTCATCTTCCTTATCTGGGTGTGAGCCAACCCACACTGAAGGCCCATCCATCATCCTCCCTTTCACTCCCACTTAAAAACCTATCCTTCAACCCATTCCTGAGTCTGGCTCTACAGACTCAGATGTTCTGATCACCAAAACTCTCCAACCTTCGAAAGTTATGCAAAGGGACATTGCACTTTTCAAGCAATCCCTCCTAGAGCGTGGCCATTCATACATCAATGCCTATCTTTCAAGCTTTGAAAATTTTCCCGAGGCCTACGACGATGTGATCCGCCTCCTCTTTCACTCCTACCTCAAAATTTTTCCCTCGACGCAGATCCATGATCTAATTGTTGTGAATCTGCAGCCAATTTAGCTTTCGAAGAGGCAGAGCTGTACAACAAGTTCAACATCTCCAATTTGTGGGATGTCATACATGACTTTGAGATGGTAGTCCAGAACTACCTTGTTTCTTGTGGTGTTTTAACTCGTAGAGACGATGCTGGTACCTCGAGCACAAAGGACCATGCTGGCATGCAGGTCGATGAGATGCTTTCTGCCACACATGAAACTGAAGTCCATGCACTTCAAACCAACGAGACTGAAGCTCCTGATAATGAGCAGCCAGTGCTCGAAGAAATTGGTACCACTGCTGATATTGATGCTAAAGTAGTGGAAATTGAAGAGCCAAAGCATCATACTGAAGCTGTTGTGATTGAAACACCGGCCCCCAAGGTCTAAACTAAAGAGAATGTGGCCAGAGTGTTGGATTTGTATACTGAAAGTAAGAACGTTTTATGCTTGTATACAATACTTCTTAAGTTCACTATTTTAATCTCCTATCTGATTGTGTTCATGATTGCATATGTATGTCCTTTGTCTCTATATAAGTAGATTATATGGTGTGTTGTAGATCACAAAAGACCATACAATTGGAATAACCTTAAGAGATACAAAATGATCACAACCGAGATGACTTTAGGACGAGTCATTGGTTTAGGCTGCGGTATAGATGGAAGTAGTTTGTCTTGACTACTTGTCTATACTGGTACGTCATAACATATTGATAGGACCATAGTGAGATGTATTCTTCTGTCTGACTTAAGTGAAGAATCAAAGATCTCGGTGACTTAATAGAATCTTAATACTAATAAGATTTCAAATATATATGTTGATTCGTATATCACTTTGACTTACTATGGGTGAGAGTTATATAGTAACTTGAGTACTCTGTATCTTGGGTGATAGCGGTCAATATATGATATTTGATTATCTGTATTAGTATGTAACACCCCGTACCTTTCCTTATGATAAGAGATAGTGTTTTAACACTACTGAGAATACTGAGATGTCGAGATGTGAAGATTATGAGTTATGAGTGGACAAACTCATGATGGAGTTAGAGTGAAGAGATTAGAGAAACGAGTCGAGTTATAGATGCCGATTATTTTGAGTCGGGATTTTATTTATTTCCGACTACCGGGAATAGAATTTCCGGATACCGAGTTATCAGAGGTTGACAGTCCTATTAAGAAAATAGGAATAATGAGTTTGACATAGAGTCAATGAAGATGCCGATGAATGGCGAGATGAGTAAAATGGAGATGTTGATAGGACTGAGAATGATGTTAGAATTGAGATGGAGATGGTAATTTGATTTTGATGATGAGATGAGAGACGAGAGATAGAGTCGAGGTAGTGATTGTGAATCACTATAAAGAGGATTAAGTTAGAGTGATGATGAGTGATGATCCGTTTTTAATGTGATAGCCTTGTGAGCTATTTGATTGACGTTATGTGATTTATTTGATATGTGTGCACTTATATTTGTGCCTGTATGATTTTTGAAATTTAGCGTACATGATTTATTTTCCACCACACGTTCCTACACTCACACCCATTATTTTAATCCCTTCTCACATGTGGGAAATTAGCCAATTTAGGCTTGCTGCTAAGGGAGGAGACAAAGAACTATTGAGCATTTAATGCTTCTTATCTTAAGGAATAAGAATCTTGCTAAAACCGAAGAGCTTCTCTCTCTCTCCGTCATTTCTCTCATTTCGGCCCTTCAACTTCTTCTCTCTCCCTCAAGACATTTACTCTCTCCTCCATGGGAGACCAAGCTCGAGTTTACACAGACGTAACCATAGTGAAATCCTCCACTAAATCTAGTCCATAAACACTTACTACTCATAAATCAAGAAGTTTAGTGGAGTTTGATGCTTGAAGAATAGAGACCGGAGCTTTCCTTTTCTTGAAACTACCTGAGTAAGTGTTTGATTCCTTTTGGATCTAGACTTTTTATGTGATCTATGTGTTTAGAAGGATGATTGAAGCATGAGAAACTCCCCCTCCACCTTTTTCTTCATTTTCGAAAATTATGGATTCATGCCCTTTTTATAATCTTCAAGTTCTTTTCGAAAACAGGGGTGAGAAATGTGTTATATGTGATGATTTGAGGTGTTTAAGATGTGTTTTGCAAAACTGAGTCTTGAGATATGAGTTTTTACAAATCTTAGTTTGATTTATGAATTTGGAAAAAATCTGTAAGTTATGTCTTGAATGATGTTTTGACGATGAGCATGAATAGATGAAAGGATTAATGTGATGTTTGATGATTTCTGGGTATGAAAAGTTGATGAAGTTTTGAGTTTACTCTTGTTCGCTTTGTTCTGCCTTGAGTTTTGCTCTGCCAAGTCGTTTTCCCGCTGGCATGCCAGAGAAGTCGTTTTCCCGCTGGCATGCCAGAGAAGTCGTTTCCCCGCTGGCATGCCAGAGAAGTCGCTTTCCCCGCTGGCATGCCAGAGAGTTCATTTCCCCGCTGCTCTGCCAGCGAGTTCATTCCTCTGACGATCGATTCCTCTGAGTTCGATTCCTCTGACGATCGATTCCTCTGACGATCGATTCCTCTGAGTTTGACTTCTCTGACGATCGATTCCTCTGATGTCTGATTCCTCTGACGACGAATCCTCTGACGATCGAGTCCTCTGATGATTGATTCCTCTGACGTTCACCATTCCTCTGGCGACAGAGAGTTCATGATTTCGCTGCCTTGGCAAGTTGATTCCTCTGCCCTGGCGAGTATTTTCCGCAGTATTGCCAAGCTGCTCCGCTCCGTTCTGCTGAGCTTTTCCACCTTGACCACCGAGCATTTCTCTGCTCTGGTCTCCGAGTCAGACTTATGTTTGTTTGTTGTGATGTGTTATGTGAAGTTGTATGCTTATGTGATTATGTGTACCTATGTGCTTGACTGCTATGAGTATGGTCCGAGTTGAGAGTTAAATCGAGAATAAGACGTGTGAATCCTTAGAAGTTGAGTATGCCTAGGGATTTAGTTTTACTGAGTAAATAGACGTTGAGTGAGAAGTTATCGATGAAACGAGATTGGATTTCAGTATTGAGTACTAACTAAGGTTGTTTTATCACATGAACCTTCGTGATGATGTTGATGATTTATGAAGACCCGAGCAAGACGAAGAAGTAAGTCCCCTGTTCCTATCCGAGCTTAAGCGAAGGACTCCAGGTGGGCATTATTTTGAGTATACAGTTTAAGAGCTTTTCTAAACTGTTTTAAATGATGATGAGATTATAAGATGTTTGATGTTTTGAGATAAATGATGTTTATGAATTGTTTGACTTGCCAAAATTTTGATGATAAGTTTGTATGTTACCCTCTACTGATGAGACGAATTCGGTCCTGCCACAAGCGGGATTTTGTGCACAGATGTGATTGTGAGCCGTCTTCGGGTCGGCCAGTCACGGTACTTGAGAGGGAGGCCTACTTCTCAGTATCGATAATAATGATGATGTTGTAGACGTGGTACATACATGATGAATATTTTGACTGCAGTCATTTCTTTATGATGTTATGATGTTTAAAACTGCATGCACAGATTTCATTGATGATAAACTTATTTCTGTGTATTGCTGATGATATGGCAAGCTTCAAACATATAGCTCTAAGAGCGCCTTTGATGTTTTTCCGGCGATTGCCCACTGAGTATTATTACTCACGCCCTGCATATATTTCTAAATGTGCAGGTTAAGCTTTGGAGCGAGATTGGACTGGTGCTGGTGGGGGATGGTTTCACCGATGAAGTTTTCCTTGTTGTTTTCCTTTGATGTTGGAGTCTTAAGGATGATGAACTTTGTTTTCCTTCTGATGTTGATAAAACCTTAGTGAGATGATACACTAATCTTTTAAAAATCAAGCAATATACTCGCGATTATATGTCTTCATACATATAATTGATACGTCTTTTGCTGTGTTACTTTTGATACTATGATTCCTTATAGAAAATAAGCAGTACCTACTTTGTTTTTCTTCTTGAAATTCCTAATATTCAAGAAGTCATAACGATATTGATGAATACACCCTTGAGTCAAACTATGAGTCTTTGCCTTGGCATGTTTTGATGTAAGCTTCCGCGCCGATGTTCAATTTAAGTCTTATGGTTCTTTATCCATTTATTTTAGTCGTATCGATACTCGTACCCCGCTATTACTAGCGTTGGGATTTCGGGCTGCGACATAGTACCTGTATCCGATATAGGATAATGACATCCCCTTAAGAAGCTCAATAAGGTTTATTGCGTTAAACCCTGCAGGTTGATTAAGTCCAGGCGCAATAATAAGGTTTGAGTGGTACTGCTTAAGGATTACAAAGAGATTAATTAATTTAAGCTGGCAGAGCTATAATTAATTAATGGATGTCGGATATTTTAAATACGAAGATTTAATAAGTGTAAATACAAGCCCCGACTCATTATCGGCAATAAAGGGGTAAGTCAGTATTAGTTCTCTAATGGAATGAACTAATATTTATAAATTAATTATGGTCTGGGCTGACCATGGAGAATTAATTTATTTGAGACCCATTTTTATTCCTTGTATCTGGTCCCTGGACTGGCCCAAAGTCTCCTAGCCCTAGCAGAGAGAATTTTCGTCCAGCACAAGGAAACTGGCGCCCCAGCTGTGATTTATTTATTTAAATACAGCTGTCTGCTCTCAGGAAAAATACACACAACAAAATATTAGGGTTTTGAGAGCATAGAGCGACGCTAGGCGTGCAGGGCTGAATTCTCTCTTGGGACTTTCACAGCTCGTTGTCCATCCAACGGTGAAAGCTGAGCGGGATACAGTTCAGAAGATCTGAGCTGGAGTCAGATTTTCGCAGGAAATCAAGTTCTGGCAGTTTCGGGAAAACGGCCATAACTTCCTCCACAGAACTCCGATTCAGGCGAAAAAGATGGCCATGGAAAGCTCTCTCGAAGACGAAGAAGTCGTATTTCTAGGAAAAATACGATTTGAGAACGGTTGAGGCTTCAAACGAAGGCTTGAAGCTGACTGGTTTGTTCAGCTGCGAATTTGACGAATTCTTCTGAATTCTTCAGGTATTTCTGAACTCCAACGTGCATCACTTAAATTCATAGGGGCATGTTAGGGATTAATCTTGGTATGATAAATTAATAATAATCCAAGAAGCGGTCTTCGGGCAAATCGAGTATTAATTCAGTTTAATATTCATTCACAGAGAGCCATAGACTGAAGCCATTCATTTCTCACTGCTACAACCACTCTTTTGTACTTCTACAGGCTCTGCTGAGCCAGCGAATACGGTTGAACAGAGGTCTCCCTCGCCAACAGCGCAGGACGTCGAGAAAGCAATGAATACGGCAAGAACTGTTGCGGAGGTGGCAGCTGATGCCTACATCATTTATCCTCCGCACTCTGAAGTCCAAATGCAGAAAGCTGAAGAATCAACCAACAAAAGCACAGCTACTGCAACCGAAGAGTCAGAAAGGCAAGAAACCGAAGCCTAGTAGTCAGAAACTGAAACGGCAAGGCGTGCAACTAAAGCAGAAAGGCCCGAAACTGAAGCCGAAAGGCCAGCAACTGAAGAAGCATCCGCCACTGAAGAAGCTAACACTGAAGGAGTTACGACTGAAGCCAGAAAAACTGATCCAGCAGCGGAAGCTCCACAAAGATAAGGCTCCAGAAGAAAGACAATCTCAGAGAGATGCCAGTGCAGCTGTTGAAGAAGAAGAAGAAGAAGAAGAAGATGTAGAAGAAATCGATACTGAAGCAGCTGTTGACATTGATTCTGATCCTGACATCTCTGCAGAGCTAGAGCTCTTAAAGCTGAAATCCAAATGGCATACCAGTCTAGCTCTCACTGGCACTGTTGAAAGCAAACAAGAGCAGCTTGAGAGGCTGGTTGAACAGCAACTGAATGAGATCCAAGAGCTCAAATACAAACTGAGTGCCACCCATCTCCTTGCAATGAAGCAGGTACACAAACTTCAGACTCTGGAGCAACTAATGAAGGACATGCATGAGGATCACGTCAACTACATATACACCTCCAGCCAAAGCTTCAAAGTCTTGAAGACAACATTCTTCGAGTATGTAAAGAAAGCAGCTCCCTTCATGGCAGGGTTTTTATCTCTGAAGAAGAATGTTGACATCATGGAATTACAGCAAAAACTTTCTGCTGCTGAGGGCAAGCAGATGTACCTCACAGCACTGGAAGAAATCCAAACCCTTCTCTATAATGACATCATCTCCAAGGTCGATGTCCGAACCATGATAAACGAAGTTGTCCAGCCACTCCAAGAGAAGGTGGCGACACTGGAGATTGAGCTGAATGAGGTCAAAGACCTGGCCAACCCCGTGAAGTTTTGGAGAATTGAGCATGACATCGACTAATTATATACCAAAGTGGACTTCCTCCCTGATGATGCCAAAAGGGGGTAGGATACATAGGAAAAAGTCAAGAATTCTCCGTCGGGTCAATTGGTCATTCTCCTTTGAAAAATGGGGAAGAAAGCAAAGGAAAAGCAACTGCTCCTGCACTTCAATATCAAACAACATCCAAGGAGCACCGAACTGCTGCCACTAAGAGGCCCCGTCCTGAAGAGAAGGATTCCCCATCAAAGAAGAAGCTAAAACTCGGTCCATCTGCCCCTGCTCCTCCTGCTGCCTCTAAGGAACTGAAGATTTCTGCCACCCAGCTATTGAAGAATTATGAGACGGCGAATCTTCTGAGGTCCCACGCCTCTATGACAACTTTTGAACACAAAGATACTTGGGTGCCCAGAGACTTAAACAATTGGTGGAAACGATTGAAAGAAATATTCACCAAGTGGTCTCAAATCTTTGCTAACATTCCTAAAGACCCCAACTATCATAGGCAAGCGTGGAGATGCTTTCTAAACAACTGGAGTGAGCGGGATAAGATCAAGAAACTCTTGGATGATGTTGTTGCTGCCCGAATTCAAATGATTCCATATCCAACGCTGACCTAAGTGACACCACCAAAGACTGGTGGACATATCAATAGGGAAGCCATCAAACAAGAAGTCCAAGAAGTTTGTCACATCTGGAGACTCAATAAGAAGAAGGACCCCAAGCAGGTGGACGCCGTGAAGAAAGCCGTTTTTGGGATTTACGGTCAAAATCCCTAACTTGTAATCTACTGTTTTCTTCCTTGTATCATCTGATAGTGTATATTCTCAGAAAATGATGTTTTATCAGTTTCTGAAGCAATGAAGCTATATCATTCCAAATCACCCTATAGACAATTTCTTTTTGTCCAGGCTCTGTTTTGTTTTTTTTTTTTTTTTTTTCTGCTCTGATTTATGCTCTGAGTCTGCTGATTTGTAAGTCAGCTTATAAGCTTTGATACTGTTATTTTGAGTTGCTCTGATGCCTTTGTTTAAATAGCTCTGATACAGGATTTGAGTGTTTTTAAGTCTTGATTGTTGTATTCTGTTGGTCCAGTTTTCTGATTGTAGGTTTTAGGACTATTTTGTTAAGGGGGAATTGTTTTCCCTCAGTATGTAGAAACTTGCTTTAAGTTTTTTGTCTTAGGATTTTTTGTATGGTTTTGGTAATTTATACCTAATTGTTCTAATTTTAGGGTTTTGCATGTGTATGTTTTAAGTATGATATCCTGAAAATTGGTGTGTTTTATGGTTTGTTTTATGCTTTGCAAAGATTTAGGTTTTATAGATGGAAGAGTGTAATTTTGGAGATTTTGGAGTAGAATGGCGTATTCTGGCGCACTCTGGTGTTCAGAGCTGAAAAGCCCGCGCCAGAGCTGAAAAAGCCCGCGCAGAGCAAAGCAGAGAGGCTCGCCAGAGCAGAGCGTAAATGCCAGAGCAGAGCTGAACTTCCCTATCAGAGCTGAAATCTCCAAAGTAGAACAAACTTGACAGAGCAGAGCTAAACTCGACAGAGCTGACTTACGCGCCAGAGTAAACTTGGCAGAGCAGAGCTAAAGATCGACAGAGTCAACATATTTTGCCAGAGTCAACTTGTGCAGAGCTGACTTTAAGCTCTGCCTTTTGCCAGATCTGAACTTTATAGAGCTGACTTTCAGCTCTGTCATACCTTTGCAGAGCCGAACTTCCAGAGTTAGCCAATCCACGCCAGAGCTGAGATAACTTGCAGAGCACGATACAGTTGGACTTACCTTTGGATGCACGATTCTATTTCCTTAAGAGTCCAGTTTTGAAGCCGAGTTTGATGCTAATTAGGGTTGAAAGAAGTCTATAAATAGGGCCATACTTTTCATTGTAAAACTTAACATCCTTTGCCCTAATCTTTAGTTTCCGCTAGGCAGCCAAAGTTTAGGTTTATTGCTTTCACAGTTCTAGTTTCGATTTCTGTTCTTAGTTAGTTTATTATAGTTCTTTCAATTCATGTTTTAGTTAGTTCTTCGTTTAGAGTTGTAATCACGCGACAGGCTGCTTCTCGAGACGTTTTACGGTATTTTTTAATCAAGTTTATTTATTTGCTTTTACTTGCTTTCTTTAAATTATGCACTTTTAATTATGCAATTTAGTTTATGCGTTTTTATTATGCTTTCCTTTAAATTATGCAATTTAGTTTCATGCTTAGTAGATTAGAAGTTTTTAATTAAAGTTATTTAAATTCAACTTGCCTAGTTAATTCCTTTACTTTTATGCGTTTAATTTTGCCTAGGGTTTTATAGTTTATTTCGCCTAGATAATTTTAAGATTGAGTTTTAGTTAAGTTTAATTTACAAGCTTTAGTTAATTCCTTTTCGCCTAGTTAATTCTTAAGTTTAAGTTTCTAGTTAAGTTTAAATTCCAAGTGTTAATTAATTTTACAGCTTTTAATCTAAGTTTACTTTCCAAGTTTTAGTTAATAATCCATAGTTTACAGTTTTCTCATGACATAATTAAAAGCCCTTAAAGATCTTCCTTGAGAGACGACGTTGGGTTAACTTACCATTGCTAGAGTGTCCTTGTCCTATTGCAAGTCAATCTAGAGGTGTTCTAGTTGAGTCAAATTTTGGCGCCGTTGTTGGGGAAGGTTTTAGGCTTTTTAATTGTGTCACTTTTCTTTCTGTTTTTACTTGCTTTCTTTATTTTACGTTTTGTTTTTACTTTTTCTCCCGCCGGTGCGTTTGATCTGTTCGTTTAGTGTTGTGCATGCAGGGATGCCGTAGTCTTAAAGGCAAACTTGTGTCTTCATTGCATAGGACGAGCGAAGGGATTTTCAGTTAGAAAAGGAGCGTGCCAGAGCAGAGGCCTTCGACTCTGACTCTGGCTCTGGATCGAACATTGACTCTGACTCTGACTTACCAGAGTAGACCGTAGAAGAGAAGAAAAAAAAGCTTCCAGAACCGCCCGCGAGCTCTGACTCTGACCATTCAGAGTAGCCCGCAGAAGAGGAAGCCAGCTATGACCGTACAGAGCAGAACATAGACACAAAGGAGGAAGCCAGCTCTGACCTTACTGACCGATCAGAGCAGAACACAAACAAGGAGATGGCGCTAGACAACTTACAGTACATGGGAGATTTCACCCGGCCCGTCATAGGAGACACTAAAACTTCGGCCATTGTGCTTTCCACCGCCGTCAGAAACTACAACTTAAAGCCGAATGATTCAAGTCTTCTACCTCTGTTCCATGGGATGCCGTGTGAAGATGCCCTACAGTTCATCCGCGATTTTTGCACGCAAGTGCAAACCATCCCATTGTTGGATCTCACGAAGGACCAATTAAAGCTCAAGTGCTTCCCTTATGCACTTAAAGATCCGGCGAGGACATGGATACTAACTCTGCCGCCCAACTCCATCACCACTTGGGGAAAAGCTTGTGAGAAGTTCATGCTAAAATACTATCCGAGCCACAAGACACAGGAGCTCAGAACGCAAATCATGGAATTTACCCAAGGAAAGGACGAGCCTTTTCATGAGGCTTGGGAAAGATTCCAAGAACTCCTCCGCCAGTGCCCGCAACATCAATTTACCAATGTGATGTTGATGCAATGTTTCTATGACGGGTTAGTGCAAACAACCCAATTCATGGTGGACAGCACGGCAAGAGGGAACATAGTTCGAAAAACTGTAGCAGAGCTAAAAGAAATATTCAAAACATTAGCGGAGAGCTCTCAACAAAAGTCGGTGCGTGGAAAGAGAGTTGAGGTCAGCTGTCACGACCGGCCTTAAGTAAGGTAATTAAACCGGGAAACCATGACTAAGGGAGGGAGATAAGAAGCGGGAGTAGAAAATGGGAGTGAATAAATAGAGAAGGATCGTACTTTTCATTAATAACGAAGGAAACATCTAATATATATATAACGAAGGTTTAGTTGCAATGATTAGATTGAACTAGTAAGTTCGGATATCTCCGACTTAGCCAAAATAACATAAGACTTCTTTGAGTACGCAGCGGAAGTAATAAGGTTTCTGATTACATGTATGAAGACATGTACCCAAGAGTTTTTCAAAACATATAACATCGAGACAAAAGAAGATCCTGCTCGTCACTTCATCACCATCGGCTACTGCTCAACCTGCACATTTAGAAATACATGCAGGGCTGAGTACAAAGGTACTCAGTGGGCACATAAGCCTATAAAGAAATATAACATGCTTCGTAGAGTTAAATATTGTCATGCCATCATAAACAGTACAGCAAGGGGGTTTTTCGCTAAAAAGGCCCAAGCTTACTAAATTCATTTGTGATTCTTAAAGTTCGTTTGCAGACTAAGTTCTCTTGTAATCTATCATATCTGGAACTCCGTGCCGGAGAGGTGGCCACCTCTCACGGACACTTGACCGGCCAACCCGCTAGATGACTCACGGTCACTGGTGTACACTAGTCCTGGCAGGATAGCTATCAACTGCTCAGGACCCGAATTCGATTACATAACACATCAGATAGATATCATACTAAACTTGAAACATTTATGGCAAGACAATAGTTGTAATAATTTCAATTCAAAGATTTTGTCATGAAAATAACTTGCTTGAACGTAACATTTAAACTCATTTGATATATATGAAAGTAATGCCCACCTGATAGCAAAGCTTTGCTACAGATTAGTGACTCCTTGACGAGCTCTTATTCTTGCGCTCGACCTTTAATTCGAGAAAATAACGTAAGACTTTAAATCGAGGGAAAATTCTCAATTAAATGAGAATGCGTAATTTAACTATGCATGAATCTCGTATGCATGAACTATTATTCTGAGATAATAATCAGGGAAATTCTATTGTTAATCCAGGCTATCGGATTTAAACTAAAGCTAAGTCTCGTCTCATGAAGCCGGATAGTTAACTAAAATTAATCCGTTCTCTTCAGGGTGTTCTAATCCGCCGATTAAATAAACCCCGCTCCTCGTAGTCAATAGAAAAGAAAATAAATAAATAAATACTTAGGCTTATTCGCTGTATAACCTCATAAAACTCAATCGGGCTTAATAAAGAGGAACAAGTAATACTATAAGTTTAAATAATTAAAAGGCTCAACATAAGGCAGCCTAATAATTAATTAAGTAGAAGTGGGCTTGAATAATGAATATGAGATGCTCAATTGAAATAATTTATTGGCTCAAGTAATTAAATAAATCTTGGCCCAATGAATAAATAATTGATTAGTTGGGCTCAAATAAATAAATCAATCAAGGCCCAGCTCAGATAATACAACAGCCCAATTAAAATAAACTGCAGTTGGGCTTTAATCTAAATAAGCTCGGCCCAAAGAAATAATGTAATAGAGGCCCATCTGAATAAATAACACAAGGCCCAACTGAATAAAAGATATTCTGGGCTCAGATCAATAAAAGTGGCCCAAATGAAATAAAACAACAGCCCATATAAAATAAGGTGCAGTTGGGCTTTAATGAAAGAATCGGCCCAACTAAATAAAATAACAAAGGCCCAAATGAATTACTCTCTCTCTTTCACTCCCAGATCAGTCAAGCCCCTTATTCTCTCAAATCAGTCAAAAACCCTCTCTTTCTCATATCAGTCGAGCTCTTTCTCTCCCTCTCTCTCATCAGTCGCGGTCTCCGCCGCCGCCGTATCTTGCTCCTCGCGAGCTCCGCCGCGAACTGCTCCGGCGAGGACGACGGCCAGCCGAGCTTCCTGCCTTCGTCTCGTTTCTTCCTCCATTCAATTGTCAGCCCTAACTCACAAATTGAAGGTCGCCGTCGCCGCTGCAACTGGGTGTCCGGCGAACGGCCGTCGTCTGCGTCTCTGAGGCCGCCGCCTTCGCTCGTCCTCCCTCCTTCCTCGAAGGGAAAGAAAAGCCCCAATTCTCCCTTGAAGTTTCAAACGGGTTTTCTCCCCCAAAATCCGATCGGCCTTCCCTCTCAACTCCGGTTGGCTTCTCCTTCCCCGGCCGTTCAGCTTCCGCCAGCTCCGTCCGGCGTCAGCTGTCTCCGTGTCTAACCCCGGCGTCGCCCCTTCTCGGTTCAGCCACGTTGCTGCTGGTCCAGAATCGGCGAGGGTCGTCGTGAGGTCAGGAGTCGTCTGCCTTTCACCGCTCGACGCCGACGATGCTTCTGTCCCCGCGAGTTGCCGCCCACTGGACGTATCTCGGTCTGAACGAACAGGGCAGCAGTCCTGCCCTCTCTAAAAGCTGAGTTCTCGTCTCCCTCTATTTTCTATTAGTCCTTAAGTCTACTGATGTTATCCCTTAGAGAACATGTAACTTTGCTAAGTTTAACATGCTTATGGCCATTTACTAATCGAGACTAGTCATGCTTTGAAATGAATGCGAACTGGTATTGAATACTTGGGATAGTGAAATACCTTGAGTATGTTCAACTGATTGGTTGGTGATTTGTTGCTGAGTTTAACGAACTGGGACGAATGAACTGAACTGAAATAATAGAATAGATCGAACTTGTTCCTTTAAAAACTGTAAGTTGTAATTGGAAGGAGATGATGAATCAATACTAATCTTTACCTTAATGTTTCTGGCAGGGAGTGAATGAGTGATTTCTCTCACTTTTCGGTTGTGGTGTTTTGAATGAACTGTAATTTGAGAACATTGGCAGGTTGAAATGGAGGCTTCCCTGCCCTTTGGGAGATTCTTGGTGAAAAGTGATAGTGAGTCTTGCATTGTTTGGCTGAAGTTGAGACTAAGAGAAGGAAGAGATGTTGCTGCACACTTGAGTGTGCTATCTAAAAGGTGCAGAGATAGGGTGGCTGGATTAGATGGGCTGACATGGGGAAGGTAGCTGGACTGCACACTTGAGTGTGCTAGGGAGAAGAATGCAGAGATAGGGGTGGGAGCTGCTGCTCCAGCATCCCCTCACGTCCTTTCCCCTTTTTCTTTCTTTCTTCCTTTTGCAGTTAGTAATATAAAGAGATAGGAAATAGGATTAGAAGGATTTGTAAGTAAAAGTTGTAAGGTATGAGAATGGGATTGTGGTGAATAAGTGAAGTATATTCTTATGTCTCGGTGATTCTGTAACTGTAATAAGAATCGCGTGCTCGTATCTGCTTGCTACTGTCTATTTAAATAAATCTCGCATTTCGATATATGTTTTCCCGCCTCGCTAAAATTAACAGATTATAAAATGAATCTAAATTAAATCCGCAGATTTAATTAACTCACGAATCGGAAATAATCCACGACTTAAGTTATTAATAAATAACAATATCTAGTTCCATCTCGCTTAAATAAATAACATGACTTCGCTAAGTCAGTTATAGCTCTGAAATAATATCATTGACTGCTTTAACAATATAAATTCAGGATCATAAGCTGAATTCATATCAGGATAATAAACGGGTTTCATTCACTGATGATAAATAAACATGCATTACTGGATTTAATAATATATAAAAGAGCGGGTCACTACATCAGCACTGTGATGCACCAGTATGAGCTGCAGAAGCAATTAGCGTCAATTATGAGAGATGTGCAGCAAATGAAGATAGGAATAATGGAACCAACCCCTGTCCCTATGCAAAATGTACAGCCTTGTGGGATTTGTGGTGATTTCAGCCACGGAGTTGATCAATGCAATAGAATGGGCGAATTCACATCGGAAGGGCATGCTAAAGTTCACTCTGCGCAAGGATTGCAGAGCAGACCAGACGGACAGAGCAGACTGCAGCATGGGCAGAGCTATAATCAAAGGCAACAGAATTTTAATGGTGGATGGAGAGGACAGCAGCCCTATGCACCGCAGCCAAACTACGCCCAACAATACCCTCCAAGGTATCAGCAGCAAGGGAACTTTCAGCGCAATCAATTCCAGAATGCACAGCAGATGCCTCCGCAAAAACAGTCTCTGGAGGATACATTGCAGGCTTTTATGGAGGTTAGCAAGCAGAGCATGGAGTCTCAGGCTGCCACTATCAAACACCTCGAGACAACTGTGGGGCAACTATCGGGCATTCTGGACCAGTTGCAGCAGCAGCAGTCCGGGAAAACAAATCAGGCGCTAGCTCTGGCAAGGATGCCAAAGCAGACTAGGAGGCCAGCTCTGGCGAGGATGCCAGAGCAGACTAGGATGTCAGCTCTGACTTGGCAGACAGAGCAGAGAAGGCCGCCAGAGCAGAGAAGGCCGCCAGAGTAGAGGAAAAGGGCGCCAGAGCAGAGAAGAGAGCCAGAGTTGATAAGGCCAGAGCAGAAACTTCACAAATCCACTACGCCTTATCAACCACCGAAGTCCAGCCCACCTCTGCCACCATCAATTGTTGATCCAACCCAACCATTACCGAAGCAAAAAGATCCAGGGAGTTTCATTATGGGTATTGGTTTGGGTCGAGCTGGAGAGTTCTCGGGCATGTTAGACTTGGGTGCGGCAGTCAATTTGATGTCGTTTGCTATATTTCAGAAATTGGGCAGGAAGGAAGAGGAGCTTAAATGCACAAATACAAGACTTCAACTAGCTGATGGAGCAATTAGCAGCACGCGTGGACTTTTAGAGGATGTTGAAGTCATTGTGAGAGGAATTACGGTGCTAGCAGATTTTGTGGCGCTCGAGGCAGGGCAAGGTATTACAGGAGAGAATGGGCAACTTGTTCTACTTGGCCGGCCTTTTATGGCTACTACCCAGACACACTGGAACTTTGAGCATGGTCGGGTCTGGTAGATCGGTAACGTTCTCCGTTTTTTATAAGAAGCCTGTTATTTCTAACTCTTCAATGCATATTTGTTCTCTTGTTGAGATTTCTGACCATGTGGAATAAGTAGAAATTTTCAGAGCTAACAATCTTTTGCCAGCTCTGCCTAGCATTCCAGCTCTCCCCGTTCTGCCAGCTCTGACGAGCCCAGTTCTGTCGTGTCCAGCTCTGACGATTCCAGCTCTGACGCTGGACGCCAGAGTAGACATTCTTCCGCCAGCTCTGGAAAGCACATGCCAGAATGTTGCTGAGGAGAATTTGATGTGCACCAGCCCGGAAGAGGACGAAATTATACAGAATTTTCTTGACAATCTGCAAGATGAGGAGGCCATTGAAGACGAGTTTTTGGCCAAGCTTCCACTCGACGTAAATGCAGAGCAAGAAGTACCGACTAATGTGAAAGATGATGCAACCGTTGAGGAAGAACGGGCTGATGTACTGCAATGCAATGATGATAATGTGCAAGGAGTGCAGAGTGTACCACCCTTGGAGGAGAAGAAAGAAGGGAGATCTCGACCTAGCTCTTGGTTCGAGAGAATGATGAATGTGATGAGCTATGCTTGCTCATTAAGAGGACCCACAGTTGACATGGAGGATGATGTGTTATCACAAGGATTAATTCAGCTGACTTTTCATAGTGATTTTGGTTAAGGGTTCCTCTACGTCGGGCTGGCGACTTTAAAACTAGCGCTTGGTGGGAGGCAACCCACCGTTGGTTTAGTTTTTTGTTTTTATTTTTCTTGTTCTTTGCTTTCTGCTTTTCATTTTTATGTTTTCCTTGTCTTTGGTTGCTTGTGCGGATGCTTTGATTTCTGGGTGTTAATGTCTTTATTTTCAGCGCTGCATTTTCTACTCTGACTTTGCCGCCAGCGCTGAAAAAGCCAGCTCTGAACTGGCCAAATCTGAAATTCTACTCTGAAGAATGTCACCACTGCACGTCTACTCTGACTCTGCCGTACAGAGTCAGAGCTGAAATTCCACTCTGCGAATGCCAGCGCTGAAATTCTACTCTGCCACAGAGCGCAAGTCCCACTTTTCGCCACCTCTCATAGTGCTTCAGTTTTCATTGCTGATAATCAGGGATGTTTTCTAACTCTTTTTATTTTGTGCCCTGAGGACATGGCATGCTTTAAGTGTGGGGGGGTGTCTTGTTTTGCTTATGCTTTCAATTGGGCGAGATTGATCTCTCTATGCTTAGTTTTTTCTTTAATACTTGCTAATTTTTATGAATTTATGGAAGAGAAGATGGTTTTCGATGTGAATTTCGGGTTTTGTGTTTTAATGGTGGTTATTCTTGTTTTACTTTTGATATATGTTTTTTGGTTGTGCAAAGAATTATGAGTTTTGTTGCAACACGATTGTAAGTAAGTAAAACGTGATTTGTCCGGTAGATGCTAGAAGGAGTGTTGTCATTGTGATTGCCTACGATCGTATCCTTATCTGTGAAAAATGCTGGACGAATTGTCAGTTCTGAAAATGCCAGCTCTAAAACATCTGGCCAGCTCTGAAACGTGACAGCTCTGAGTCTCTGCTCCTCTAGTTTTAACTATGAGCATGGGAAACCACGTGAAAAGACTTTGGATTACATCCAAATGGTTTTTATTTCATGAATTATGGCTCAACTGTCGAAAACTTAAGCATACAAAGTGTGAAAAATGGTGATATTGATTATAAAGGCGATCACATTAGGGAATTCACTTCTAGCGGAGAATTGGGTCTGATCGAATTACTTACATTACTGTTTTGTTGCTTCTTAAACTTTAAGTTATTTGCATGATCGAGAGATGTGTGTTGATTGGAAAACTATGAATTGACTTTGTTGAATGTTTAGATGGAAATAAGCATCGTTGAAATCAATCTCTTCCTAGGATTCATATTAATTTTGCTTAAGGACAAGCAAAAGGCTAAGTGTGGGGGGTTGATTAATGCCTAATTGTTCTAATTTTAGAGGTTTGCATGTGCATGTTTTAAGTATAATATTCTGGAAATTGGTGTGTTTTATGGTTTATTTTATGCTTTGCAGAAGATTTAGGTTTTATAGATGGAAGAGTGTAATTTTGGAGATTTTGGAGTAGAATGGCTTATTCTGGCGCACTCTGGTGTTCAGAGCTGAAAAGCCCGCGCCAGAGCTGAAAAAGCCTACGCAGAGCAAAGCAGATAGGCTCGCCAGAGCAGAGCTGAACTTCCCTATCAGAGCTGAAATCTCCAGAGCAGAACAAACTTGGTAGAGCAGAGCTAAACTCGACAGAGCTTACATATGCGCAGAGTAAACTTGGCAGAGCAGAGCTAAAGATCGACAGAGTCAACATATTATGCTAGAGTCAACTTGTGCAGAGCTGACTTTAAGCTCTGCCTTTTGCCAGATCTGAACTTTACAGAGCTGACTTTCAGCTCTGTCATACCTTTGCAGAGCCGAACTTCCAGAGTTAGCCAATCCACGCCAGAGCTGAGATAACTTGCAGAGCACGATACAGTTGGACTTACCTTTGGATGCACGATTCTATTTCCTTAAGAGTCCAGTTTTGAAGCCGAGTTTGATGCTAATTAGGGTTGAAAGAAGTCTATAAATAGGGCCATACTTTTCATTGTAAAACTTAACATCCTTTGCCCTAATCTTTAGTTTCCGCTAGGCAGCCAAAGTTTAGGTTTATTGCTTTCATAGTTCTAGTTTCGATTTCTGTTCTTAGTTAGTTTATTATAGTTCTTTCAATTTATGTTTTAGTTAGTTCTTCGTTTAGAGTTGTAATCACGCGACAGGCTGCTTCTCGAGACGTTTTACGGTATTTTTTAATCAAGTTTATTTATTTGCTTTTACTTGCTTTCTTTAAATTATGCACTTTTAATTATGCAATTTAGTTTATGCGTTTTTATTATGCTTTCCTTTAAATTATGCAATTTAGTTTCATGCTTAGTAGATTAGAAGCTTTTAATTAAAGTTATTTAAATTCAACTTGCCTAGTTAATTCCTTTACTTTTATGCGTTTAATTTTGCCTAGGGTTTTATAGTTTATTTCGTCTAGATAATTTTAAGATTGAGTTTTAGTTAAGTTTAATTTACAAGCTTTAGTATATTCCTTTTCGCCTAGTTAATTCTTAAGTTTAAGTTTCTAGTTAAGTTTAAATTCCAAGTGTTAATTAATTTTACAGCTTTTAATCTAAGTTTACTTTCCAAGTTTTAGTTAATAATCCTGAGTTTACAGTTTTCTCATGACATAATTAAAAGCCCTTAACGATCTTCCTTGAGAGACGACGTTGGGTTAACTTACCATTGCTAGAGTGTCCTTGTCCTATTGCAAGTCAATCTAGAGGTGTTCTAGTTGAGTCATTTGGCATCATCAAAAAGGAGGAAATTGTTGGGAAAATAATAGAAATATCATATCCTTATTTTGATGATTCCAAAACACTTAGTTTATCTTCACTAGACTAGAGTTATTCTATACTCAAGTGTTAAAGTCCATATTTGTAGCTAGACTGAAGACTGAAGACTGAAGATTGAAGTATTGAAGGCTGAAGACCAAAACTCAAGACTGTTGACTCACACTAAAGGACACGTATACTGAAGTATCAGTGTTAGGAAAACACTGATACACGCCACATTGGATAAGTAGACTGTTACTGGAGTAACGAATCAGCTGAAACCTTGGACTGATTCTCTATCCCAAACTAATTCTCAGTTTAAGGTTGTCTCATTCATTTCAAATGAAGCCACGTGGAAAGCACGTAAGTACAACCGCATTTAATACAGAGATATGCAGAATCGTTCTTCATAATACAGAGTTTTCCCTTCCGTGCTGCTTTATTCTGCAGCACCCTCTCATACGAAAAGAAGGACGGTACCTTCTACTGTTTAGAAACGACGAAGACTGAGGACCTTAGCCCAAATTCAAATCTGATTCACACGGCATAAATCTGAAGACTGGCCTCCTCCAACGGATCTATCTCAGAACGTTGCCTATAAATAGAGCTCAAAGATCAATCTCAATCTTCACCGATTCAACACACAAGCTGAAACTCTGTGGAACTCAAGAGCCAACATTTTCACTACACAAAGTTTGAATCGAAGAACAGAATCCCTACTATTGTAAACTATCAGTCATAACTGATAACATTTATTCTCTTAGTTTTTGTAGGCAATACTATCTTTACCCTAAGCCTTGAAACTGATTACTGAGATCCTGTTATCAGTATTCCTAGTTGGATATTCGAACCCCTTTTCAAAGAGAGAGAAAAGAGAGTTTGAGAAAGTGTTCGAGACAGTTGTCTGAACATTAGTACCCACAAACTAGACGTGTGGTTTACTTAGCACCAGTAAGCTAAGGAACAAAAGTCCAATAGGTGTTGGCACTGAAAAGAGTTTTTCAGTTGTAAGGTTTGGTGTGCACCCGTAAGCATGACCCTAATCAATTGTCAGTGTGATCTACTGACAGTGGACGTAGGAATCAGTATTCCGAACCACGTAAAAATCTGTGTGTTCTTATTGCTTTCAATTTTTCAGTCTCTATATGCGTTTTAAATCTGACATACACTGAATACTGATAACCTAAAGGATAAACTCTAAAACTGATACTCTTTACACTAAAGGTTATTTCTTAAATCGCTTCCGCAAAAGTGTTATCAGTCTAACTGACAAGTCTTCTGACAGTCAGTAAGATTGCTAACACTACTCTGATTTAAAAACTGAAAAGGTTGCACCCTTAATTGAACTTCAGTTTGTTGATCAGTTCCTCACATTGAAGTTACCTGACTAACTCATAATCAGCCTTAACATTTTCCTAAACTGATTATATCACTCTCTGACCAATACAAATATTTTTTTTAGAATTATTATTCATTTTCTTAGAATTAAAAATGTTACTTGATTTAACTGGATTAACCAATAATCGGATTGAAAAATTAAATTATTTGATATAGGTTAGAGGGAAATTCAGTTTAGCGTAGATGTGAAAATTCTAAATTTAAGTTATCTAATTCAATGTTTTTTAATGACGAGTGTACCACAATACCAACATTGAGAAGGTTGAAAATTCTAATTGTCTATTAATAAGATGATTTTCTTAACACTAACATTTATATATAAAATAAATATAAATAAAATAAAATTTGGCTTAATATATTTAAAACTAATTCATATTGATATGTCTGCATAAGTTTTTTGTTTATTCAACGTGAAAAAAATATTTTTTTTATTAAATTAATGACAATACAAATTGACCAATTAATTTATAAGCAATTTTCGCTGAGTATATGCTTCTTTATAGCTCTAGACGAGATGATTTTCAAAATTCACTTTTTATTTTTAAAACTCCAGACGGGATAATGTTAAAAAGTCAGAGGTGATCTATCAAACTTCATAAGAGATGTACTCACAACTCAATTTTGGTTGCAAACAATATAATGCTTACAATATAGAAGTGATTTGTCAATCTCCAAACGAGATGATGCGCATAACTTAAATTCGGCCTTTTAAGCTCTAAACGAGATAATGATTAGCAGTCAACTCCGGTATTTCAAGCTCTAAATGAGTGGTGCTTAGTGCTCAGCTCCGGTCCATCAAACTAAGGATGAGATGATGCTCACAAGTCAATTATGGTCTTACGAGTATTTTGGTTCCAAACAATATGATGCTCATAAGTTAGAATTGGTTTGTCAAGCTCCAAACTACATCGGTTAATTTCGACATTTTAATATTCAAATGAGATAATGTTTAGTACTCAGCTACGATCTTTCAAACTCCAAATGATTGATGCTTAAAAATTAGCTCCAATCTATCAAACTATGGATAAAATGATGCCCACAAGTCAGTTATGATTTTTCAAGTTCCACGCAAGATAATGGTCGCAAATCAATTATGGTCTTATGAGCTCCAAATGAGATGTTGCCCACAAGTCAGGTTTTATTTTTAAAGCTGCAGATGAGATGATACTCATAAGTCAAGTCTCATATAACAAGCTTCAAATAAGATAATGATTAGAAGTTCGACATACAAAAGTCAAATGTGATATTTCAAACTACAAACAAGATGATGCTCAAAAGTCTTGTAAGGTTTGGATGAGATGATGTTCACATATAAGATGTGGTCTTAAATTATACTCCTATAGTAAATTTATACTATGATTAATAAGAAATACGATGTATTAATCCTTCCTCATATCCCATGTCAAATACACCTAAATATTTGAGTGGATTTGTAAAATGTCTACTTTCATATTGTAAAGATAAAAGAATGTCCACTAAAATAAAAAAAAAACTTAAAAAATGTCCACTGTTACCAAATTGCCCTTCACATTAAAAAAAAAATGTCCACTTCATTTTACCTTTAAACACTACCCCTTTAAAAAATCCCGCATTTCACAACCAGTCGAATTCACAACCAAAATTTAGTTGTGAATTAGACTGAATTCATAACTAATCGAATTCACAATTTGAATTTAATTCACAATCAGAATTTTTTGGTTGTGAATTCACAACCAGAATTTTTCGATTGTGAATTCACAACTAGTTAAATTCACAACCAGAATTCTTTTGTTGTGAATTCGACTGGGTGTGAATTCACAACCAAAATTTAATTCACAATCAGAATTTTTTGGTTGTGAATTCACAACCAGAATTTAATTCACAACTAGAATTTATTTTGGTTGTGAATTCACAACCAGTCGAATTCACAACCAGAATTTAATTCACAACAAGAATTTATTTTGGTTGTGAATTCAAGTAGTTGTGAATTTGAATTTTTAAAGTTTGAATTCACGACTAAAACTAGAATTTATTTTGGTTGTAAATTCGAGTTTTAGTTGTAAATTCATAGATTTGATTGTGAATTCAACAATATTAAGTTGTGAATTCATCGAGCTGGTTGTGAATTCATCGAGCTGGTTGTGAATTCATAGATCCAATTCTGAATTTAAAAACATAAAGTTGTGAATTCATAGATCTGGTTGTGAATTCAAGAATATTAAGTTGTGAATTCATTGATTTGGTCGTAAAATCAAATTAAAATGGAGAAATAAGAAGAACATGGCGAAATAAGAGAAATATTAATTAGATTGGGTGGAATTCACCATCACACATCAATTCTACTCATCATTTTTTTAAAACACAGAAATCCCTCAAATAAAAAAAAAGAAACAAACACTAACTCTTCTAAGAGCATCAACAACGGCGGGTGCAATGGCGGGATCGAGCCCGGCCTATCGCACCCGCCAGCGTTGCCGAACCCGGGAGCGATGGAGAGGGAGCAAGCGGGCGCACCGGGTGCAAAGGAGGGGCGGTGGCAACACGCGCCCCTTTTCAAGCAAAACAAAACTATATCAAAAATAAAATTAATCCATTGCACCCAAGTGGGTGCAATACCATTGCTGGAATGGGTGCAATAGAAGTGGGGACCACTTTTATTGCACCCAACAAAGCTCACGGTTGTTGATGCTCTGAGTAAGAGTCGGGCGTTCAATATGTAAATCAACATATTTAAATTAAATTTCCAACTAATTATGGATTAAACTTTGATCCTGGACAAACAACACAAAATAGTTAGATATCACACTCCAACTCAAAAAAGGCCAGACATCATTGAAATCGTCCTGGAAGGAGTTGAATAAATCTGCATTGGCCAAGCAGTGGACGTCCAAAATTAGCCTCTTTGAGCGGCAGCTGCCGCACCAAATTGTGGATTTGGCAACACTCCTGACAGCAACAGTATTATCTCAAAAGACCACCATTCCAAGCTGTAAAAATACTATATGAATTTAAGACCAATCCAAATTTGAAAAGATAAAAACAAAAATGAAAGCAAACTCAAACTCACCATACCATGGCAGCAGATGGTATAGCAAGCTGAAAGAATTCCCTCATGGTGACAAGCACATCCCATGACAAGGGAGCTTGTGTTTCTCGACAGGCAGGCGAATACATAACATAAAGCACAAGCAGAACAACATTAAACCAAGAGGATATGGCTATGGAGATAGCAGCTCTAGAAATTTCCGAGATGGAATATGAATATGAAAGCCCAACAGAGAGGTAGCTGGAAGCACAGAGATGCTAATGAGATCCAAACCATAGGGAAAATAATGCTCTGGCTCTGCAGGTAACGAACAATGCACTGAAGAAATGCGTAGGGGAACAGCGTTGGGATGAGCAGGATTGCAAACTTCCCTACTGCAGCTGAAATTGAAGGATCTTGGACCGTCACAAGCAGCACTCTCTCCGTCAAGATGAAGACGAGATAGAGCTACAAAAAAAAAACAGATATATGATTGCACCATAAGTAAGACTTCCCACTCTTTTGTATTGCTTAGCACCGTATGCCTGGCCGCATAGAGTTTCCAGAGCACTAGATATCCCAATCTGCACAGTATCATTCACTTAATTAACCAACATCTAACATATCATTCTATTCTACATGAAGCAAAGCAACCAAGTTGTAGCAACTGGAACTATGTTACGTATAGCTAGAGATTTAGGTTAGTGTGACCAGATCGATGGATAGAACATATGATTGAGTATTTAAAAGATTATGTGATCAACTATAGGTTCAAAGTAAATGATACAGTATTTTGTATCTGTCTAAGCATCCTACCACACATATTAAACACTCAATATACTTGGATGATGAGGCAATGCCTTGTCAATGTTGGTTTTGAGTGTAGAGTTATATATAATCTTTCATTTTGGGAGGTGAATTCGGTGGCAATTCCTAGAAAGCACAAAAAATTGATAATGAAATTTGGAAATGAATAGATGAAAACTTACAACGACACTGAATCCGGTGACGTTGCAAAGAGAGGTGGCGATGGAGGCACTGGAAAGGGAGAGTTGGTCAACGTGGCCGAGCATGAACATGGGCGAAACCTGCAGTAGAAACTGCGACACCGTCACCACGATCATCAGCAGAACGATCCAATTCACACGATTAACCTCCGCCGTGAAGGCGATTTTCCTCGCCGCCGCCGAATGGACTCGAGAGTTGCGAGCTCCGCGTCTTGATCCCGAAATCGCCCGACGATTGATCATCCACCGGCGAAATTGAGCTGCTAATCTCAGGAATCTGGACCTTCAACTTCGATCCGAACAACAACAGTCTATTAATCGACATTGAGAATTTGCAGTCGCCGTCGCTGCCGCTCCGATCGTCGGCGATCGAGTCAATTAGGGTGAGCCCGATCGATTTGTTGGCAGCGGCGAAGTCGTAGTGGGAATTGGTGGCAGACGGAGGCTAAAGTCACGGCGGGGCGTGAAGTAGGAGATGGCGGAGGCGACGAGGCCGGGTCGGCGGTGCTTCGCAGTGGGGGGTGAAGTAGAAGATGGCAGAGGCGACGAGGCCGGGGCAGAGACGACGAGGCCGGGGGCGAAGCAGGAGATGGAGGAGGTGACGAGGCCGAGGCGGCGGCGCTTCGTCGGCGATCGGAGCTCGAAGGGAGGGAGGGAGAGAGAGAGAGAGAGAGAGAGAAGGGGGAAGGGAGTGTACCGTGAGGGAGAAGAGAGAGAAAGAGAGTGGAGAGAGAGAGAAGAGAATGAGAGAGGAGAAAGATGCTGATGAGGAGTAAATTCTGCATCAATGTTGTGCTTAGCAATACCAGAGACATCTCTGCCGAGGAGCAGAGCAGAGCAGACCCCAGCTTTGCCGATGAGCAGAGCAGAATAGACCATAGCTTTGCCGAGGAGCAGAGCAGAGCATGCCGAGGAGCAGAGCAAAGCAGACCCCAGCTCTGCCGAGGAGCAGACCAGAGCGGACCCCAGCTCTGCCGAGGAGCAGAGCTACCCACCGCCAGAGCAGAGATACCCAGCCCTGCCAGAGACAGAGACAGAGACAACATGACAGAGCAGAGCTATCAGCCCTGCCAGAGCAGAGCTACCCGCCGCCAGAGCAGAGATACCCAGCCCTGCCAGAGACAGAGACAGAGACAACATGACAGAGCAGAGCTATCCGCCCTGCCAGAGCAGAGCTACCCGCCGCCAGAGCAGAGCTACCCAGCCCTGCCAGAGACAGAGACAGAGACAGAGACAGAGACAACATGACAGAGCAGAGCTGACCGCCTTGCCAGAGCAGAGCTGCCTTCCTAGCCAGAGCAGAGCTACCAGAGCCAGCCCTGCCAGAGCGCAGAGCTACCAGCCAGAGCAACCAGAGACAACCTTGCCAGAGCTAACTTTACCACCGAGTTGGGCTTCATTTCTCTGCTTCATGGGCTTTAGGGTTAGGCCCAATTAGTTATCTATAAATAGAAGGTTTAGCATTAGCATGAGGGGGATCAATTCATTCTAGCACTTCACTTGTAATATGTAAACACTCTCAATATAGTGAAAACACTCGAAGATCACCTGTGGATGTAGGCCTTAATGGCCGAACCACGTAAATCTTGTCTCCTTCATTGCTTTCTAGTTTAGGTGTTGATATGATGCTTTATCAGATGCGTACCTGGAGAGAAGGAGAGAGAGTACATATTTTTAAAGGAGGGTATTTCTGTCTTTTCAATCTAAAAGTGGACAGTTTTTATTATTTTTATCTTAGTGGACAATTTTTATCTTTACAATATGAAAATGGATAGTTTTATATATTAACTCTAAATACTTTTCTTCTTATTTTTCTAAAATCTCCAACCTCACATCAAGTTTTTATGAAATTTCATCAAATAAAAACTTATATAAAAAAGCAATTTATTTTAACTATCAATAAAAAAATTAACATATAACTAACGAAAATTATTGAGATTATTATAGTTTGAAATGTACCATCAATTTATTTTGATCAGATAAAATTAATTAAAAAATAATTTATATAAAGACCATTCTATATACTCTCTCCGTCCATCAAAAATAGTCATAGAAGGGGACGAGAAGGGTTTTAATGAAAATGGTTTAATTTATTGTAAGTGGAAAAAATATCTCACTTTAAAGATAGTGTTAATAGTAATAATTCATTGTATAGTGAGTGGAGAAATGGGCCACTATGTGATAGAAAGTTTCTAAAAATGAAAAGTGACTAATTTTTGTGGACATCCCAAAATGATAAAAATGAATTATTTTTTGTGGACGGAAAGAGTATTATAATTATAAATAATACAATGATAATAATAATGTAAAGTGATTATCGGTCCATGGATTACACACTAGTTATACTACGTTTCTGTCTTGTGTCTTGATTGGGATGATCGATCAGTTGTTGTGATGTTTCTGTCTGAATTTAATTTCATTTTTATTGGATGATTTATCGCTAGAAAAACGAAAAATATGAGACTCAACAGCTCAATCAAGATTTCCCGGGCCCTTATGTGACATGTCGGCGGCCGTGAAAGATGGGTGGATTTCCGGCAGTTTGGAATCTGTGCCCAAGGAAACGGCGGAAGTGGTAGTGATAGGCGCCGGAGTGGTGGGCGTGGCGGTGGCGCGAAGGGCGGGGGGGAGGTTTTGGTGGTGGAGTCGGCGCCGACTTTTGGGACTGGCTCCAGTGAAGTTATTCATGCTGGTATTTATTATCCTCCGAATTCCCTCAAGGTAATAACATTTTCTTCTTTTTAGGTTTTCTGATTCCTGATTTTATAAAATATTCGCTGATGGGAACTGATTCTTGATTTTGTGAGTATTGCAATGTCTGAAACTTTAAATCATTTTATGTGTTTAAAGGCATGTGAAAAACGAGGCAAGACATTCTGATATTGGTATTATGTGGATGGAAAAGGGAGTATTTCCCATGAAGAACTTGCCTTGGATACCAATGTGTATTATTTAGCCTATATTTATGGGGGAAATGTTGGCTGTGAATGTGAATATCAATGTTGTGAAGATTTTGTTATTGTGGCTATATGTCTGGAGACTATATTCATTCGGGTTGTGAATTTGCAAAGCAGGCGAGTTTGTGTGACAGAGGAAGGCATTTGCTCTACGATTATTGTAGAGCACATGGCATTCCTCATAAACAGATTGGCAAGCTAATTGTTGCCACTCGGCCTTCAGAAGTTCCCAAATTGAGTGAGTTGATGAGTCGAGGGCTTGAGAATGGAGTCGAACACCCGTTTCTGGGATCATTGATACCCGTTCTTTGATGCTCTCGCTGCTGGTATGTATGTATCACTTCTATCTATTTTTGTGAAGAAATAAAAACTTTGTTGTGTATAAGGTTTGCTGTTTTTAGAGTCACATTGACAGGAATGTAGCATTTAAGGGGAAGCTGAGAGCCATGGAGCCATCTTCTCTTACAATACTAGTGTCATTGGTGGTAGATACAAGGGAGGCCGGCTGCAGCTCTACGTTTGTGAGAGCGAGTCCCTTAGAAACTGGGACGGCGTCTCCCTTGAGGCCTGATCTAATTCCTAGTCCCAGAATTGTTGTGAACTCTGCCTCTTGCCAGGAGGATTCACGGCCTAGATGATGGTATCGTCCCAACGCCCTACTTTGCTCGTGGCTGCTACTTTACGTTGGGATCGCCTCCCTTCCAGCATCTCATCTATCCCCTACCGGAAGATGGTGGGCTCGGGGTTCATGTCACTTTGGATTTGAACGGCCAGGTGAAGTTATGTCGAGTGGATTGATGGTGTGGACGGCATCTCAAACTTCCTCAACTTGTAAGATTTGATTCTAGAATGTTAATATCCGGAAACCATGCTAGAAATGATGTTTTTGTGGGCCACTGCAGACTCCTAGTGATTTTATAGTGATAGCATAAGCATGTATGAGTATGAGTTGTTTGGTGTGTATGAGAAATGGTAATGAACGTGCAGGGAGAGAAGATTCATGGCGTACGACCTCTTTGGTATCGAATTGCAGAGCATGTTGTAGCTCACATGAATGAATTACATCATTGGGTTGTTATTTGAATTACCACATATCTCTACTACTATAGAATCTTCATCACCAACGTTATCTTTTCATCTTTTATTTGTGATTCTGATGTTACAGGAGGAGAGGAGTAACCTATAAATTAGTTCATTACATGATGATTAAGAATTGAAAGAGTTAAGACTTGTGTTGCTGAATCTATACATACCAAATTCTTACTTTCCAAAAAACAGTACATAAAGAGACTATAAAAAACACCATTGACAAACAATGTGATCATGTAAGCCAAAATTTGACACACAGTAAGAGTGTGATTACTTTGATGAAAAATGAGAGAAAATATATATTTTCACTTCTTTTTCCACTATTTTTACATATTTATTATAATAGAGAAATTTTTTTTTTGGTTGAATTTTGATTAGACTTTGCACTTTCACCGTTGAATTTGTGGGAGATTCTTACGGTAGAACTCCTTTTCTTTTTGTTGCCGAAACTGTAGAAGAGAGAAATATAGAATGAAAAGGTGAAAGTAAAAAATAAAAAAATTTGTGAATGAGATAAGATAATGCACGCTAACAATAAGATAATGCACGCTAATAATATAAAAATGAATTTTTAAAAAAGAGTGCTCCGAGTGGCGAGGACAATGAGTGACCGCAAAGCATGTGTCCAAACATGCCAAGCAGCACCACCTTCAAACCACCGGTGGGGTAAATCAACTCCGGGAACCATACTCGCAGGGCATCGCCGTTTTTATAAGGAAAAAACGTCGGAGAAATAACCCCTAAACTGTAGGACTCTGATTACAGAGAAAGGTTTAGGGTTAAATGCAAGCAAGTGTGGCTCCCGGCCCCACACCCATCCTTAGGGGCCCATGTCACTCACTTTAAAGAGAAATAAACAATTGTGAAAAAGCAATGTGGGACATACTTCCATATATAATTTTATCCCTACTCATTAAATTATTGTGAAAAAGCACTGTGGGAATACATACTTTCATCCCTGCGCATTATATATCTTAAAGAGAACTTTTTTTTTTTTCAATGCACCCAAGAATCTGCTGTCGACCTCGACCATAACCTTGTTGGTATAAGAATTACGTAAGATTTTAGTTGATGAGAATTTAGAGGAAAATACAGTCCTATTTTTCAAATGATTCTTGTTTCTTCAATTAGCACATATCAACATTATCTCCTGATCCTGATCTCATAGTTGGATTTTTTTTTATTTTATTTTTTATAATTTGAGTATTAATTGGTTAAAATTGATACTTTGGAATATATTTAAAAAAATAATGATGGTTTAGGACAAATTTAACTATTTAGCCAAAAGAAAAGTTAATGAAATAATAAAATAGTGGCACGACCCATATAAAATCATGAATTAAAAAACAGATAAATCTTTATCAGAATTTTAGATGAAAAAAATAAGGAATGCTCAAAGATGATGTTGAACAGCATAGTTGCGAACTTGCGATTGCATGCAAGAACTAATTCACATCCATTTTCATCACATATTTCAAACAAAGAAATGCTCATCAATCATCATCATCATCATCATCATCATCATCGCTTCTCCTCCATCGATTCGAGTCCTCCTTCCTATTGGTGACAACTCTCAAGCAAGTTTTCCCTCTCTCTCTGCGACGAACAGCTGCCCCTCTAACCGGCCTTCCCCTTCTCAAAACCAATTCCATGAGACTCACATACCTGTTCCTTATCGCCATTAATGGATGCTTCTCCATCATCAGCTTCTTCCTGTACGCCTCCCTCAACACCACCGTCTGTGTTCTTATCTTATTCGACACGTAGAAGATCGCCGGGAAATGCACCAGCGCCTTCTTCATCCGCACCCGCCCCAGCCCTAGAAATTCCCCCAATCGGAACACGTTCTCCCTCTCCGTCTTCTTCGTCACCAGCAAGCTCAGCACCTCGTGGATCACGCCCACCGTCCATCTCTCTGCGTGATCGCTGTTTGGAGATAGATGGAACGCGTTCTCGTATGGTGAAATGTATGGTAAATTCTGCCATTCTTCCACCCATTCTTGCACTCTTTTCTGTAAATCGAATCCTCTCGGTAAATTCATCGAATACTTCATCTGCATTCCGCTTTCCCCTCTTTTCTCCATCTCTGAGATTGCTAAATCGTTTCTCCAATTAACCAGCTCCAATCCAAAAACAATTTCCCCATTCGAATCCCTAAACCCTAAATCACAGATCTGGAAATAATCCGGGAATTCAGGCAACAGTGTGAGCAAATAATCATGAGGCAATCCCAAATCGTAACCGAAGATATCGATCAAATGCAACGGAAGCTTTCCAGCTCGCGCGATCATCAGGAGCTTCGCTAATCTCTGCGCGACATCGGTTCGGTAATGCGACATGTTGAGGTGCAGAAGTTCGTCGTAGTGAACGGAGAGAGCTTTAGGGGTGATTTTGACATGGGGGAAGGGATTGGTTCTGTTTGGCGGGAGAAAGATTTTGAAGATGAAGGGGTAGTTGTCGATGAATTTGTCGGCGGTGGTGGGAAGGCCGAGATGGGGTTTTAGAGGGGAGATGGCGGAGAGCGGTAGAGATTGGGATGGGTGAGAGAGGATGAGGTTTTTGAGAGAGTGTAGGGATTTGAGATTTTTTTCTCTCTCTACGGCGGCGTCGAGATAGGGGTCGCGGACCCATTTGATTCTGGCGTTTATAAAGGTGCGGACGTGGCGGAGGCGAAGGCGGAAGCGGGCGGTGGCGAAGTGGAGGACGTATGAGCATCGGTTATGCATATTACACTGAACTTGTGCATTTGCTGCTGCTGTGGGAAACTTATGGAAGATGTACTTCAAATTCATTCATTTGGGACACAAAGACATTACTAATATTTTACCAAGTACTCCCTCCGTCCCAGTTGAAATGTCTTGTTTCTTTTCGGCACGGAGATTAAGAAATGTGTATAAAGTTGATAAAGTGGGTTGGTGGAAATTATTTAAATATTAAGTACAGAGAGAGAGTGTATTGTCAAAAAAGGAAACAGGACATTTCAAGTGGGACAACCCAAAAAAGAAAACAGGACATTTCAACTGGGACGGAGGGAGTATGATACAAGTCTAAACAAACCAAGCCCCTAGCAAATTATTCAGAGTTTGACTTGAAAATAATTCGTTCAAATTTATTTAAAGAAGATCGATAAATAAACAAATCAAACTTAAGTTTGATAATTTCGTCTCTTTAACTCGTGAACAAGTACATCAAGTGATTCAATTTTCAAAATATAAATTATTAATAGGTACTCCCTCCGTCCCACTAAAGAAGACACACTTTCCTTTTTGGGCTGTCCCAATAATAAAGACACATTTCCAAAAAAGGAAATAATTAGGGCATAAGAGCATCAGCATCGCTGGGTGCGATGGCCGGATCGAACCCGGCCTATCGCACCCAGCGCCGTTGCCGCACCCGGGAGCGAAGGGAGGGGGGCGTTCGACCGCACTCGGCAATAGTGGGAGCGAAGGAGGGGCGTGTTTTACACGCGCCCCATTTCCGAAAAAAAAAATCGAATTAAAAAAAAAAATTAAAACGGTCATTTGACCGTTGAAGGCAACAGTCTTCTCGGCCGATTTTTTTTTTCTTTTTTTTCCTTTTTCACCTATATATATCCCCTTCCCTCAATCACAAACACTACATCCACCAATTCTCTTCAATTCTTAAAAAAAATGTCTTCATCCACCAATTCTTCCAACAATAATTCTTCCTCAAATTCTTCATCCGACGAAGAAGTTCATGTTGATCCCGCACAACTTTCTCCTCTTCCCGATCCTACTCAAGCCCCCGATTTATTTTTTATGAGATGTGTTGTGAATTTTATGACAGTGGCAAGTTCATATCGTTTCGATCCACCTCCACCACGCCCGAGGAAGAAGCAGGCAGTGGGTCCAACAACGACATCAACGTGCTCCACCAGTCCACGCTATTCAACGATGTTTTAGTGGGGCAGGAAGCGGCTGTGCACTTTCTCGCCAACAATTCTCACCACACTCAAGGATACTACTTAACAGACGGTATCTATCCGGACTGGCCGGTGTTCGTGAAGAGCTTCCAGTTTCCGAACGATGAGAAGAAGCGGAGGTTCAAGGTGATGCAAGAAGCTGCAAGGAAGGATGTGGAACGAGCTTTCGGTGTTCTTCAGGCTCGGTGGGGTATAATTAAAGGACCGTCGCGTTTGTGGAAGGCGGAGCAAATGAGTTCGATCATGTTTGCATGCATCATATTGCACAACATGATCATTGAGGAAGAAGGTGGAAATGCAAGTAATTTTGACGGTGACGACGGCGAGGGACCAAGTTCTACTCCTCAAACACAATTCAATTCCGGAGCACCACCGGAGTTCGCCGCCTATTTGGCACGGAATGCAAGCTTGAAGGATGCACGATTGCATGCTCGCCTCCGCGATGATTTGGTTGAGCATATATGGGCACGCTTTGGTCCGGTTGACCCGTAGTTCGACGGCTTTAAATTTTTCGAAAATTGGATGTTTTAAATATTTGTTGTTTTTTTTTTTTTTTATTTGTAATGTTTGGATTTTTAGTTGAATGAATTTTATGTTGTTAAAATTGAAGTTGTTTAATTTAAATTGAAAAAAGAATAAAAGTAAAGAGAAAATGAAATTAAAATCTATTGCACCCGGGCGGGTGCAATACCATTGTTGGAGTGGGTGCAATAGAAGTGGGACCATGTCTATTGCACCCACTCCGGGTGCAAGCATTGTGGATGCTCTAAGATACACTAATTAATTGCACTCTCTCACCGCCTCTCTCACTCTCTCGTCTCTCTCTCTCTCAATCCAGCTTCTCCGGCGAGCCTCCGACCACCGCCGAGCACCCCTCGCCTCTCCGACCACTGACGGGGGCAGAGGGCCGAGACCTAGCCCTAGCCCCGCCGAACAGCGCGGCGCCCCTCCCCCTCTCTTCTCCTTCTTTATCGCCGCCTGCTTCTCCTTCTCCAGCCGACGGCGGCTCTGGGACCGCACCGCGACCGCCTTCCTTCTTCCCCTCGCATCTCTCTGTCCGACTCCTCTCTCTTCCTCTCTCGGTTCTCCCTCGTCTCTCTCGCTCATCTCTCTCTCGACCTCTGTGTTTGTCGCCGCCGTCACTGCTATTGTTTGTGGGCTCGATTATCTCTTGGTTTGATTTGCAATTGTTTCTGGGTTCGATTTTTCAATTTTTGAATCAGTTTCTGTAATCCTCTATTTTTGAATCAGTTTCTGCAATCCTCTATTTGCAATTGTTTATGGGTTCGATTTTCAGCGGCATAGCAGAGGGAATCGACGGTCGTGGTCGACGGCGGCGGCGGCGTTGGTGGTCGGCGGTGGTCGGAGCAGATGAGAGAGAGAGAGTTGAGGTTTAATAAAGACATTAATCAACTACACTAATAGTGGTGGGCCACAACACTTTAACAACTAATCTACCTTTTCTTAATCTCCGTGCCCAAAAGACCTATGTCTTTATTAATGGGACGGAGGGAGTACAATTTATATCTATATACTAAAGTTAATAATAATTGTATTAAATATCTAATTAACTTTGTTTCTTGTAAGAAAATAATTAATATATTTTTTTATTTTGAATGAAAAAATTATTTTCAAAAGAAAATAATTACTCTCTCCATCCCAACGAAAGCGATGCGTTTCTTTTTGGCACAGGATTTAAGGAGAATAATATTGTAGTTTAAAAGGGTGTAACGGTGTGTGAGGCCACATTGTTTGTAATGTAAAATTATTACCAAAAATGGAAATGCACCACTTTCGTTGGGACGGCTTAAAAAGGAATACGCACCACTTTCGTTTGGACGGATGGAGTAATATTTTTGACATAAATATAAATTTAAAAAGTTCATATAGTCTCAATTAAACTCGTGAGACGCAAAGTATTCGGTATAAAAAAGGTTTAGGATTCTGCTTGATACTAAACAAATCAAACTTGAGTACACCAATATTCGATTCGATTCAGTTCAATTACACCTTGCATCCCAATGACCTATAATCACAATAATAAATTCAAAATCTATGACAATACTATAAATAACTCAAAGACTTGTTTATGAAAAAATTGTGTAATTTTATTATTTGTACCCTAATTATTGCATGACAAAAAAAGTAAAGACTTTGAATCGAGGACAAAAATGTAAAATAAGAAGTCTAGTACTTCCTCCGTCCCGCGAATCTTGAGTCAATTCTTTTCGGCACGAGAATTAAGAAAATACTCCATCCGTCCCACTCCAATAGGCTCACTTCTTTTGGACACGGAGATTAAGAAAACTTACTTTTTAGTAAGAAAGTGGTAGTAAAGTGGTGTGGTCCACACCAATTAAGTACAATTTTTTTACCCAAAAAAGAAAATAAGCCTATTGGAGTGGGACATCCCAAAAAGGAAAATGAGCCTATTGGAGTGGGACGGAGGGGGTAGTATTTAGTGTGTTAACTGTGGTAGGTGAAAAAGTGAAGAGGTGAATAAAGATAAATTTTTTTGCCATATAATGAAATGACTCAAGATTCGTGGGACGGAGGGAGTATATTATTTCACCTTTGAAATTAGACATTTATTGAGAACAATATATATATATATATATATATATATATATATATATATATATATATATATATATATATATGGTTGCATTCTACGAAAACACAATATTAGATGGAGAATGGAGTCGCAATTTGGTTCGTCAGATCAATCTTGATCAAAGGCTGAGATTAGAAGTTAATATAATTAAAATTGGTAAGATTCATAATATCCCTTAATTTACTCCTTTCTCTCTCCTCTCTCCTCTCTCCTCTCCCGTCACCCCTCACCTCTCACCTCTCTCCTCTCTCTCTCTCGTCCCCTCTCTCCTCTCTCTCAAGTTCAACACAAGTTCAGAAGTTCAATACCACAAATTCAAAAGTTCACAGAATTATACGTATAAGTTCAATAAAATTATTTACAAAATCTGTCGCCCCCTTCCTCTTCTCCGGCGAATGTTCAATGCACGGAGAAGGGGGCGGCGGCCGGAGTTCAGAAGGCGGCGGTGGTGGCTGAACTTAGGGCGTTCGAAGGCGGCGGCGGTGGCTGAACTTGAGGGCGTTCGAATGCGGCGGTGGCTGAACTTGATGGTTCGAAGGCGGCAGTGGCTCTGAACTTGAGGGCGGCGGTGGATCTGAACTTGTGGGTTGAACTTGGGGCGTTCGAAGGCGGCGGTGGTGGCTGAACTTGAGGGCGGCGGTGGTGGCTGAACTTGGGCGGCGGTGGTGGCTGAACTTGAGGGCGGCGGTGGCTGAACTTGAGGGCGTTCGAAGAGGCAGCTTCCGATTGCTGAACTTGGGCGGCGGTGGTGGTGTGAAGAACATAGATCGGACGGAGGGAGGCGGCGGTCGAAGAGGCGGCTTCCGATTGCTAAACTTGGGGGGCGGTGGCTCTGAACTTGAGGGCGTTCGAAGGCGGCGATGGTGGAGAACAGAGAGATGACGGAGGGAGGCAGCGGCCGAAGAGACGGCGCCACGCTGAGGTCGGAACGCGTTAGAAGAGACGGCACCGGCGGCGGTGGGCTTGCCTGCCGCTGCGTGGGTTCAGTGTGTGTGTGTTCTGTGTGAGAGACGAGAGAGAGAGAGGGAAAAAGGGACGGGTGAGAGAGAGAGATGAGAGATGATAGAGGAGAGAGGAGAGAGGAGAGAGGGAAAAAGTGACGGAAGAGAGAGAGGAGAGAGGAGAGAGGGATGTGAGTAATTTAAGGGATACTAATATTAGCTTTTAATCTCAGCCCTTGATTAAAATCGATCTAACGAACGAGATTATGACTCTAGACTTTGCAAATATTTATGTTCTTGTTGAACTCTTCCATATATATATATATATATATATATATATATATATATATATATATATAATAGCAAAATAAATCATATCCTATAATCAATCCATTCAAAATTTTCTCAATTCTCATTCATTCTTTTTTTTTTTCTAAAATTTTAATCAATTTTCATATCTAAAAACCATTAATATCTAAAAATCATTATATTAATATTCCATAATTCTTGCACCATAAAATCATATCCTATGTGGCGTCATATAATCACTCCATTCTAATTTTTCTCAATTCTCATTCATTCTTATTTTTTTTTAAATAATCAATTTTCATATCTAAAAACCATTAAATATCTAAAAATCATTATATTAATATTTCATAAATCTTGCACGAGTAAATATTGGGAACCTTTTCTAAATTCTAATGGCTTTGACTTTTTAATCAATTTATTTATCTTAAATCCTATCCTACGTGGCGTAGTATAATCACTTCATTCTAATTTTCCTCAATACTCATTCATTTTTATTTTGTTTCTACTCCCTCCGTCCCGCGAGTCTTGACACGTTTGGGTTCGTCACGGGAATTAAGGAGTTGTAGATTAGTGTTTTAAGTGTGTAATTAATAAAGTATAAAATTGATAAAGTATGAGAGAGAAGGTAATAAAAGTGATAAAGTAGGAGAGATAATATAATAAAGATGATAAAGTAGGAGAGAGAAAGTAATAATTATTGCCAAAAAAGGAAACGTGTCAAGATTCGTGGGACGGCCCAAAAAGGAAAACGTGTCAAGATTCGTGGGACGGAGGGAGTAATTTTTTAATCAATTTTCATATCTAGAAACTATTAAATATCTAAAAATCATTATATTAATATTCCATAAATCTTGCACGAGTAAATATTGGAAACGTTTTTTCTAAATTCTAATGGCTTTGACTTTTTAATCAATTTATTTATCTTAAATCCCACATCGAAATTTTAACAAACTTCACCAATTGTAGTCATGTATTTATTTGGATAAGTAAATTCACCAACAATTAAATTTGACTAATGAATTAGTTGTCAAAAAATAGTTATACTTTTTATTGCAAAATTTAATTTGGCTAATATTTATTTGGCCAACAAGTTTGCTAAATAAATAAAAATTTAGTGAATTTTGAAAAAAGTTAGTATAAATAGATCGAATTAAAATTAACATAGTTAAATGGACAAAGCAAAATTTATTTCCTCTTAATCATTTAAATTAAAATTTTGTATACCATAATTTTATTTTAAATTTTCTTAACACTAAATTACATAGCTTTATCAATTAATTATCCACACAATTGAGTATTTATAAGTAATGAGAGTATTTGATAACATGATTTTATATATAACGGAGGTGGTCCTTTGCCTTGTCGTTGTGCGGTGGATTCTCCGTGCAAATAAATTTTTAATTTTTCTATGGCCACAGCTAGGTTCCGCTAGCAGTAAGTATTGGGTCGATCCCACGAGGAGTTGGTGTATTATTCTCTCTTGTCACGGTCACGATCACACACTCGGGGTTGTGCCCTGATCAGAGCACTGGAAACAAAGAACCTGAAATAAAATAAAAAAAATACAAAATAAAAGAAACTTGGTTTGGGCATAGTCTCGTCAAGTTTGGGCACAGTCATCGCTCATAAGTTCAAGGATTGTCATTGTGCCTTCACATCTTTGGTTATGGACAGTCGATCAATAGGCTGGGCCCCCTTTTCAATGTCACGTGCGCATGCCTACCCCGTCCTCATCTGCGCCCTTCATGTTGGGTGGAGGTGTACACCCCCCCTCCCTCTGCCCTGGTAGATTCCCCACATCAAAACTTGAGTTGTGTGGGTATACCCAAGACGCATTTGACTGGTGAACCCAAATGGCCCATAAGCATGTCCGAAGACATACGACCACCTTTCCCACATTTGCCGCACTATGTAGAGCCGGATTCCTCCTAACTTGAGCCCACTTGTTGCTTGTAAATTGGTCGTGCCCAGAACAGTACTGGCCGGAATAAAGCGCTGGGTTTGCCTAAGTTGTATTGGCATCATGCCAAATGCTTCGGGAATGTGACTGCACAAATCTTGTGCCCACATTAGACCTCACGATTTCACTTGTTCATACTTAACTCGATTTTTAGCCCAAACCAAGTAAAATAATTACCTAGACATAATTAAATAAAATAACACAAAATAAATAAATGCAATAAACATACTTGAATTGAAATAGATGTTCAAAAATAAAAGCAATCTTTGGACAACACCAACTTTGCCCAAAGCAAATAAAAACAATACATAAAATAAAAGCCGAAGCCAATCCTTGTTATTAAGGCTGAACTCTAGAAACTATGGAGTATCACGACTGCATGGCAACTTATCCCTTTAGGAAAAGGGTACTTCACTCTGATGTTTAACAATGCCCAAGACAAAGCTCGGGTTAAATCTAAACCTGTCTGGGAGCTTTCATGTGGCCATATTCGTGTTCGGGAATGGACAAAGAACTTTGATCCCTTTAAAGAACACTCTTCGCTTGCCAACGTCTAGGTTAGAATTCACTATCTTCCTATTGAGTACTGGCATGCTGAAGTTATCACTGGAATTGGGAGATATCTTGGACACCCTCTCAAAGTGGATGGAGCTTCGGTTAAATGTGAATTTGGACAATACGCCCGTCTTCTCATGGAGATAGATATGTCAAAACCTCTCCCTAATACTCTTTGTATTGTTGGTGAGATTAGTGCCTTTCATGTTGAATTTACTTATGAAAATATCCCGTTTTATTGTCCCAGATGCAAAATTACTGGACATCCCATTGAGAAATGCCACAAAACAAAAGCGAATGATGCCAAGACACAACAACCTATAGATGGGACTTCTAACAAAGGACTGGAGCCACAATCTAAAGCTTTTCAGCAAAATAATCAACATGGCCATTGGCAGGCTATCTCGAGTTCGGATAAGGAGCCTCGAGAAGTGTCCCGGAACGCTGTGGCTCTTTTGGATTCCGGATCCTCAGATCAAACTAAACAGGCGCTGCAATTGACTCAAAATAAGAGGAGAGGGAAATCGCCATATCAAGGTAATAGCTTTGATGTCTTATCGGGCCTGGGAGGGGATGATAACCTCCAAAACAATATTCTACAAATTGAGTATTAGGAAGGCAATGCAAACAAGGAGCGGTATGGCCCGCATTTATTATATTCCACTTTAAAACCGGTTCAGCATTCTGTGTATGATTACCGTTGAGGAGATTTTTGTCGAAGACAAGGAGCCGCATGGTGAGGAGATTATTGGTAATGATAAGGATAAACCGGAAGATTCTAAAGCAATTGAAAACGCGATAAAAGCGCAACGTTTGGAGCTAATTCTGGAGCTTGCTAAAGCACTTATGCCATTAGAATCTTATACCAAACGGGGACGTGGGCGCCCCACGAAACATGAATTAGCAGCTCGAGCTGCGATTTCTAAGCAGGCGGATGACACTGTCAAATCCAGATTTCGTAAATCTGGCGATGTGGGATCAAAGCCTCGAGGTTTTGTTATAGATAGCAGCGAAAGTCCGAGTATTAAGGTTATGGACAATGTTGTGAACGAAAGTTGGGCTGCTGAAGTGGAAAGAAGCGGGGATCGCTCCGCTAATCCTTTGTGATTTGATGAATATGATCGCCTGGAATGTTTGTGGCATGACGGACGAGACCAAGCGATTACTTAAGGAGCATTGCTGCTCCTTTTCTCCTGTCATTGTAGGTATTATTGATCCTAAACATGACGTTTGGAAAGTTCGTCACAGTTTTTGGACTTCTTTGAATTTGTTGCCGGTCCACCAAAACTCTCGTGGATCTATGTGCTCCAATATCTGGGTTGTGGCTCATCCGGATGTTCTCACTACTCCTATCTTTTCTTCAGATCAGACTGTGATCGTGTATTGTATTTGGCAGAGTTACAGTTTTCGGGTGGCTATCGTTCATGGATCTAACGATCAAAATGAGCGTCGTGCCTTGTGGAGGGATTTGCTTCTTTACGCTGATGGTAATACTGTTTTTATGGGAGATTTTAATGCTATTAAGGGAGCGCATGAACGTCTCAGTATGGTTGTCCCTAATCGGACTTCCTGTGTCGAATTTTGTTCATTTATTGATGAGACCAATTTCATTGAATCTCTGACTGATGGTCTTCTTTACACTTGGTCGGGTAGAAAATTTTTGCCAAGGTATGTGGAATCTATTCTTGATAGAGTTTTGTTTTCTCATAGCTTTGCGGATTTATGGTCCTCGGTGGTCACCTCAATTCTTCCTAGATTGACCTCTGACCATTCTCCTCTGGTGCTTTAATGCAAGCTTTCTTCGTCTGCTTTGGGTCGTCGACCTTTCTGGTTCCTCAATATGTGGACTCTTCATCCCACTTTCACCGAGATGGTGTCTAATTCCTGGTCAGGCACGGTCAGCACCGCCTGCCCCATCCTAAATGCGATGTTGAAGCTCAAACGCCTGCGTTCGGATATGGGAAGCTGGAATAAGGAGGTTTTTGGTAACTTCAATTCTGCCATCAATCAGCTCCAGGCACAACTCATGACAACTCAGAATCGGATCTTTGAGAATTGTTATACAGATGATTATTTTGATGAGGAAGTGGATCTTCAAGCCCGTATTAATGTGATGCTTGCCCGCAAGAGTAGTTATCTTCAGTAGAAAAGTCGTGCTTCTTGGCTCCAGGACGGAGATAGAAATACGTCTTTTTTCCACAGACTAACTAAATTCAAGAACAAGAATTCTATCATTACTCATCTTAACATCGATGGGGAGGAGGTTTATGACCCCAGTGCTATTGAAACACATATTGTGGGTCATTTTTCTTCTTTATTCACTGATGATGGCAGCCCTCTTGCGGATCAATTAGAGATTGATGCTTATGTTGATTATAATATCTCTGATGATCAGAACAATTTCCTTATTCGTATTCCCGATGATGGGAAATTGCCGCTGTGGTTTTCGATATGGATGCTAACAGTGCACCTGGGCCGGATGGTTTTTCTGGTATGTTTTTCAGAAATGTTGTTAGGTGATTAAAGTGGATGTTATTGATGTTGTTCATACTTTTTTCTGCATGTCTTATCTACCTATTGGTTGTAACTCGAGTACGATGATTCTCATCCTGAAGAAAGAGGTGGTGCACACTGTTGCGGATCTTAGGCCTATTATCCTCTCGAACTTCTTTTTCAAAATCATTTCGAAAATCCTTGCTTCTCGGCCAATGTTTCGGCCAATCAATTTGGCTTCATTAGCGGGTTTAATATTCATGATTGCATTATGCTCAGCTCGAAGGGTTTCAACTGCATGGAGATAACTAATCGCAGTAGAAACATGGCTTGTAAGATTGACATCAGGAAAGCCTTCGACACTATTGGGTGGGATTTCATTGTGCAGGTTCTTCGTGCTAATGGTTATCATGAACGTTTCATTCAGTGGATTTTGATTATTTTTAGATCGGCCAGACTCTCTATTCTTTATAACAACCATTCTTAGCGAATATTTTGCTTGCACTCGAAGTGTTCGGCAAGGAGACCCTCTGTCTCCCATTTCATTTGGCATTGCTGAGGATGTTCTGAGTAGTCTAATCACTATCTATGTGTCTTCCCGTCATCTTTCTGCTATGAGCTTTAGTCGTATGATGGATTTCCCCACACATCTTTTATATGAGGACGATATTATTCTTTTTTGCAAAGCCACTGTTCGTAATCCTCGAAAACTTCAAGATATTTTGGCTTACTATGGTTCAATTTATGGCCAATATTGCAGCCAGGAGAAGTCCAATATTTTCTTTGCTTCGAAAGTCCCTTTAGATCAGAAACGGCGCATTAAAAGGATTCTCGAATTTTCCATAGGCAGCTTACCTATGAAGTACTTGGGCGTCCCCATTTTTGTTGGTCGGCCTTATGCGTCTTATTTAATGCCCATCCACGATCGTATTGTGCAAAAGTTTACACGATGGAAATGGATTCAACTTTCTATGGCTGGCCGTTTGTGCCTGGTGAGATCGGTGATTCAAAGTTCGGTTGTTCACTCTATGATGATCTATCAATGGCCGAAATCACTCCTATATTATTTGGACAGAAAATGCAGGAATTTTGTTTGGTCAGGAAGCATTGAAAATCATCCCAAGTGTGCGATTAGTTGGGGCAGAGTTTGCGCTCCCAAAGAAGAAGGGGGCCTTGGGATCCGCTCTTTCACGCTTATGAATAAATCCTAACTTATGAAGCTTGCTTGGAAGATGATAAAAGGCGTGGATTGGGCCCATAGTATTCTTCGATCGAGATATCTTGATAATTTGGTTATGCCAAAAGATCTATTGCCAATTCTCCCATTTGGATTGGTGTTAAACTGGAAGTCAATGATTTGGTGGATAATTCTTACTCTTGCATTGATAGTGGTGAGCAAACTTACTTCTGGAAAGACGACTGGTTAGGTTATAAGCTGGTGGATAAGCTGAAAATCCCTCACTACATGCATGACATTCTTAACTTTTCGGTGAAATAGTACTTTTATGATGGTCTTTGGCACTTCTCGACTTCCTTTGTGAATAAGTTTCCTGATATTATGGCTGATATTCTTTTGATTCCCATGTCCGCCGGGAGAGACACTAGATATTGGAAGAACTTGGTGAGTGGAGATGTAACGACTGCTTTGGCTTCTGCTAATAATTGCGGTTAGTTCCCCATTGTTAAATGGGGGAAGTGGATATGAGAACTGTTTATTCCAATGAGATGATCCATTCTTTGTTGGCGGGTTATCCATGGTCGTTTAGCCACTTAAGACGTCCTTGTTCGTCATGGATTGGTTGCGCCAAATGGCTGTCCGGTCTGCCTCATGGCGGAGGAGACCATTTCCCATATTATGTGGGGGTGCTGCAAAGTTCGGTCGATATGTACCATTTTTCTTGAATGGTTTGGGAAAGGCGAGCTGCTGCATTGCATTGATATTCATTCGTTTCTGGTTGCGGCATGGAACGTTTCCTTCAGCTCTCAAATTCTCTTTGTGGAAATCGGGTATCATTACTCTTCTTTGGAAAATTTGGGATAACAGGAATGCGGTTGTCTTTGATAATGTTAAGTTCGAGTCTCATCCGATTTTGGGCTTTGTCAAGGCGTACTACAAAGAGCTCGAAACTACCTTCCCGAATATTGGTACGGTCAATAACTCTTGGGCCGATTACACTATCACTCGTGGTCTTGGGTACATTCTAAAGTGGCTCATTCTCCCTACATGATCGAAGTCCACTGGTGGCCGCCCATATGTCGGTGGATCAAAGTTAACACCGATGGCTCCACTACTGGAGCCTCGGGTTTGATTGCTGCCGGAGGGGTTTTTCGCGACAACCGGGCATGGGTTCGCGGCTGTTTTCACATTAAGGAGGGGTACTGGTTTTACTTTTGAAGCTGAGCTTTTGGCAATGATTACTGCCATCAATATTGTGCAGGATCGTGGTTGGCTTCAGCTTTGGGTTGAGGCAGATTCGATGTATGTGGTTAAGCTTTTAGAGACTCGATCAACTGACGTCCCTTGGAGGTTTATGGCTGCTTGGAAAAGAGTGCTTCATTTTCTTAAGAATTTCCAATTAATGGTTACCCACATATATGGAGAGGGAAATCATCCGACTGATATTATGGCAAATGGGGATAGGCAGGAGGGTTGGTGGCCTTTTGCCATCGAGGATATTTGCCTTGCGGTCTCTCATGACATGTCCACGCACAGCCACATCCGGGTGGTGTTCTAGTTCAGGTTCTTCATGGCTGCGTTCTTTTTTAGCTCTTTACGTCATTTTTTTAAACACTTGGTGGACGAGTTTTTTTCTCTTGTTTTTGCTTCTGGGTGTTGTTTTGGTGGTTCTTGGACATCCTTTTTAGCCTTTTTTCATGTCTCGGACTCTCAGGTGAGCTCTTACCTGGGGCTTTATTGGATTGTTTGTGGTAGGCCCCGCGGCGGCGAGGTTTCTCGCTGATCTTGCTGCCGGTTTGGGGGCTTTGACTATCAGTGGTTTCGTCATTGCTGTGCTGGTAGGCTCCGGTACTTCAGTCGTTTAGATGGCTTGTACATTCTCTCGTTCGATGTTGATCTCTTGTTGGTTTCTTTTCGCAAACAGTTGGCGGATGGCTGCTCCTCTTTGTTTGGTTGCTTGTCGCTGTTTTCTCCGTTCGTTTGGTTCTTTTTATTACTCCTTGGCATTAAGCGTGGGGTTTTGGTTCTTGTTTTTATCGTTGGTGTCTTGTTCGCAGCGAGAAGGTGTTTCGAAATTCTTGGGGGCAATGGTTAGGCCGAAGCTTCCGAAGTCTTTCCACCCTTCTCGCATGCTTTCGCTTCTTTTTTGTCGGATTTTTCGTCTCATAGACGAGTACTCTTTTTCCTTGTTAAGGGTTTTTCCCTCTCAAGTTTTCCTTAACAAGGTTTTAACGAGGCTCATCCCTTAGTCTGCTTTTCTTTGCTTTCAAGGATTTTTAGGTGTTTTTCTTTTTTTTAATATAAGCGTAATTTAATTAATATACTTTAGGTTTTGCCATAAAAAGCATCTTTCATGTTCCTTCGTCAAATAAGAAAATGTATCAACTTAAGATGTTACTAAATCACGTCAGATACACAACGTGTTACAATGATTTTAGAAAGGTGAACGACGACCTGAAAGACAATTATAAGAAAGCATGCTACACAATGGGTTTCCTAGAAGATGACAAAGAGCGTATTTTATCCATTTTAATTTTTTTGTGTTATTTAAATAATTTATTAATATTTACTTTGTAATGTCAAAATTTTATTGAGATGAATAATCAATTATTCTAACAATTTATATTTCATTATTTAAATATTTATAAATTTAAACGACTTCAGGTAGTATGCGGGTATCAATCACTATACGATTTTGGGAATACGACAAGCAATAAAATTATTTTTTAATCAAATATGAGATGAGTATATAAATTCTAAACATGCTTCGTAAATTGTATAATTTCCTAATTTATGAAATTGGATGACACGAGTTATATGAAAAATGTTTAGTTGATAGTGTGTTGAGTAGAGAAAGGTACCGATCACTTTTGAATTGTGAGGTTATTAATTGTAGTTATTTAGTGTAGATAAAGGTACCGACCACTATTATTATATATACTAGATATTATTATTGTTTACTTTGTAATGTTTTGATTTTCAATAAGACAGATAATCAATTATTGTAACAACTTATATTTGACTTTTTGGATATTTATAAACTTAAACGAGTTTGAGAAAAATTAGCAGATATTACTATACGTGTTTTGACAATAATTGATAGTAAAAACACTCATGAATTGGGTTTGCGACATGACTGGTATATAAATTCTAAAAAGATTTCGTATAATGTATAATTTCTACATTTATTATAAATTAATTTTTAATCTTTTATAATTTATGCTATTTATTATAAATGTATACTTTGTAATGTTCAAAACAGACATATTGCTTGTGTTAGGTCCCTTTGGGGTCTCAAATAGGTGTATTGGGGGGGGGGGGGAGGGAATACACCTATAGGCCATTTTTCAGACGAAAACAAACTGACACAACCCTTTTCAGTTAAAAGAGATTAGTGAAACTTTGGTTGGCGACTGATACTGAACACTCTTCAGTAAAGAGATATCAGTTAAGTCAAAGACTTTAACTGATTCACGTTAGGCTTCAGTCGAGTTTGTAAAACAGAGGAGTAATATGAATCTTACTGACTATCCGGAGATTTATCAGTTAGATTAATATTATTGGCAGTGGAAAACTTTTCTTTCGAAAAAGCCTTTGTGATTAAGCAAGTTGTCAAGGTTTGTGTTTCACTTTGCTATTAATCAGTTTCAGTTGATAAAAAGTTTGTGCACAGATAAGGAAAGTAAATACTGAAAGCGATAAACAACAAAGGGATTTTTACGTGGTTCGGAAAACACTTCCTACATCCACGGTCAGTTTATCAGACTGACAACTTCATTAGACTTGTGCTTACGGGTGCACAACAAACCTAAACAACCGAAGATCCAATCTTCAGTACCAACACACTGGATTGGATTTCTCACTCTTAGCGTCACTGAGACAAAACTATGCCTTTCAGCAAAGACTAAGATCTCTTGGAGTCAGAACACTGGTCTGAACTCCTCTCGGCTCAAACTCTCGATTCGATTGGTTGAAAAGATGTTCGAAAGCTTGCAACTAGATTACAAAGAACACGTTCTCTGTAATCAGTTATACATAGGCTTTGGATATACAATATTTTCCTAAGTTCTAAGAGAATGTATGTAATCAACAATGACTGATTTTTGGCTTTGTAATTCTCTTCTTCGATTCAAACTTTGGAATGGTTTTGAATTGTTGAGTAACGAATTCAGCAGCGTTTCAACTTGTGTAGTTGAATCGGTGAAGATTGAAGTGATCCTCGAGCTCTATTTATAGGAGAGGTCTTGAATAGATCCGTTGGCTGAAATGGTCTTCAAGAATTCATCCGTTGGAGATAGATTTGAACTTTGCTGAGGCCTCAATCTTCGAGGTTCCTTTGTTTGGTGAGAACGGCTACTTTGAGAGCAGGAGATACGACGTCTATGAAAAGGTAATCACCAAAAAGGAAGGCTCTGCAGAGAAAGAACGATCCTTGAAATCTCTGCATTTAATGCGGCTGTACTTCTGGAGTGCGTGGCTTCCTTTAAGCTTTGGAGCTTCAATACGAGCAAGAATGTTTAACTGATACTTGATTTTAGTATCAGTTCGCTGAATTCACGTGGCTTGCATTAAGTAATCAGTCGTAACTGATTCTTGGACTGGTCAGTCAAATATCAGTATTTGACTCTGTCTTTCATCGTTACATCAGTCGACAACCTCAGTCTTTAGTCTTTAGTCCTGTGGCTTCAGTCTTCAGTCTTCAGAACAGCAATTAAACTAAAAAAAGAACTCTAACAGTTGAGTTCGAGCAGTTCTCGTCTATTACAAGTGAAACCTAAGGATTTTGATATCATCAAAACTAGGATTAGGATATTTCATTAAGTTACCAACAACTTGTAAGCTTTTATTGAGTTAGATAATCAATAACTATAACAATTTATATTGTTTATTTAGATATTTTATAAAATTTAAATGTGTTAAGATAATTAACGGATATTATTATATATATGTTTGGAAAGAGATTTACTCTTTTTCATATGTTTGTCAGTTTGGACAGACAAATAATTAAAATTATTTTTAAATCGGGTTTGGCACGTGTAAAAATATATAAGTTTTAAACGAGTGCATAAATTGGATAGTTTTTATTATTCATACTATTTATTGTTAACACACACATATAGATGTTCAAGAATCCACATTTATTTTTTGCCGAAGATTTCACTAATTGTAGAATCTAGAAAAGATTATCTACATACATGAAATTTTCTGTATTTATTAAATTTTTATTTTTTTATTGTTAATGTTTATTTTGAAATGTTGTGAGTTTTTATTGGTATAGGTAACTAATTATCATAACAATTTATATTTGATTATTTAGATATATAATAAATTTAAGCATATTCGAGTAATTAGCGGATATTACTATTATGAATTTAGAATGACAATGAATAATAAAATTATTTTAAATTGAGTTTAAAATACAAGTATATAAACAAAGTTCATAATCTGCAAATTATATAATTATCAAATTTATACTTAAAATCATTAATAAAATTTATATATAATAATTAATCATCTTCAATTCAAATAGAACACTTATTCAAGAACAGAGAAAAAACAGATATGTATTTAGATCTTGCCCCATCTCACGTCTCATACTTTTTTTTATTTAATATAATACTAATATCTAAATTTTGTTCATGTGATACTATATAAACTTACCAAAAGCAAATGAGAAAATGGATTAGTTCGTGAAGCCTGGAGCGTGAGCAGTAGAAAGTTATAAACTACAACTCCACGACAAAACAATCTCATAAATTTAGATACATTACCAATTGAGGCAAAACGTGCATTACAACCAAAATTCATTTGATCTTACATCACACTTACAAACTAAACCATCAAACAACAAATAAGTACACTCAGGAAACAAAATCATCGATACAGAAGGAAAGAACAACAGACCTCTTGCTTTCAGATGGTTGGAATGAATTCTCTATACAAAACCATGATCACCTGCTCAATGGTTCATTGCTCCGATCTCCATAACTTAACCCATCCTTCATCGTTTGGCAGCATACCATGCACCCCGTAATGCTCTTCTTGTACAGTATAAGTGTATCCATACAGGCAAGCAAACACTTTAAGCATACCTCGAGAGTTTGGATGATGCATTATGTAGATACTCTTGGGGCGAATTTGTTCAAGATTCAACTTCTTCTTCCAAAGAAGATGAGCTTTCTGAAGCCCTTGGGGATTTTTGGAGAGATTTCACCATTGTTCCATTTTTTTCGGGAATGCATTAGTTGTGGACTTGCTTCACTGTCTGAAGGTGGAGTTGAGATATTCATCACTGAGATTTCGGGTGAAAAGGATAGCTTTTTCTTCTCTGCGCCTCTCTCATTACTGTTTGATAGAGCGGATTTCAAATTATTTTCCACAGAAGGATGCACTGCGATGTCAGGTGCACTCCCAACGCAATCATCGTTAGCATTAAGTTGCTTCTCCTTTGGCATGGACGAATCTTTTAAAGGGAGCGGCGTGTCTTTATCAGGTATGATCTGAATGGAGTTCTTCTCTTCTGTAGCATCTGTAGTGGAAACTGTAATCAATTCTCTATTCTCAACTGAAGTTACAGTATGTAACACGGTATCCGTCCCAAAATCTTCATTGCTGTTCTTCCTTTCAGTTTGAGTTCCTTCTGCTCTTCTAGATTCATCCGAGATCACGGGAGTGGCACCTTTGCTGTCCTTTCCCTGCCCATTGGAAGTACTCCTTGAAGGATTTGTACCCGTTTTCTTGTCTGAAGGATTGATCTTGTCCTGTCGCTCCTGAGTTGTATTTGTCTTTTTCAACGAGGAAGGTGCCATTGAGGGGTTCACCTTAGATGATGGTTTCCGGTTTTGACCCACTTTGGATTCAGTGGATGACTGCTTGTTTGTTGTTCGAGCAGTAGCTAAACGATCAATGGTGGAGCTCTTCATAACTGGTTTACGTGATGTTTTATTCTCAACAGTTGGGGCCTGAAGTTTATTAGTCTTTCCATTTGCCGAAGAACTCTTCTTACTCTCTCTTGTATGCTTTTTTGGAATTTCTTGGGTAACACCCTTAGCAGCACTTCTTTCAGCAATTCTTTTTTGACGCTGAATCAATAATTCTTCCATTTTCTTCCTTTTCTCCTCTTCCTATGTTCAAAGAAACAAGGAAGAATTAGATACATCAAAAACAAGATTACGTCAATATGAATTGCCCCTCAATATATATATATATGAATTGTGCCAAACAAATGAAACTTTCCTATAATATGGAGAATTGTAGAAATCTTCCTTTAATATGATACCTTATCAGATTTGCCTCTTGTGCTTCCAGCTGTTGATATCTTGCTCCTCAATGGAATGTCGGATTTGCTCCTTGACAGCAACCCATTTGGAGCTTTAGACTTTGGTTCTTTTCCGGCCACTTTTCTTCCCTGTCCCTTGCTACTCTTGATATTGTTTGATTTGCCATTTTGGAGAGGTGTAGCATCAATGGTATCGCGTGGTTCACTTTCAGTTTTGGACTGAATCCCAACTGTTTCATATAATGAAATATCATTACCATGATCTATATGAGGAGCCCTAGCATTCACAACTTGCTCAGAAGCAGAACTGTGCCCAAGCATCATTGAGAAGTCTTCAGGTTCAGAGAAAGTTCTAGCTTCAACCTTTCCATGCATGCTATTCCCGGATTGATTAGCTCCGACAACACCTGATACCATGAAAATGTCGGCCTTTGGCTGACTTTGCAGTGGACCATCCAATGGTCGTGACTGAACCATGAAAGAATCATCTGAAAGGACATCTCGTTTATTTTCTCCATCTTGAAAATGATTGGAGATCTGTTCTCCACGAAAAATATTATGATCTATACTCCCACCTGGATTTGAAGATAATTCTCTTTTTCCGCTTATGATCAAGTCTTCCTCTTTCGTGGTCTTAATGATGGACGATTCAGTGCCAAAACGAGCACTTTGGGAGTAGTATCCTCCTCCTTCTCTTGATGGCATTAACAAATCCTCATCTTTAGTCCTCTTAATAGCTCCGTGGAAAATCTCCTCACCTTCGAATTTAACATCGGACCCTTGAACTCTGTTTCTGGATGATCTTTCAGTGAGAAGGAAATCTTCACTTGCATGCTTTGGTTTGTTTAGCTTCTTATCTGAATTTCCCTTACCAATTGAGTACTCTTCTCGAAACTGAATATCCTTCAAACCAGTTACATTGTTACTCGAGTCTGAATCCTTCATGAGGAGGTTTTGAAAGATATCCCAGTTCCCACCTTTGCTTTCTTCTTCAGAATGACTTGTCCCTGCATTAGCAACATCAAAAGCATTCTTAGATTTATTGCTGGCTTTCTTGCTATCATCTCGGGCTTTATTTTTTTTGGTGGTCGACCTATGCTGTTTCTTCAATGATCCGACAGCTGCCTCTACCTCCAGTTTAATGGAGTCTGCATCAACGTATTCATCTTCATCAGATGAAGAGCTATCCGAATCACTACCACTTTCTTCGTTTGTGGCAGAAGCAATGTAATTTATGTTACGAATAACAACTTTTCTTGAAGATTTTCTGTTATGCTTCTTGTTATGAATCCGTTCATTTGGAGAAAGGGCTGCCTCATAGTCTTGCTCGTCACTTGAATCACTTCCAGAACTTGACTGATCAATTTCTTCTCCTTCACTTTTTGTGCCGTGTCTTCGAGCCCGGTTGACATTTCCTTCCTTTTTCTTGTTAGAGGACTTGTATCTCTTGCTATCTTTAATGTTTCTATCAAGATACATGCCCGTATCGTGGAAATTGACAGGCCATGATGGCAAATTGCCTGGATAGTGTGAGGGCGGGGCCTGCATGCCGGGAAAGATATACCCCGGATATGGTGGGGGTCGTTGAAACATTGGATTCTGCATATACTGAGAATGATTGTTTTGCCATGTCGGCGATTGAGCTGCCCTTTCTCTCTGTTGCAGATTGAACTCTGACGGTAAACCATTCTCTGTCCCTTATGTTAATGAAGTACCATTTCAGTTATCCATACTTCAAGATAGCAAAAAAGGAAATAAATTCCAAATCTGAGAACAATTACTTGAATTGCTTAATCCATAAGATGTAGAAAAGATGAATAATAATTAATAAATAAGATAAATTTTAGACTTTCTGTTTTCAGATATCACAACACAATTCTCAATATTGAGTCAGGTTTAGATAAAGAGTAAAAAGATCTTCGGCCCATAATCTTTAACTTTTATTCTTTACTATTCTAAATCGGGGAAGTCTCATGTTAGACCGTCTAATGGATCAAAACCTGGATATCTAAACACTACCAGATACTAATAAATTTACAAATACATGACTGGGATATACGTTCCAATTATGGGTACTGTCTTTTTTTTTTGATAAATTAAACAAGTAAATAAAGAAATTTTAAAACTGCATGATGGTGGACTCGAACCCAGGACCTCAGGCCTTGGGCATTAACCACCTACCGCTAGGTCAACAGACGCACACAATTGTCACGAATCTTGACTAATCAGCGGTGGTCTTTCACAAGTTTTTCTCATCTAAATGGTGTATGGATGCCTGATACAAGTATATCATTATTCTAGGCCTTCGTAAAACCATATCATTATTCTAGACCTTCCACTCACTTCACAGTTTATGCATTGTATTACATTGTCTGTCCAAACAAGTGCAAAAGGCATCATTTTTTCGATACTAGGTTTGACCATACATCAACTGAAAATAATCACAACAATTTTTTTATCTCCATTCCCATGGCGAAAGAAATTTGCTATTGGTTTCTGCATCTCTTTATTAGTTTTCATGGCAGAAAAGAGAAAGTGTAAAGTAATACCTTCACCACTGTCGGATGCTGAACTCTTAGCTGGCCCAGTCGGAAACAGATCATTATTTTCGCCATTGAATATAGTTCCAGGCATTCCCAAGTACGATGATTGCATTGCTGCTACTTCGTCCAACCAAATCTTATCATTATTCTTCTTGTTGCATAGTTCTATGAAGTTTATGCAGGCTTCCCTGAGTACAGCAGAAGTTATGGCATCCCCTTGGGGCGAGTAAAAATAGAAAATGAGCCAAATATGACAGCAAATCAAAAGTTAGAAGTCATAGTGAATGAATCTGTAGCCTCGACTAAAGGAGCCACAAGTTTTAAAAAGACATATGGATCATTAAACTGAACTTCTATATACGTTCTTAATTGCTCTGGTTCACTTCTATCAAGTATCCAAAACATCATTGAATGAGACCATAAAAAAAAAAAAAAAAAACTAGACGGTACAGTTATGAGTTTCGTACCAGATTCTCAAAACCCAATACCTCATCTTCGGGCATTTCATGGCATAACCGGTGTCTAAAGTAACTATCATGATGTGAGAGGAGAAGGTTTTTGTAGAATACTATACTTATCCACAAAGTTTCTGAATTCTAGTTGAGGAAGGGTTTATTCTAGCATTCTTCACATACAAGGTACAAGTATCCAGCATCACATTTCATCACATGGAATCCATGTTAAATTATTTCCTACCTTAAACGGAGAGCTCCAAAAGCCTCACTGAAAGATACAAGATCGTATATGTAATCCATTTCAAATCCTGCCACTAAAGCACGTGCATAAGCCATTGCTTGCTCTTTCTTGAGCATTGCTTTCCGAGATTCCAAAACACGTTGAAGATGAATCCTATCCATACCCCATGGAAATTGTTAATCTTTAACTGCTAGCAACTGTATGTTCAAGAAAGAAACAAATTAATCACAAAGAGTTTACCTTGGATTTTCTTCTGCTTCAGCATCATTGTCACCATTGGTTTCAGATTTAGACTGGAGTTATGTTAAATGGTATATCATCAATATAAGTTTTACAAAATACACCCTGAATGCAACAAGGAAAAAATTCGAAGTGTACAAAGGATGATGCACCTTAAATGGAGCAACTGAAAATCTGAAATCTCCATCAGTAGCAGGAGTGCCTGCTAAATACAAAATTGTTGAATCATGTTATATGTTGGTAGGTTGATTTACATACTACTCTACAATAGGACCTGCAAAATGCTGCAATTTCAAATGTCTATGACTAATAGATATCCATTTAGACGAATACATAAGACTAAATTCAACACTTGCTATATACTAAGAGATTGTATGACACTATAATTTGAAATAGAGAACTAGAGTGAAATCTAAAAGCAGGATGATCTCTGAATTTATCCTCTTGCAATAAGTAATTCCGATTCCATTCATGCAAAATAAAGCCAGTTCTTCAGACATTTTTACTTTAATATCAGAGACCAGGTTAATACAGCAACACGATAAACAAAAAGATGTTTCAAGTAACATATGTGAATGTCTACAGAAACAGATCAACCATAAAACGAATCCTATTTGTGTGGATCCAATTAATTTCATCCAGTACATATGTCTTGACTGTGCATCCTTTCACTCGAACTCTCCTTTGGATACACATATCTTGAGCACAGAAAACTATAAAAGATAGTATATAAGACTCAATACCAAAAGTCACATGACAATAAGGAGTTCACCGGGGATCATAAGAGCAGGACTGCTAAATTAAATCAACTAAACAGAAATCCTCGCTTCTCAAATTCGCTTTTATCATACCTTGTGCTCCATTTACTTGCTCATTTGAGCTTTCAATCTGATTGATCTCTCTCTCAATAGTCACAACTCTCTCAAGAACTTCTGGTGTGCTAACAAACTTCACAAACCTTAACATAAAAAAATAAAATAAAAACACTTTAGTAAGCCTCGGCAAGTAAAAAAAAGGGCCTAACAAAGCAAAAACCACAACATAAACTCAGACCACCTTTCAAGAATGGCCTTAGTGAGCCATGGAGAAGCATCTGCGGATGTGGGCTTAAGCAGAATCGAATAGCCGCCTTTCGAAATTTGATCCTTAGCCGATTTCAAATGGCAGAGAAATGGCTCCAACAACCCTGATGCTATTTTCTCACTCTTTTTCCCAGAAAATATCACGAGATCACATCTTCACACGTTCCAATTCAACCATTGATGAGAATAATGTTAAATACCATCACAAACTAACATAAATTTAAACACAACCAAATAATTCTGGGTGGGAATGTGGAGAGAAATACCTTGTTCGTGTCGGTGTCAATTGAAACAGAGCATAATCAAGCACAGTTCTAGAATCCATAATGCGATAAACGGCAACAGAAAATCCAGGCACACAAAAAGAAAGATGAATTCCTCTTTACTACAACATGAGAAATGCAAATTCGTGAATCTGAAGCGTTGCAGATGTGAGGAACAGTGAGGAGGGCACATGCATCAGATGAAATAAGGGATTTCCTTGAGATTGATTCCAATTATGGGACCTACATTCTGAAGGCCGACACTTTGTGTGTGTGTGTACATAGATACATGAGAGAGTATAAGTATATATGGAGAGAGAGAGAGAGAAATCAAAATCAATCTAGGAAGAGAATAATGCAGCAGTCGTTGGAGAGTCAATTCAGGATTGTATAAGAGAAAAATCTTGCTTTTGAAGGGCTCAAAATATGGGAGGTGAGATGATGATGATGAGTGTACAGATTTTGAGGGTTGCTTCGCTTGGCTGTCACTCCCATCAGAATAAGAATAATAGAGAGAGAGTGGAAGTGGACCTCTTTCTCTTCTGCCATCTCCTTCCTTTCTATCACAACTTTCATGTTTCAATCCAACACCATCAAAATACTCTGTATTATAATTAGAAAAAATATAACTCAATATTTTACACTTTTTCAAAAATGTTGTAACTAATGTTAGTAATATTTTTTTTTTTTTGAGAAGAATGTTAGTAATATTTAAGTACTTAATCTTTGAACAATCTTGCAGTTTACATTTTGATGATTAAACATGGTAACATTTTTTATACTTCCCCAATTTATACACAACAATTTTCTTGAGTTGGGTTGGGTAAATTTGCAATGTAGCCCCTTAACTTTGTGGAAATTGATAGAAACATCACATGCCCCGAGTCACTTTCATCCTCCTTTGTCGGACGGTCAATTTTCCCGCAAATCTACTTGCCTCAAAAAGGGATTTCGGGAAAGAATTTCGACCAACTTATGTCATGTGAATTTGAATATACTACAATTATAAGAATTTATTTATATCTTAGGCTGCGTTTACTTTGATGGATAAATTTATCCATAAAAAATGATGGATAACACAAATTTATGCCTTTAAATGTCTACTTTCTTTTCCAACATTTAATACAAAAAGAGATGCTCATCATTTTTCCTTCCTTATTTTCACTTCAAAGATGAATAATATAATCCCTTCATTTTTGGTGTGATAATATTATCCATCCTTCAAGTGAAAATAAGGAAGGAAAAATGGTGAGCATATCTTTTTGTGTCAAATGTTGGAAAAGGAATGAGACATTTAAAGGCATAAATTTTGTTGTCTATCATTTTCCATAGATAAATTTATCCATCAAAGTAAACGCAGCCTTATTAAAATCTAGATAAGACCAAATATTGGTTAGATGTTCGCCCTTCGTGACGTTGGGTTTTTTATTTCACAAAAATTTGGGTGAGAGCCTCATCTAGGATAAAAGTTGGATTAGAGTTGGGACAAAGGTAGGGATAGGTCTGAGCGTAGATAGACGCGGGTTGCGAATCACAGCTGGCAGTGGTGGATCTAGGGGGCTAGGGGGCTAGGGGGCTAGAGCCCCCATTATTGTTTTTAATATATATATATGTGTGTGTATAACGAAAAAAAAAATAGAACAAATCAAATCTAAATTCTGAAATTTTGCACACCGCTGTTCAAAACTAATTATTTCAATATTTGTTTTTATCTGAGCATTTAGCTCAGGTGGTTTGAACTTGCACCTCACGCATGTGAAAGTCGCGGGTTCGAATTTCTCATCCAACAGTATTAATTGATTCAATTTAAAAAAGCCTGACGCTACTTTTTAAATCAAAGGTCATGGGTAAGGTCTTGGGTGGTTATTTTCAATTCTTAATTTATACATTAATTTAACTTTTAGTGGGGTTAACAATTCTTAATTTATACATTAATCTAATACATTATTTTAACTTTTAGTGGGGTTAAGAGCATCTTCAGCGCTTCCGGGAATCACCGGATCGATGTGGTTTTGGGGGTCCACTGCGCGCTGGAAAGCCGCGGCGGTGCGTCCCCGATGTTAAGGCAAGAATTGGAGGCGAAGGGGGGAGATGGTTCGCGCGTCCCAGCGACGCACAATTAAAAAATATTAAAAAGTTGCAGAAACTAGGAAAAGAAGAAGAGAAATGGAGGAAAAGGGATACGGTGGAGAAAGGAAAAAGGAGAAAAAGAAGAGAAAGTTGGGTGGGGGGGGGGGGTTGGGCCGATTTGGGCCATGGGTTTTAGGTAGGATTTTTTTATTTTTATTAGTTTTTTTACCTAATTTTTAATTATTGTAATATTTTTAAATTTTAAAATTTTATATTTTATTTTAATTATTGTAATGTTGATTTTATTTTTAATGAAAAATAGAATTTTAAAATAGAAGTGTAGAAATGAGATTAAATGAAAATGTGGAATTAAGAACCCCTATAGAACCTTTGTATTGGATAGGGGAGGTACTAAGGTGGGGACCACTTTATAGAACCCCCTTTAAGCACCTCCCATTGGAGATGCTCTAATACCTAAGGCCAAAGGTCTCGGGTTCGAGTTTTCTGCGGGACGGTCTTTAAATTTCTTTATTTAATACTGTTAATTTATCAAAAAAATTGGCTAAACCTTGCGTCGCGTCGAGTAGGAGCAACAGCCACCGCCACGTCGACGTTGAGCCTCTGACCACCACCGTCGGCGGCCAAGTCGCACCACCACAACCAAGAAGAGCATCTCTAATGGGAGGTGGTTAAGGGGGTGATTAAATGGTGGTCCCCACCTTAGCACCTCCCCTCTCCAATGCAAAGGTGCTTAAGGGGGGTGTTTAAATCCCCATTTCTACACTTCTATTTTAAAATTTAAAATTTTCATTAAAAATAAAATTAAACATTACAATAAGTAAAATAAAATTAAAGACTTAATTGAAATACAATAATAAAAATAAAAATTACGATAATTTTTTAGGGCTTAATCGGACCAAAATGAAACCAAATGTGCTCCTTCAAATCTGAAGTCAGGCGGGCATGCATCTCCTGGTCTCGCATAAGCTTGTCGTGCCACATATGCGCGAAATTCCGACGGAGCACCGGTGCGAGGATGAGCTGCAGCTGAGCTACTCGAAGCTTCGTCGGTGACCTCTTCTTCCCATTCTGTTGTGTGTTCGTCTTCGTCTTGGATGATCATATTGTACAAAACGATGCACGTGAACATGATGTCGCTCAACTCCTTATTCTTCCAAAGACGCGGTAGTCCTTTGATGATTGCCCAACGAGCTTGAAGCACGCCGAAAGCTCGTTCGATGTCCTTGCGAGCCTCTTCCTGCATCAGCTTGAATCTTTTACTCTTTGCGTCCATCGGAAATGTAGGACTCTTCACGAAAACGGGCCAATTGGAGTAGATGTCGTCGGTCAAGTAGTACCCACTCGTTTAGTAGGAGTTGTTGACTTGAAATGTGATCGGATGAGCCCTTCCTTCTAGTCGATCGTTAAACAACGTCGATGAGTTAAGCTCGTTGATGTCGCTGTTTGAACCAGGAGTCCCAAAAAAAGCGTGCCAGATCCATAGATCTTGGGATGCGACAGCTTCGAGGATGATGGTCTGCTCCCCCTGATCACCTCGAGTGTATGCTTCTTGCCACGCCGTTGGACAATTCTTCCACGCCCACTGCATGCAATCGAGGCTCCCTAGCATTCCCGGGAAGTCGCGCTTCTACTCGTGCAGTGCTAGAAGCCTTTGGCAGTCGGCGGACGTCGGTCTCCTCAAGTATTCTGCATCGAAAAGTTGGTTGATGACTCGATAGAATCTGCTCAAGCACTCGAACGAGGTAGACTCTGCAATCCGTAAATACTCATCGTACTGGTCAACTGCACCTCCATTTGCTAGTTGACGAATAGCAACGGTGCATTTCTGCAACGGTGTGAAGCCGGGTCTGCCAAGTGCATCCGTGCGTTGTTGGAAGTACGGATCGGACTACACGGCATTGACGATGCACAGAAACAATGCACGCCGCATACCAACTCGGTGCCGAAAAATGGATTCGATGTAGACCAAATTTTCTGCAAAATAATCCGCATACAAACGTTGTGCTCTGGCTTCTCGGTCTCGATGAATGTATGCCTCCTTTATCACCCTTCTGTGCGGACGAGGGGTTTTTGGTTCCAGTTCACCAATAGCTTCAACAATTTCGTAAAATTGTTGCACGAGTTGGGAGAAATTGTTGAGCACGTTGCTAGTCGTCGCCGCTTGATGAAGAAGATGATTATGAAGAAGACATTTTTGTAGAGATTTTTCTTGAGCTAGAGAATAATTTTTTAGAGTGATTTGAATGAAATAAGAAGATGTATATATAGATATTGGAAAAAAGAAAAAAAAATTAAACAAAACCTAAAACTTACTATTTGAATCAAACGATAAAAAAAAAGAGGAAAAGTTGGGGTGCAACGGTCTGATTCGAATTTCATTTTTTTTAATCTCGTGTAGAACGCACAAAATTCCCAAACCCCCTCCCCCAAGCACCGGTTCTCAGCTAAGGGGGTGTATTCGTTAAGGATTTTTATAGATTTCTGCAGACTTTTAAAATCTGGGTGTATTAGTTCAAGACTTTTAAAAGTCTTTTAAAATCTGGGTGTATTCGTTCAAGACTTTTAAAAGTCTTTTAAAATCTGGGTGTATTCGTTCAATACTTTTAAAAGTCTATGTAAATCTAGGTGTATTCGTTAATCTACGGACTTTTAAATTGGAATGACTTTCATTGATTTCGTTCAGAAAATAGGCATCAACAAATTCGACCAAACACCACGAGAATTCAAAAATCTACCAAAATCACGCGCTCGCTGGGTTCCAGCGCCCGCGGCAAAGAAGCCAGCGGCCGCTGGACCCAGCGCTCGAGCCTGACGAAGCCAGCGGTCGCTAGCATGCAGCTCTCGCTGGTCTATGTATTTGGCTGCAAAAATTCGGTTCTGAGTCATCAAATTCGCTGGTCTATGTATTTGACAACTGTTGGCATTCGTTTTGAGTTCAGTTCTTTTGTTGTAAGTCATCAAAGGTTTAATGTGGGATACTTGCAGGGAAAGTAAACAACATTACAATTGATAACTGCACTAAGATGGGGGTGGTCTTCAAGGTTGGTGAAGGAATTATGTTAATCCTGCTGCTTATCTAGAACTCTTTAAGCTTTAAGCTGTAAGGTCTAACTAACTTGTTTTCTTAAATTTGGGAAATAAGATGTTGTGGCAGCTTGTGAGATTGTCAATTGCAGTGGCGTGGAGGTGCAATGTCAGGTAAAAGCACTAACATTCCCTTAGGTGTTTACTATTGAGTCGTGGCTACTGCTACACGCCAAATTTAAAACAATAGAGTTTGGGATGCAGCGCTCGCTGGCACCCAGCGCTCGCTGGGTGTCCAGCGATCATGGGCTCCTAGCGGGCGCTGGGTTCCTCTCTACCGCCCGTTGAATCCCAACGCTCGCTGGATTTGTGGATTTCAATTCCGTAGAAATCATGTCAAATTATTTGTAATTCATTAAAAATTAGGTCAAGAATTCATTTAAAATCATGAAGAATCTGGGAGAATTCTATAGACTTTTAAAATCTACGGACTTTTAAAATCTACAAAAATTCTGAACGAATACACCCCCCTAAGACTCAGGGACGCACCGTCGCGGTACTCCAGCGCACGGTGCGCCCCTTCTGCCGGATCGACGTGGTGTTTAAGCATCCTCTAAGGTCGATACTTATAGTTATAGACCTTTACCTGATTTGTTTTTGCTGAATTTTCGTTCTCTTTTTTTGATTTGTTGAAGAGGTGGCTACTGTTTTAGGGAATTTGATTTCTTGATTTTCGGTTCCCTTGTTGAATAATAAATACATACAAGTGTTCAATGGATTGCCCATTTACTTGAGCTTTGTTTGACAATTTATTAATTTATTTTCGGTTCTCCCACAAATTAATGGATTTTCGGTCCTCCCCCAATTTATTTGCTGATTAATTTGTCCATTTATGAGTTATGTTTGTCAATTTATTAATTTGTCCATTGGTGAATTATAAATATATACAAATTAATTTGTTAATCTGAATTAATTTGTGAATTGATTAAATTATTTTTATAGGAAATGGAACGTTTTTTTTTTCTCTAAAAAATGTAGAGGTGAATCTTCATGTGAAAAAGCAAAAGACCTTGCAACGTTTTCAGTCGATGAATACATGTCAAAATTAGTTTTCATTGATTTCTCAAATAGAAACGACTAGCTCGACTTCGCCAAGTATCTATTCTTAGATTATTTATAATGTAATAGACATTTAAAAATAGTTGTTCCAATGACAAAAACACTATTATTTACTTATTACTATATATTGTATCAAAAAAAAGAAAAAAAAATGGGAGTTCAGTCCCCCTGACAAGAATTCTTGGATCCGCCCCTGACAAGCTAGTTGAAAAATACAAATAATTCAAAGTAATTATTGTTGTGATAAAAAAGTACCTCATCCATCTCATTACAAATGTCTCACTATTTTTGGGCACAAAGATTAAGAAATGAGTAATTAGTAGATAAAGTGGGTTGGTGGAAATTATTTAAATATTAGGTATAAATAGAGAATATGTTGCCAAAAAAAGGAATGAAGCATTTGCTATGGGCAGGGACGGAGCCAGGAAATAATTTCGGGGGGGGGGGGGGGGGCTGAAACTCCGCCCCCAAGATTTTTTTTTGGGCATTCTGTATATTTAAGGTATTTTTTTATTAAAATACGAGCATAATACTAATAATAACGAACAATATTTTCATAGATTATATAGTTTCAATATATCACAAAACGTTTTTTGGACATTCCGCATATTTAAGACATTTTTTATTAAAAGGAAAGCATAATAATAATAATAACAAACAACATGTTCATAGATTATATATTTTCTATATATTACAAATTAGTTTCAATACATTATAATTTTTTTTAGCATCTCATACATATTAGGCATTTTTTATTAAAAGATAAGTATAATAGTAATAATAACAAACAATATTTCATAGATTACATAGTTTTAAATAACGGAATTATCCTTAAATTAAGTATATATATGAGAGAATATAATAACCAAATACTCTTTTATTAAACAAAATTATTTTATAATAGGTATAAACATATATCTATATATATTTTAAAATTTAAAAAAAAAACTCAAAATTTGGGAGGGGGCTCTAGCCCCCCCTAGCCCCCCCCCCCCCCCCCCTCCGGCTCCGTCTATGGTTATGGGACATCCTATTATGAAAAGTGAGGCATTTGTAATGGAACGGAGTGGGTAATAATCAATATGAAGAAAAGTAAACATTACTTTTTTTTCATTGAAACCAATGGCCTTAAAGATTGTAGGCAAAGAAGCATACCATTAGGCTAGCAAGTCTTACTTTTTTTTCATTGAAACCAATGGCCTTAAAGATCGTAGGCAAAGAAGCATACCATTAGGCTAGCAAGTCTTACTTTTTTTTCATCGAACCAATGATCTTAAAGATGGTAGGCAAAGAAGCATACCACTAGGTTTGCAAGTCTTATTTGTACAAAATCGAATAGTTTTTATTTAGGTTACCAAGTTTTATACGTAGAAAATCGGATAGTTTCTCTTTACACACTTGTACAGAAAATCAGAATTCAACTCTTATTTGTATAAAATCGGATAATTTTTGTTTATACACGTCTAATGAAAATCAAAAATTAAATAAAAAAAGTGTTTCTCTTGGGTGCAAAGAAGCATAGCATATCTCTAGCTAGACTACAGATATAGGCAAAAGGATATATTACCACTAGGCTAACGTGTGTTGTTTGTAGAATAACAAATAAGTATATTTTATTTATACAATTGGTCTCATAGATGAGACTGGACGACTCTTTTTATTTTAAGTAATATATGCATTTGGGGTCTTCCTTGTTCAGAATAAAAAATAAAATATCTTTACATATTATGATATTCTTATTTATTTTAATTTCTGAAGTAGATGCCATTTATATTATTAGTAATGACGTCCAAGCATGAACCAGAAATAAGACAATCAATTTGTATCTCAGATTTAAAAAAAATACTCCTAAGATGTTCCCCTCCCCAAGAAAAAATTGTGTTTTGCACTGCATATACCTACAAATGCAGCCACTAAAATAGTAAAATCTGCATTATTTATTATATAGTTATTTATTATGTAACATATGAAATTTCTTGAATAAAATTCTCTTTTTTCATCTTAAAAAAAGAAGGGGTTTCAAAGTAGACATGTGCACATCATATTCTTGGTAGCGTTCCAAAAGATAAGGTAGTTAATTAGTTGTATATTACCAATGCCCAAAGACATGATGAAGGAGCCAAGATGGATTGGAGAGTCTCCACTCGAGTTTGTTCGCTTAAAAACAAAGTTTATTTAGCATAACTAGTAAGATCACGAGCAAGGTTCTTTTGTTAACACTTTTTTGTTTTGAGAAAGATAATTTGATAATGCAAGGGCATTGTTGCCACATATTTGAACAAACCAAAATGTTTTAAACCTTGTCATTTGAACTCTTTTAAAATTTATTTAATTTTCAGAGTATTTATTAATTATGTTTAATTTTAATATGTTAATAATTCCTTAAAATGTAAAAAGTAAATTGTTAATGCCTAACAAATTTAATAAGTAAAAAACATTACTTTGAATTAATACATTATGCATACTCAAGTTAATAAGATAACATGTGTTAATGATATATAAATGATAATTAATGTTAAATCTTAAGATTCAAAGAACAAATATCATATAGATCATGATTTTGTTTTCAATGTGCTATGGATATTAATGATCAATGAATAAAAAACATTAATTTTCATGCACTTAGAAAGTAAATATTTTAACTATACCTATCAAGTACGTACATAAATATATTTATAATTAACAATTTATATATTTTACAAATGATCCTAAATACATTATATTTTTGCATTTTCGGCATAGCTGATGGCACGGTCCTTTCCATACTTGGCTAAAGATTTTAGAGTAAACAATAACTGAATTGATAAGAACGTTAAAGTAATCAGAAACTCGCGAATTATTTATATCATACTTAAAGATTGGGGTATGTTTATCTAGGGTTGTGCATCGGTCGATGAAGATTGAGATATGCTTATCTAGGATTGTGCATTGGTTGGTTCGGCTGACCGACCGACCCAAAAATCCAAAACCTACTAATTGACGGTCAAGAATTCTCATGGGCCAAATCGGTTGATTTTTGGCTAGACCAACCGATCGAAAATTGAATCGATAGAGTAGTTGATTTTTCAGTCAATTGAGTTCTGCGAAGGGGAGGAGAGACAGATGTACGGAGGAGAGGAAAGAAAGCGGCAGTGGCTCAGAGGGGAAAACGACAAAGAAAAGAGGTGAACGCAAGGCTACGATGTGGAAGGGAAAACGGCGACGACGGGAGGGGTGGAGTGGGGCAGGGGCGAGGCCGTGCGGAGCAGAGGCTAAGGGGAGGGCGGCGCCGGCCGGTGAGCGAAGGTGAGGCTTTGTAAAATATATTTATCCTAGAGGAAGTTCGAAACTCTTTAGCAACAAATTTTAATTTTTAGATAATAAAGTATCATGCCTTAATTAAGGCCTATTAATCTTAATTAAGGCCTTATACCCTAGCCTAGCTAGTATACTTTTAACTCCAGACCAATTTATCTAACTCTTTTGAATCTTCTTCTTTCTCTTTTAATATTTTCTTTAAATAATAAAGTATTGTATCTTAATTAAGATTTATTACTATGAGGTTGAGAGTTTGAGTCACTACAAGGGAAAATGACAATTATTGATCCTTGTTTGAAAAAAATTAAGGTCTATTAATTTTAATTAAGACCCTAAACCCTACCCTACTATAATTTTAACTATAGTACAACTTATTTAACTCTTTTGAGTCTTTTTTTTTTTTGTAGATAATAAAGCACTGGGCCTCATTAGCATATTAGTCTTAATTAAGGCTCTTGATGTGGATGGTTATTTGCGACCTATAAAAGATAAAGCAAGACTAATGGGCTTGAAAACCCACTAATATAAAAGATTCTACCGTTTACTGTTGGGTCCCGTAGGGTTACTGAACTGGTGTATGGGGGAGGAGGGGGGAGGAAATACACCAGTAGACTATTTTTGAAACTTAAAACTTCTTTTGTAAGCTGTTGTGAGTATCGAAACTGATACTGAAGTGAGTTGACTAAAGTGTTCAGTGTAAAACAAGATCAGTTAAGAACGGGCGTGGACTGATACTGATATTGGTTCAGTAGTTTAAGTTCAGTGCGAGGAACTTGTCGACACACTGATAGTTCAAGTAGGGTTTCAGTCTAATCAGTTTTAAACAATCGGAGAAGTGTTAGAAATCTTACTAACTATCAGAAGATTTGTTAGTTAGACTGATAACACTTTGGAGCGGAAATGATTTTACAAAATAGCCTTTATGTGAATCACTTTGTTGATTTTAGGGTTTCTCTTTTCACTTTATCAACTTCAGTACGAGAATAAGAGTTTGTGCACAGATAGGTAAAACTTAAATACTGAGAGCAAAAAGAACACAAAGAGTTTTACGTGGTTCAGAAAATAATTTTCTATGTCCACGGTCAGTCGATCACACTGACAATTCACTGGGCTTGTGCTTACGGGTGCACAACAAATCTTACTTCTGAAACTCAAGTTTCAGAGCCAACACACTCGGTTGGACTTTTCTCCTTCTTAATTCGCAGTTGCTAAGACAACACACGTCTAGCTTGCGGTGGTTAAGATTCTCCGAGTTTAGACAACCGTCTCGAACTCTCTCTTTCTCAAACACTCTTTTCACTCTTGTAAAGAGGGTTCAAATCTCCAACTAAAGATTACTGAGAACATGCTCTCGAGTAATCGGAATCTAGGCTAAGGATGAGGAAAATTTGCCTAGAAGCTTCTAAGAGAATGTTTGTATATCAGGTGAACTGATATTTGGCAATGGGAATTCTCTTATTCGATTCAAGTATTTTGGGTAAGTATAAGTTGTGTCTTGAGTTTGCAAGAGCTTTAACGTATGTTCTTGAATCGGTGAGGTCGAAGGTTGAATCTTGAGCTCTATTTATAGGCAAATGAGGAGGAATAGATCCGTTGGAGGGGATCCTTCAATTCTATCTGCCGTTTGACTTGTCAATTCAAATATGGCTCAAGTCTTCGTCCTCTATCTCCTATACCCCAAAAGAGGTATGGTCTTTCTGAAATATGAGATGGTGTTACAGTATAAGGTAACATGGAAATGGAAACTCTGCAGGATGAAGGACGATTCTCATATCCTTGCATTAAATGCACTGTCATTTACATTAAATGCGGCGTGTACTGGAAGTATTTAAGTTGTTCTTCGTTAACACTGAGTGTGTAATACATTACTCCAGTTTCAGTCCGTATCTGCACTATCAGTCTGAGGTTCATATTCGAAGCATTCATTTCAGTTACATTGAATGCTCTTGACTGATCAGGTGTACTTAAGTGTTTCCCTAAGACCAAGTTTATCGGCCACAAATTGCAAGACCTGGTCGACCTCATGTGAAAAAAAAAATTAACAATTGAAAGTGGTCGGAGAGAGGTGGTCGACCAGTGGAAAAATCGGACCAGCCTTGGTCTCTCTCTCTCTCTTCAAATTTAATTCATTGATATAGTGACACTTGTAATTATATTATTGGTTGAGTAGATTTTATTTAGATAATTGATAAAAATCATTATATCTTTTATATAAAATATTAAAAAAATAAAAAATTATACCAAAATTTATATTTTTTCATTCTCTATAAATAGAGACCACCCTTGCTATATTTCAATACACCTTCAAATTCTCTCATTTATCCTATCTACATATAACTTCTATTATTTATTTATCTATTCTTCAATGGATGGAGACAATAATTCTTTCTTCAACTCTAAAAATTTCAATCCCTCCCAAGACTATTATCCAAATCTTGCTGATATTCCAAGCTCCAATGAATTCCCAGAGTTTGATTATGCTATGAATTCAGAATTCTCGCATAATCCAACTGATTCTCCTATTTTTGAATATCACCAAACCTCTGAAAATTTTTCTACAAACCACCCTTCCAACAATGCTCAAAGTTGGACTGATATAGAAGATATATCACTAATGTCTGCTTGGTGCTTTGTCAGTAACAATCCAATTGTTGGCACTAACCGAAATAGTAAGTCGTTTTGGAAAACTGTTGCAGGTATGTATGAGCAAAGTCGAGCAGCTAATCCAGAAATTGGAGGTCGAAGGAGCATCAAATCATTGAGGAACCGTTACAAACGCCTCAACAAAAATGTAACTCTGTGGGTTGTTGCATACAAGAAAGTATATGAGCGACGAGCGAGCGATCAGTCTAAAGAGGATATCGAGAAAGCAGCTCAAGCAATTTACGATAAACCTAAGTTTACTCACCATGAAGTGTTTGAAAAAGTTATGAGCAGTTATCTGAACTGGGAACTGAAATTGGATAGTACTGGTTACGTACAACGTTCTCACCCAGACGACGAAGACAGTGTTGACGAAAGTCGTAGCAGCTCAAAAAAATTGAGGACAGATGAAGATGTGGATCCTACAACCGACTCCACTCCAGAAACTCCAGGTAGTGATGCTTCAAAATTTCATCGTCCTATTGGTAGGGATAAAGCTAAAGTTAAGGCTAAAAGAAAAGGAAAACAAACAGAATCATAATCTTCGATAGTTTCATATGCTTTCATTGCTGAACTACGTGAAATGAGAATCACACGCGAAAAAGAAATGAAAACATCTACGTTGAATACGTTAATGAAAAAAAACCAGTTATCTCCAGATGAGGAAGCTCTCAAACGTCGGCTAATGGCAGAACTTTATGGAATGTAATCGAACTTATGATGCTTGTTTTTAATTATTGTGTTATTTAAATTATTGTTGTATGGTTTATTTATGTAATTTCAATTTATGCAATTTCAATGTAATTTCATTTTGTGTAATTTCAATGTAATTTCAGTTTGTGCAATTTCAATGTAATTTCGCTTTGTGTAGTTTCAATGTAATTTCATTTTGTGTAATTTCAATGTAATTTTATTTTGTCACGACATTTCCAAAAGCTTTTACTTTCGGTGGCACCACCCATGTGATTTCTGAATTATTGTCACGATATTTCTAAAAGACTTTACTTTCGATGGCACCACCACCCATGTGATTTCTAAATTATTGTCAAGATATTTTCAAAAGCCTTTACTTTCGGTGGCACCACCCATGTGATATTTGAATTATTGTGTAAGATAGCATCTGACACTTATCATGCTCTTGCTTATATATTTATCTATGTACTCTCTCAAATAACAGAACAATTATCTCTTCTATACTCTACATAGAAAAAATTCATCTTCAAAAAATGGCCTCTAGTTCTAATATTGATGCTTCAAATTCTAGCGATGATGAAGCATGGGAACAAAGCGTTGATGATCATAATCGCCAACTTGATCGCATCATTGAGGATGTGGTCATCCATGCCGCAAGTCTATCTGTACAACCTACCAATCATGCCGTTAGAGGAAGGATGCGGTATATTGAAAGAAGACGTGAGATAGGCCATGAAGGTGTGTTCGAGCAGTACTTTTCAGAAGATCCAATCTATCCCCCAGAATATTTTCGAACAAGGTTTCGCATGCGAAAGCCTTTGTTTGAACGTTTAATGAACAAACTCGTCGCCACCGATAGATTTTTTCAACAACACCCTGATGCAGCTGGCCATCTTGGTATGTCTCCAATTCAAAAATTTACTGCGGCTATGAGGGTGAGGTGTTGGCATATGGCACCTAATCCTATTTGCATGACGAATACTTATGAATGAGTGTCCAAGTCATTCGTAAATCAGTCATCAAATTTGTTGAAGGTGTAATTTCCAATTTCGGAGCTGAGTACCTCAGAAAGCCAACTGAAGAAGATATGACAGCTCTTCTTCATATCGGAGAACGGTGAGGGTTCCCAGGCATGATGGGCAGTATTGACTGTATGCATTGGGAATGGAAAAATTGCCCTACTGCATGGGTAGGGCAATATGCAGAACGAAGCGGTATGCCAACAATTATTCTGGAAGCAGTTGCATCACAAGACCTATGGATCTGGCATGCATTTTTTGGAACCCCAGGTTCAAGAAATGATATCAATGTACTTGATCAATCGCCTGTTTTTTATGATATCTTGGAAGGTCGAGCACCTAAGGTCAATTATATCGTTAATGGTCGCGAAAGAAATATGGGATATTATCTCACTGACGGTATATATCCTCTATGTGTGGCATTTATCAAATCTATTCCTGCTCCACAACTTCGAAAGCACCAGTTGTTTGCTCAACATCAAGAGGCTGCCCGAAAAGATGTTGAGCAAGCATTTGGAGTTTTATAAGCGCGTTTTGCTTTTATCAAGTGGCCATGTCTTATTTGGGATCGTGATATTATGGGAAAAATAATGATTGCTTGCATCATCATGCATAATATGATAGTGGAAGATGAAAGAAACACTTACCTTAACTATCATGATCCTACAGAATTCATCAAAAATCGACTAAGACAGAATACTCGTCGAAGTGAAGATGAAGAAGAAACTAATGATTTCGTATACTCTACGAATAGGATTGCAAGCCTAGTGAGCTATATGAGAACTAGGTCCTAACTTCGCAATCGAGAAGATCATAGCTCTCTATTACACGACTTGATCAAGCATATATGGCAAAAGTTTGGAGATGATAATTAAATGTGTGGTATGTATTGTTTTTTTTTTCTATTTCGAGTTTGGATTGTTGTAATTCATATTTTTAGTTTTTTATAATTTAAATTTTTATTATTTTGTTATTTTTTAAATTTTTTTATAATATTTAAATTTATATTTAATATTATTAAAATTATTGCGATTAAAAATAATAATAAAATAATTATAAAATTATGTTTTGGTTGAGTGGTCGGATGGTTGGGGTGGTCATTGATAAATGAACAAAAATAGAGGTGGTTGGGTTGGATGAATATTAGTGATGTGGAAGAGAGAGAAATTAATTAAATATTAAAGATGGTTGGATGGTTGGGTGGTTGGATGATTGCTGATAAAGATGGTCTAACACTTATACTTCAGTGCAGATTCCGCATTGTATTCAGCATTTAATTCAGGCGGACTTCAATCTTCAATATGGTGTACAGTGTAGCTTCAGTCCTTCATACTTCAGTCTTCAAGACTTCAATTGTTCGGGGCTTCGGTATTCAGTCAATAAGACTTCAGTGCTTTGGTCTTCAGTCCTTCTGTCTTCAGTCTACAAGACTTTAGTGCTTTGGTCTTCAGTCCTTTGGTCTTCAGTCCTTCGGTCTTCAGTCTATACTAGAAAAATGAACTCCAACAGATGAGTTCAAAAGAAATTCTAGTCTAGTAAAATAAAATCTAAGGGTGTTGGGATCAACAAAACTAAGGGTAGGATATTTCTTTTTATTTTCCAACATTTACTTTAATGGAGGGAGGGCTCACAAAATTATGCACAAGTTGGCCGTGAAGGAAGAGAATTGACGATGAATCCTTAATGATGAGGAAAGATAATGGTCAATGAGTCAACACTAGAGCCAACTGAGAAGTGAAGCCTTGTGCACTGTCAACGTTGCTCAACAAGAGAGGCGCTAAAAAGTTAACTTGGAATCGCGTGATAGACCTGAATAATAATAACCATGTTAAAAGAGAATAACCACGACCGTTAGCTGAAGTTCTCGTTGTCATGGATTTGGATGATGTTACCACTAAGCACATTATACGTGAATATGTGCAATAATAAATTTACCCATGGGAGGTGCGCAAATGGACCAGGGGAAAGCTCACAATGTCTCTAGTTTAGGTTTTGTCTATAAACTAGAGACATCGTGAGACCTTTATCGAGTCATAAAAGTTCTTTTCCAAGTTTTTCTATGTTCATCATTTTCGTTGCTTTATTACTTTATATTTTTTCGTTGATTCTTCTCTACTCTTGTGTTCACTCATCTTCTCTGATTGAATCGCTCTAGTCCATTTATGTTGTTGGTTATCTAGCTTGGACTTTAAGGATTCTCTCTGAATTCCACATATTCCTCAACTAGATTCTTTTTCTTCACCAGGTTTTCTTATTTCCCTTTCAATTTATGTGTTTAATTTGTTGTGATAAAAACTCACCACAACAGTGCCAAAACTAATCCTAGTAGTATCTTCTACAACTTATTAAACTCATTTTAGTCTTCTTCTTTCTTTAACATTACATTGACGTTAACTTTTTTTTCCTCTTCTATTTATTTTTCTTCTCTTCTCTCTTCAATCATATTGTAATATATCTTCATTTTATTGCAAGATTTTTTGGAAGAAATTGATGAAAAAGGTGTTAGTGATTTTGTTTCAAAACATAGAAATAAAGCAACATTTTTTAATTAGCCAGATGCATTGATTTTTAATTTCTTGATTGTGTGATTTGTTTCTATTTTTTTAAATTTATTAGTAAAGGGCCTTTTTGAAAATTTGCACATAGGGCCCATGATATTGTTGCCCCGCCCCTGCCAATATACCATGCTCTCCCAATTGATTTTTTCAGTACATATGAAAGTAACTTGCTAGTACATGCTTTCAATAATAATTATGAACTTTTATTTTATATTCTAGGACCCAAACTGAGTCCTTTATGAAATTAACTCCAATTAATCATGCAATATTATAGTTTTATGATTTTCTACCTTTTATCTCAAAACAATTAACAACATGACAAACAATTATATATCATCAGTGAGAGTTGTTGGCCTCCACCTAATAGTGTATTTGTGATAGCATTTAGCGTAACTAATTAACATTGTCCAAATTTAGTAATCATGGTTGTATATAATAATATAAACTAAAGAATTTCATATTTCTATGTGTTGTATATATACTTAAGACTTAAACTATGACTATAATAAATGAGAAGATAAAGAACAATTTGAAGTATAAATTAGTAAGATATGACCCTTATGACATCAAACTCAGTTAGGAATGTTAATGGAGTTGGACAATCTATTCAGTTTCGGGCTATTTTATTGGGTTGTTGGACTATTCAATTCGAATATTTGGATTAAATATTTATCGAACTATAAATTTTCAATAATGATCTTAAATTTTGGGTTTCAGAATATTTGTTGAGCTAGTCGGTCTAAAAAGTTTACGAATAAAGTACAACCTATATACATTTCTCGTTGTTTTTTTTTAGGGAAAAAAGAGATTTTATTAATCACACGTACATGGAACATGAAGATGACCCTCCACAAACGGCGAGGGTTCATCCCAAACATGAAGAGTATAAACATCTTTCGCAGCTTTAGCTAAGTAATGTGCAATAGCGTTTCGATTCCTCCGAACATGACGAACCTGAACTCCCGGCATAAGCAGCAGCTCTTGGCAACAATAGGCCGTGATGATACCTTTCTCGTCGATCACTCTCTCTTGTTTTGTTATGGTATCACAAGCAAGCTTACTATCACTTTTGACCCACCCATGCATATAACCAAGTTCTTTAAGCCAAGATAAAGCCTCCTTAATGCACATAAGTAGTTCTCCTTCTTCGACACCCCGTTGGCCTGGAACATTAATCGACTTCCCCACCACAAAATCACCTACATGATTATGCACAACGACTCTGATACCCACAGAGCTCTCAGTGGTGAAAAAGGCGGCATCAACACTACAGCAAATCCATCCTTCCTACATATTATGCCGACCCACACATTGGCTAAGGGGAGACGAGGCAGCATCAGCCTTCGGGAAGGGGAGATTACTGCGCAAGCGAGCAGCTAATCCTCCCGGCAGCTAGCAACTTGAGAGACAGTCTGTGAAGGTATAGGGATAACACCCTCCCAAACAGCTTTGTTGCGATCCTTCCAAATATGCCTGAGGATCATGCTAGCTTTAGCAACCAAGACCCCATCATTATTACTCAACAGAGACGAGAGGGCGTCTTTAAAAGAATTGCAGCTAGCTCGGAGCGAGTCCAACAACACTGAAAAACCCCCAACCCTCCAACATTTTTCAGCGAATGGACAATCAAGGAAAATATGCCACAAGTTATCGTAGCCCGTTCTACAGTAACCACACTCACCGCCAACTGGATACCCCGCGAAAGGAGATTCTCCTCAGACGGGAGATTGTTCTTAGCAACTCGCCAAAGGAAAGACTTGACTTTCGGTAGAGATGGAACGCGCCAAATGAAATCCCAAGGACTATCTTCTCTGTAGCGGGGGTCAAGAGTAAGAGCACTCGCCAACTTGTAGGCTGATTTCACCGTGTAACTTCCATTGTTGGAGAAATGCCAAATAGGTTGATCAAGACCAGGAGATGGGCAGCGCGGAATGCCAATAATTGAGGTAACATCATCGGCGGGCAGCAGCTGCTCCAAAAAACCCTAGTTCCAGCCACCGGTATTCAAATCGATAAGCTCCGAGACCCTTATCTTCTCCAAGCCAGGGGGTATGTGCAGAGACCCAAAAATTATCATCACGACGCAGCCACGGGTCTTTGAAGACTCTAACTGCATTGCCATTGCCGATGCGCGATCGTACACCCCGCCTCACGAGATCTTGCGCCGAGTGAATGCTTCTCCATGTGTAGCTAGGATTACGGCCCAATCTAGCACTGAGATAATCCCCATGAGGATAATACTTTGCCCTCAACACACGACTCACTAACGCATCCGGATCATCCAAAAAGTGCCAGCCTGTCTTACCCAAGATCGCCATATTGAAGAGTCGAAGGCTCCTAAAACCCATGCCACCTAACTTCTTATCCACACAGAGTTTGTGCCATTCATCCAATTAATGCCCCTCCCCGCGCCTGCCTTATTGCCCCACCAAAAACTATTTAGCAATCGATCCATATCATCAGTGAGCCCGGTAGGAAGGGTATAGCCTAAGCCACCCCCTTAATGAGCACCTCCTTCCCAGCCTTAGACAATTTCTTGCCATTCCATCCCTGGATACGTTCCCACATTCTATCCCTCAGATATGGAATATCTCTCGCTTTCTCCGCCTAATAAGCGAAGGGAGTCCCAGATATCTGCATGTATTCAAAGAAGACCAGACCCCCAGCAGGTTCGACATCGCCCCACGGTCCTCATCGTTAATATTAGAGCTAAAGAGAATCCCCAATTTCTGGTAGTTAATCCCCTGGACAGACGCCAGCTCATATTCACCCACGCCCTTTTCAAGTTAGCACACTCATTCATGGAAGCCCTACAGAAGAAAGTACTATCATCTGCAAACATTAGATGGGAAATAGAAGGACCACTTCAACTAATCTGCATCCCATGTAGCGTGCCTCTTGCCATCTCATAGTTAATCATAGCGGAGAGCCCCTCGGCACAGATAATGAATAAATACGGGGAGAGAGGGTCTCTCAGCCTCAGGCCACGCCTAGGAATAACAGGACCCACCGTCTCTCCATTAACCAAAATATCATAAGTAACTATACGAACACATAGAGAAATCCAGCTACGCCACTTGTGGCAGAAGCCCAGCCGCTCAAGCACAACATCCAAACAGTCCCAGTTCACTCGATCAAAAGCCTTGCTTATATCGATCTTGAGCGCCATAGTTTCGTGCTTCGCACAGGTTTTCTTTTTCATGGAATGGATAGCCTCGAATGCAATGAGAATATTATCTTGGACAGAACATCCTTCTAGAAAAGCCGACTGCGCTCTATCGATGAGATGGGGCAAAACATGAAGAGTTGTATACTGAAAGCAAGACTTTATGCTTGTATACATTGATTCCTTAGTTCACTATGATTCTTCTATCTGAAATATTGTTATTGCATAATCCTATTATAGTCCAATTTATCTCATACTATAGATTATATGGTGTGTTGTAGATCACAGAAGATCATATAATTGGAAAAAGTTGAGATATAAATTGAGTTCACAATCGAGGCAACTATGGACGAGTTGCTGGTTTAGATTGTAGCATAAATGGATAAATAGTTTGTTTTGGCTATTTATTTATGCTAGTACCTTCGTGTATTGAATAGGATCACAGTGAGATGAATTCTTATATTCTGACTAATTAAGAATTAAGATCTCGGCGACTTAAATAGTCTTAACCTTAGTTGGATTAATCGGTGTGAATAATATATTGACTATTGCTTTGATTTATCCTGGGTGAGAGTTCTCTTGAAGCTCAATATACTCGATACTTTGGGTGATAGCAATTATTATTTGACATGCGATTATATTGCAATAAAGATCTGTGTCTAGCTAATAACAGGATGATAATATCCTCTCGAGGAACTTAATAAGTTTATCGTATTAAACACTGCAAGTTGAACTAGTTCCGATACGATAATAAGTTTAAGTGGTAGCACTCGAGATGTCGTTTATAATTAAACGACTGCTTAATTAATTAATTGATCGTCAGAGGAATTAATTAATTAATGGATATTAGATATCTTAAACACGAGGATTAATTAAGTCTAATGCTAGCCCCGACCCACCTAAAGAATAAAGAGGTAATTCAGTATTAATTTTCTAGTGGAATAAATTAATACTTGTGTATCGATTTTATTTTGGGTTGAATAAGAAAATCGAGCACTGGGAGGCCAAACTTTATTCGAGCTAGTAGATCCCTGCTTGGCCCAATAAAGGCGTAATTCCATAGGGGGCGTCCCTTCTCAATTATTCTCTCTTGGGCTCTATTTAGTTTAATTAAATTTATGAGCTTATTATTTAGGTATGGCTAATACCTAGTATAAATAATAAGAAAGCCCTAAACATAATGACTTGAGCATTAACGTCTGAGCAGAAAAAGAGAGAGTTCTGTGAAGAGCAGAATGAGAGAAAGGGAGACGTCATTCCTAGAAGGTGGAAAGGACTTGAAGTTCGTAGCCACCCAACGTCAAGTCTTGCCGTGGGAAACAAGTCGGAAGATTCACTCTGGAGTCGCTCATCGTCGGATTTGCAAGTAAGATTCGTTCTCTTGTAATAGACACGTGATTTTTGTATGTATTCGTTTGGTATCCGGAATTGGTCACGGACACATGAATCATATATCAAAATATGGTTCCTTCAAAATATTCTTCATTCTATTGCATAGAACTTTAGAAACTATCTTGTAAACCACGTTACACAAAGAGATCGGGCGGAGTTCTTTCATATTTGACGGGGACGCCACCTTTGGAATGAGAGAGATAATAGTATGATTGAGATTAGAAGGAAACGCCACCTCATCTAACCAAGTACAACAGCTCTGGAAAATATCAGTCCCAAGAATACCCCAAAAACGTTGATAGAAATTTGGGTTAAAACCGTCGGGCCCTGGAGACTTATCGGGGTGCATTTGCTTGACCGCAGTAGTAAACTCCTTGAAAGTAAAAGGCTTAGTGAGCTCAGCATTATGCTGTTCATCTACACACGGGCGAAGGCGGCCCAAGATACGTTCAATATCAACCCCAGAGCTAGGAGCGTCAAATAGAGCAGCAAAGTAAGCAGCTGCTGTGGTTCGAAGGTCTTCAGGCGAGGTAGCCCAACTACCATCCTCACATTGTAACCGAGTTATGGTATTCGTCTTATGGCGAGCGGAAGCCATGGCATGAAAAAACCTCGTGTTTTGATCTCCATTCTTCAACCAAAATTGCTTGGCCCGTTGCTTCCAATGCTCTTCTTCCCTCACAAGGATAGCCGCTAACTCTCTCTTAGCATCTTTCAAAATCCGAATAGAAATAGCATCACACGCACCTTGAAGTTGAGTAATACGACCCTCTAATCGTTGCTTAAGGAGTTTGTCATGCTTGCTCTTATTCGCTGCCCAAATAAAGATTGACTCAGAGGTAGCCATCAAACGATCAATAACATCAATCCAGCGGAGGTTAATCCAACAATCACGAATCACCTTCGGCAAATCAGGTTCCAAGAACCACTTATTCTCAAACCTGAAACGACGTTGATGAGTCCGAGCATGAGTTCCCATGCATTTCAAAATAAGCGGGACATGATCAAAAATAGTAACCGTAATAGAAGAAAGAGCCGTCTCCGGGAAGCGAGTCCACCAACTATCAGTGGCCATGGCTCGATCAAGCCTCTCATCCACGAAGTTCGGTGTTCCTAACCCTCTCGACCAAGTGAATTGGTACCCAATGAGGGGAATATCCTGGAGACCTCTATCCATAGTAGCAGTGCGGAAACTATTAAAAGTCCAAGTAGGATGATCAACGCGACCACGCTTATCCCCGGGGTCGAGTAAGTCATTAAAGTCCCCCATATCGACCCAAGAGAGTGTACTGGCAGTAGCAAGCTGACGGAGCAAGTTCCAAGAGTCACGACGTCTACCCCGATCTGGAAAGCCGTAGAAACCCTTCAATCTCCAAGCCCCATTAGCATCGAAGACCTGGATATCAATATGATTAAGAGAAAAACTGAGGAGTTTACAAGAAGAAGAAGTTTTCCAAAAGAGACAAAGGCCACCACTTCGCCCTACACTATCAACCACAAAACAGCCTTCAAAGTTGAGCCGAGAGCGTTGTCTTCCACATGCTGGCGATGAGTTAAGGTCTCACAAAGGAACATAAAGTTGGGCTTATTCTAACCAACTTACGTAGCGTAGGAATCGCAAGGGAATGGCCCAGCCCACTGCAATTCCAACTTATGGAATTCATTGTGTCCGGCCGGCCCCGTACTCGGAGCCCGCCGATAAAGAGTTAGTAACATCTGAGACATCTCCGGGAGTCCCTGCAAGAAAGATCACAAATGTAAAGGTAGTTCCAGTATTAGTAGTTTCCACGCCACGTCGTCGTTTCCATTCATCGGAGAGTATGGTAGTCTGATCTGCAATTTACATGAAATCAGGGTGATTAACTTCATTGCTGATATCCTGTAGAATATTCCGTGGCATGATTTGGGGAACGGTTTCGCGAGAATCTCAGTTACAAATCACCAAAGCAGATTGACCCCGATTTTCTTGCTCTTTCCTTTTCGGATCAATTTGTAACGGCTTTGACGAAACCCTAGTATGCGCGGCCTCTTCACTAGGGTTTGTTGCCGCATCCTCCGTTCAAATCCATTTGTCTCCGACAAGATTCAAACCCCGCCGATCAGCTGCTTTCAGCCACACGCCCCATGGGCGTTCTTGATCCTTCATCCCCTCATTGAAAATCATCTCGCAGAAATTCTTCGAGTGGCCCAACCGGCCGCAAAGGAAACAGAAAGTATTGAGACGTTCATATTTAAAGTTAACAACAAACGTCGATCCATCCTTGAGCTTAATCTTTTGAATCTTTTGAGTGGTTCGTTAACACAAACGCCAACTCGAATCCTCATATACTGCCTCCATACACCTGTGGAATTTGTGCTATCATATTCAAGAAAAGTACCAATGAATTTGACAAGGAGCTTCCCCACTCCCTCAGTAAGGTAGCCAGCAGGGAGATCATGGATTTGAATCTAAAAGGGTAATGTATCGAGGGGCACACTCAACGGGAATTCTCCATGTCTGAATTGATGAAGGATTAGTGGGAAATTCCCGAAGGCCCATGGTCCTCCATCATGCACACGCTGAAGGTCTAACTCATGAAAGAACTGAAATATGTAGCGCCCCTCTCCAATATCTTTCATGAATACACCTTTGCCCGGATGCCAAATACTGGCAAGGCGACTACGCATCAAGTTGAAATTAATAGGTTGGTCCGTAAGGAAGTGACCAACAAGACATAGATCGACAGAAACAGATGAATCCCCCGCTACTTCATCATCCAGTAGCAATTCGTCGTCTTTGCCTTGAAGATTTAGACCAGCCATATGCTTCTCCATAAACGAAGACCGAAGAGGCAACGGGAAGTGAGATCAGAAAGACAAGCAAAGGCTCTCAACGAAGGAGAGAAAAGCGACGGCTCTCAACGAAGGCACATTTCTCGTTGTTTTTATAATTATAATAAATTTAGTGTTAATAGGGGAATCTACCCACTTCAATAATATGTCTTGCAAAACTACCCACTTTCAAAGTCAAAGACCGAAAAGCAAGTTTGATGGTGATGGGTTGCTTGGTTTTTTGTGTAAAAGTTGATGATGATGGAAATTGTGTAAGAGTTGTGTAAGAAAACAGTTAAAATTGGTACAAAATGTGAGAAAACGTCACTTTCATGCATTATAAGATTAAATAGATTTGCAAATTTTGAATAAATTAGGGGACGTTTGTGTGTTACAAACATTAATACGAAGGCCAAAAAAATCACGAATATGTCAATTCTTAAGATTTTTTTTTTTTTGAAACCATTAAACTATGTATCCGCCAGTAATTCGTAGCCGGCCGAAGTAGCCGCTGAAGTTTGTGACCGGCGGCTACTATTCAACGGCTACTAATTACTGGCGGATACTTGTGTTATTCGCTTCAAAAAAAATACTTTGTTCATAATTAGCATGATTGTGAATTTTTATCCTTCGTGATTTTTTATTGTTACATATGCACCGTTATTTTTAGATTTTTATTTAATTTTACAAGGGGAAATATGAGAGATAGTGAAATATGTACAGTACAAGAAGTACACATGGATGGGAAATATGAGAGATAGTGAATCTGCCAAAATTTGGATTATAGTGGGGGTAATAACACTCACTTTATGCATGATTTGACTACACAAAAAATAATAGACTTGCACATAAAATAATAAGAAATTATATACCAATTATTTGGAAATTCATATATTCGGTAATGAAATAATATTATATAGCCAAAAAGTAAAGTATCCGCCATTAAATTATTTGATTTATCAGTAGCCGCTAACAAAAAATATATGGCGGCTACTGGGCTTTTTGTACGATTTTCTGGCGGATACTTGGTCTGTTAGGCAGAAAATAATATTTTATGTCAAATTATGTATAATTTTTAATTTTTCAGCTTGTTATGAATGTTTAAATATAACATACGCATTCCCCTTTTGTATTTGTTGCGATTTTTTACTTTTAATTTTTTAGTAAAAAATTAAAAGTACATACTGAGAAGGTGACTCTGCAAAAAATTTGGTTGTAGTGGGGCATTAATGCTAATTTTATGCATGCGTGAGGTGACATGCAATAATAGATTGAAGCCGTATTGAATGAACACTGCACTTCACGTGAACTTTTTGTAAGGAATCAAGTTTAGTCCTTATAAGGCTGCATTTGTGAATGACCAAAACACAAATTGAAATACTCACCTTGAATTTCATAAATTCAGGCATACCCTAAAGATTTGAGTGGTTTTGTGCGAGAGGAGGCAATTTGTGTTGAATTTCAGCCCGAAAAGGTGATTCTCCTGTATTGTTTGTATAAATTATAGTTTGCATGTTTAATCGTACGTTGTTTTTAACGTTGAGAGCATGTTTTACGTTATTTTAATGAATTTCTTTATTATCTGAAATTTAAAAGCATGTTAGGGAAATATTAAACTTTTTTCTAATATAATTGAATGTTTTGAACCCAAAAAATAAAGTATCCGCCAGAATATCATTAGAAAACGATAATAGCCGCCGACCCTACAAGGTCAGCGGCTACTGGTGTCGGATAATGATTTACTGGCGGATACTTCATTTTTCGAGCTTATTGTGATGTTTTGAACTTTTTAAACGTATTTTAATACTGTATTTTATGTGGTTTTATAGATGGACTTCGTGAGATACATATATGTGAGATACAACGGAGTCGTCGATGGTATACACTATGTTGGCGGGGCTACGGAGGTCCTTCCCCTCTTAAATGAAACAGTTGCGAGCCTGATATACAGCATCAACAATGTGCTGACAACGCATTCGTTGAGCCCGAACTATCAATTGTATTATTTGGCGACCAATCGATTTGGAAGGGAGACGAAATGCGTAATAAGTGACGACGATGATGTGCAAGGCTTGTTGGAAACTGCCGAATATCCCATGGTGTACGTTGAGCACAACAACGACCCGGTCGAAGAAGTGTACATCCCTACTTTTGATTTTGGCCAGGCTTCGGGATACGGAGATGATGAAGCACAATCTAGTCAGTATGAGACGTCGTATCATGCTCGCGAGAGCGCGCCTCCAACACAGTACTTTTCATGGGATGGGCAACCGTTGGACGAATCCGCATGGAATCTGAATGAAATGTGCGGGAGATTCAACCAGGTGCGGACGGATGACGATTCTGATGAAGAAGCCGTACAACCTGAAGACGAAGCCGAAGAACCTGATGAGGATTCTGATGAAGAAGACGAAGAATACGATCCAACGAACGAGTCGGGCACAGATTCTGCCGCCTCTGAGGATTTATTAGACGATGATCTGATAGAGTTCACGGCGACCGAGCGAGCAGGTTGGATCCGACAAAGTAGAACTCGTCACGGAAATCCGACGGACTCGACCGGTGATCTATCTAATTGGATAGTTCCGTTGATTCCAGTGGACGCCACGACTTCGCTCGTTGCTCGCGAGAGTGAGCTGTCCAGAGTTGCTGATTTGGGGAAGAACTCTTTTTACAACAGTAAAGAAGAATTGGTCCTTGCTGTTGGCTTCTGGAATATGAAGCAAGGGGCTGAGGCAAAAGTTGTACGCTCAGATCAGGGACGCCTCTATTACAAGTGCAAGCACTCTGATAAGTGCAAGTTCGATGTGCGTGCATCTTGTCACGGCGGAGGGATGTGGGGAGTGCATAAGTTTAAAGAGCACTCTTGCGAAGGGGAGTTGGGCATTTTGAAACGAATAAAGGCACATTCGAATGTGGTTGCAGCTTATGTGGAAAAAAGAATACGCGATGACGGAGAGGTCATTAAGCCGAAATCTATTATGTCGGAGTTGTTACGTGAATTTGGCGTCAGAATCAAATATGATGTCGCGCTGCGTGCAAGAAATCTCAGCTTAGAGAAGATATACGGTCGAATTGATGATTCGTTCCTTCTTCTGCCCAAATATTTGTATGCCCTAAGTCAAGCGAATCCAGGCACCGTGATGGATTTGGAAGTAGACGAAAACCACCGGTTCAAACATCTGTTTCTTGCTCTTGCGGCTTCCATCACACCTTTCTTCTTTTCGCTTCGGCCAGTGATTGTGGTCGACGGCACACACTTGAAGGGGAAGAACAATGGCATTTTGTTCGTCGCCGTGACAAAAGACGCAAACGAGCAAGTTTTTCCGTTGGCATTTGGTGTCGGGCCGATCGAGAATGATGAGTCATGGAAGTGGTTCCTCTCAAATTTGAGACAAACTTTTGGTCAGCCCGACAACTTACTAGTTGTCTCTGATGCGCATGTCTCCATTGCTAATGCTGTGAAGAGCGAGTTACCAAATGCTACTCACGGTCTTTGCTACTACCACTTGCAGAACAAAATTAAGGGCTACGGGCAAGCTGTTGTTGAGCTTTTCCGCCAGGCTGCATACGCCTACACGGACTCAGAATTTTCACGTGCAATGTCGGCTATGGCTCAATTGAAGCCGGCGGCGTACGGGAAGTTGATGCGCGTAGGCCCTGAGAAGTGGGCACGATCACAAAGTCCGGTGACCCGTTATAGTTTTCTTACATCTAATGCTGCCGAGGCTTTGAATGCCCGTTTGTTGTGGGCCAGACGCCTTCCTATATGCTCCATGCTGGAGGCAATCAGGATGGTTCTGGAGCAGTGGTTCAATGACAGACTTGCGTCTGCGGAAGAGAGCGATGACCTTCTTACTCCAGAGGCAAAACAGAAGATAAGTGCGGAGATCTCAAAGAGTCGTCGCTACACTGCGAAGAGGACCTCCGAGAGAAAATACAAGGTTCGTGCTGGTGATCGTCGCTTCATGGTTGACCTTCAAGCGAAGAGCTGTGAATGCAATGAATTCGACCTGGACGGCATGCCGTGTTCTCATGCGATCGCAGCCATTACGTATGCTAAATCTATTTTATTATAAAATTACAGTTATTAGATGCCTACTAAATATAATCTTTCTTTTCGCAGTGAGGCGAAAGAGCCAGTGGAAGATTACGTGGAAGCTTACTACCTGCGGAGTTCACTGGTTCAAACATACTCCGGTCCAGTAAATCACTTGCCTCCCTTAGAGCACTGGGAAATTCCGTTTGAAGTTGCAACTGATATTGTTTTGCCAAACCTTTCTCGGCGACAAGCTGGTCGACCAAGAGAATCTAGAATTCCTTCAGCTGGTGAGAGGCCGACTCAAAGGACTACTACAGCGGATGCATCAAGTAGTCTGGGAAAACGAGCACCCAAAACCTGTGGTCTATGTGGCTCGCCTGGCCACACACGTAGAGCATGCAAGGGTACGGGCTGGGAGCAGTAGTTTAATTTCCTTTTATATTAAATTTCGATGGATATTGATGTTTTTTCATTCCAGTAAGTGATGTTCTGAAGTTGAGAGTATTGGATACTGATTGAATAAATTTCGAAGCGGTGTCATTTGCATAATATCGATGAACTAGCAAACACCATGGAATGCTCACTATCCGCCAGTAATTAATGGTTTATCACTAGTAGCCGCCCAACAATAAACATCAGCGGCTACTGGCCGCGGATATGTATTTACTGGCGGATACTTTGATAATTAGCGGTTTTTTGATGTTTTAGAAGCTATTGTGTTGCCTGATTTGAAATATTTGAAGCAGAAAACACACGCCTTTAGTAATGACCAACATGGACATGTCTTAACAATTATGAGTTGAAATTATGAATGAGACTTTGGAGAAGTGAACAATGTTTTATATAAAAGTTTAGTTCATAGCATAAAACACCCAAAGTATGCTTTTTTATGCATTAAACTATCAAATAAGACGTTTAGCCCAAGTAGCCGCCAGAAATTAATTACCCGCCGTGATTAGCCGCTGAAATGTTTTCAAGCGGCTACTGCTTCCGAATAATTGTTTACTGGCGGCTAGTTGCATTAATCATCTTATTTCATAATTTTATCTAGGATGCAAGTGGAAAATCATAGAAACATACTCAAAAAGATACTGCAACCTCTAATCAAAACGTCATTTGCATAATTATCATTTAAATGTACAAATACATAAGCTATTTCGATGCGGGGATGCAAAACTCGTAGATGCTACTGCCTATCTTGCGCCTATAGTCGGCGGCGTGCCCATTGCCCCACGCAAGGCTCGGCGAGCCTGATATCAGACGCTCCACATACATGCACGCAAAAACACCGGAGCTGCATTGATCTGGCTGCTGGAACTGCTCATTCTCGTCGGCATATTGGATTTTCAACCTTCGCCATTGGAGGTTTTCCAACGGGTTGTCGACAATCGTGGTCCTTGCGAACCACTGGGACACTTCAAGCATCTTACCCAACAGGCACTGCAGCGGATATAGGGCGGCGATCACATCGAAGCGCGGCTGCGGCATGGTCTTGAACAACTGCGAATCGAAGATGTCGCAAACTCCACTCAGCAAATCCACTCGGCATGTAATGTAACGTCCACACACATGTATAGGCAAAATGAGCTGCACACGCAAATGCAATTGGTGAAGAGGAAATAAAAAATGAACTACTCCAACATATTGATACTGTAGATATATATGTGTACCGTTGTGGCATTCATCCAATCGCCATGAGTCGAAGATACCCCCTGCCCATGCACCATATACATCTTCTTGGAATGCGGTTGCCACGACGCAAAAACTCCGTCGGAATATATAAACCGCCCTTCTGCCTTCGCGGGAAACATTTCCCGCCACGCTGACTTCAACTGCGTGAATTCATCATCGAAATATTTCTGCAGCAATTAAACATTATATTAAAAGCATATTTGATTATAATTCTGTATCCAATAATAATATTTAATTAAATGCTTACGAATAACTCTGTATCCAATACGATGGTGGTCCTCGCATCAACACCGTCTATCAAGTCATCACCCCTCATCAACCTCGATCTCATCGTCATCATGTAGCAATCAACAGCCTGCACGTACTTAAATGTTAGTAACAAGTGACCAGACTTACATGATAACAACTGATTCATAAATTAACCAACATTGGACGAGAGGTCTCTTATCGTGTTTTGCATAGTGGTCCAAAAGCTAAACGGGAGAGGGTGTTCGCTCTCTGCCACCGACATCGTCCGGTAGTTGCCACGGTTGCCAGCTTTCATCATACGGTCAAACCCGTCAACATACTGTGAGTCGACGGGTCTCGGCACGGCGCTGTGCACGTATGGTGATCGAAGTGCAGCCGACGGGTTCCGTTCTCGGCGACTTCTGCGTGGAGCCTCCGGTGCACAAATACTGAGGGGAACAGCAGCTACTGCCTCAGAAACTGCCTCAGAAACTCCCTATAATTCACATAAAACAACGCAAGTTAAACAATGTTGACATAATTTAAATTAAATGACTTGTAAATTTAATGCAACGACAACATACCCCTCTAAACTGTTTTCAAACCCGGCGGCTACTTCTTAAAAAGATTAATTACTGGCGGATATTAGGTAATTATGGTTCTATATGTTTTTATTAGTATGTTATAAATTTTTAAATTCTGAATAACCAAAAAAACGTTATTATTTTATGCGTAATACAGTAAAATTAACCTAATGATCTAAATAGACGATTAAATATATCTAAATATGCTTCAACTAAATAAAAATTCTAACAACACTGAAACTATACTCAAACTTGTAACAGCACTCAACTACACTATATCTAACATATACGAAACATATAAATAAATCTAACAAATACTATATCTAAATCAAAATTCAATACTATACAAAACATATGAAAATTCGAAACATATAAATTGTAACATACAAACATATAAATTCTAACATAATGATTCTAACATAAAAATTCACCCATATACAAAACATATAAAAATTCGAAACATACAAAACATATACTTACTTAAAAATATACAAAATTCGAAACATATACAAAACATATAGATTCTTAACATATAAATATATCTAACATATACAAAACAAATAACAAGTATACTTACTTGGTTTGAAGAAGAAGCCATGGCGTGAATTGTGTAAAATATTGTGTAAATGGGCTGATTTTTTCCTTCTCTCAAGTGGAGTGCGGCTGATTTGAAGAAGAGGAACCAAAACAATGGATTTTTTCCTCCAGCGGCTGATTTTTTCCTTCTCTCAAGTGCGCGGCTGCTTCTCTACTTCTTAACCCTAATTTAACATAAAATATTGTGTAAATGGGCCCTACCCAATTTATCTCTCTTATCAAAGCTTCAATTTTTTCAAACAAATCCCACAAAAGCCGTGCCCGCTCAATTCTAGCCGCCCGTGACTTAATTTGCTGCAAAGCCTATAGATTCCCACCCTATAAAGCTTCACCCTTGCCGGTTGAATTGTCCAATCACAATTAAATTAGCTTTAGCTCTTCAAAATTGAAAAAAATACAACAACCATTAATTGGAACGATAATAAATAAAATTTATATATATTGTGATATAAAAAGCAGTAATAAATGACATGGTACTATTATCCGCCAGTAAAAAGTATCCGCTAGAAGTAGCCGCTTAGGGTTTCTTTCACGCGGCTAATTCTAGAGGATACGAATTACTGGCGGATAATTATATGGTAGGCTCTCTAGTATTTTACTGTTTCATAATATATGATTATATATTATTTTTATCCAACATTTTCTATTATTTTATGTGTTAGGCTATATTAATTCCTGTTAAATAAAATAAAATAAAAAATTCGAGACTTATTACACCACTATAATCCAAATTTGTCTAAATAGAAGCCTATTATGTATTTCTACTTCATAGAATATATTTTAAAAAAAGAAATACAAAATTAAGGTAAGTTTGTGTATAATAAAACAGTAATACGAGGATGAAAAAAATTGTACTTTAAGTATATTTGGAAACAAAAAAAATTATGAACCTAATGTATACATTATCCGCCAGTAAAACATAGCCGCTAGCATTAGCCGCCGGGTTTAAAAAACCCGGCGGCTAATGCTAGCGGCTATGTTTTACTGGCGGATAATGTATACATTAGGTTCATAATTTTTTTTTGTTTCCAAATATACTTAAAGTACAATTTTTGTCATCCTCGTATTACTGTTTTATTATACACAAACTTACCTTCATTATTTTCAAACTTAGGGCATTATACGTCAATCATCTTACAATAATTGCACATTTATCTGGTTTTGTGCATTTTTAACTACCTATCTTACACATTTTCTTACACAATTGTACTTGTGTAAGAAAAGTGTAAGAACTTTTACAAAAAACCAAGCAACCCATCACCATCAAGTGTACTTTTCGGCTTTGACTTTCAAAGTGGGTAGTTTTGCAAGACATTTTATTGATGTGGGTAGATTTAATTCCAACCCATAAATAAATATGCACAAAAGCTAGTGCACTTTCAACATCGACTTGCATAATTATTTAGTAACTCTTCAAGAGACAGCCCTCTTTTTTGTTCGGGCTAGATTTTTTCAACTATAACCTTTTTTTGTTCGGTATAGCAAAACCATAGTTTTCGAGCTTAATTGACATTTTGTAGCTAAAAAACTTATAGCTATAACAAATAAACACACACTAAAATGAGTGTCATTTCAATCTCGACCTGCATATCAATAAGTAACTCTTCAAGTGATAGCCCTCTTTTTTATTCAGTCTAAATTTCTTTAACCATAACCTTATTTTTTGCGAGCCACAATTTCGAGCTGGACTGACGTTTCTTTTTCTAGCTTGAAAAAGAAGTTGATTCAAATTATTTGTATTGGAAGCCCTTTACAATGAAGTCATGTTTGGTGAAGTTGAAATTTAATTTGGAGCATTAATATGTCTACCTTAGTTTAGCTGGTTATATGGTGACTATCTATCTATAATGATAATTGATGGATGACTAAATTCCCATCCCATCTACAAGGGCCCATATTATGTTTTTTATATGCTTATCTATAATTTATTCTTTTTTTGGTAGACATTGGGTACAATTGCAACCACCACCACCATTATTGTAGTATTCTTATGAGGTGTTGAATGTATTTAAGATGTACCTGCACTTTAACTAACTGCCAAATTAAAAATATAAATTACTAGAAATTTTAACACTAGCTAACCATTATTCGATTAAGATGTAATTAATCGAAAGATCCTTTCGATAGGTACGATACTACATAAAAACTACAAGCATAATAACAATATGAATCTCTTAAAAATAAAACATCACAATAAATGCAACACTACCAATTTAAATCTATTATTGGTGAAATCAGGTAGAATTTTTTCCCCTAGGAACCAAGCTTTTATATTTATACAAAAATATTTTCTTTGTTAATTATTGGGTTGAATCTCATTATTATTGTGAGTGAAATTTTATGGACTATATTGCTATAAATAAAAGCAGTAAATATATTGGAGACGGATCAAAATAGTAAAAGTCATAATGATCTTGTGGATGGAGGGAGTATTTTTTTTCCATAAGATGAAGATTTTGAATATATTTTGTTCGTGTTGATGCTGAAATCCAAATTTGTTTAAACACTCCTACAAATTTGGCGAGAACAAAAAATCTATTAAAATTTTGCCACAAAATTTTACCGTTAAAACTCGTTCTTTCATATAATATTTAAAAATATTTATATCTCGATCTATCCACTAAAAATTAGAAAATATAGGGGAATTTTTTTGCCCCCCTTGTCGTCGGGGCCTAGCTAGCTCCGCTCTTGATTTATGGTGGATGCATTATTTTGATGAATAAATACAATACCTGAGTTCGGTACCTAGAGGGAGAGAATTTTTTTTTCCATTTTTTCGAGTTTAGTTAATTTCATAGCGAATACAATAATTTTCACGATAAAACTATATATATATATATGTATATATTACAATATTGCTTGTTTTTATCACAATAATTAATAATAAATTGCGATGTTATAAAAAAAGAAAACAGAAAAAATCTAGAATCCTTGAAAAGCACAGGAAAGCAAACTAAGGGTCGAACCTCATTAAAACCTCTTTAAGGAAAACCCGAAGGGAAAAACCTTAGAGAGTAAAAAGAGTGCTCATCTATGTACACGAAGAAACAGAACCGAACAGGAGGGAAAGTGGAGTTGAGACTATTTTCGAAGCTCCGGCCTAACCATTGGCCCGAAACAGTCCCGGCTTTATTTTTATCACAATAATAGAACATACAAATTGTGATGATTTAAATTAATTCCAATTTGCTTAGAGAAAAAAAAAATGTTTGATCCTCCCCGTAATTATGTGGTTATGAGGCTATGTGGGTTACTAAAATACCGGTAGGGCTAGGGGTGGAAAATCGGGTACCCGCGGGTACCCTACCCGCAAAATGCGGGTACCCGCGGGACGAAAACTGCCGAAAACGGCACCCTCACCCGACCCTCTTCCCCGATGCGGGTACCCGAATACCCGCAGCGGATACCCGCTGCGGGTATGAGGGTACCCTCACAGTCCCGCGATTTTTTTTTTTTAATTGTAATTTTGCGGGTTTTTGGTCCCGCTGGAGGGTATTTCGTCCCGCGAGAGGGTATTTTGTCCCGCATTTCACAAAAAAAATTGAAAATATCCTTTCTATTTCATCGATTATCCATAAAACCTGTGACGAATAAAATTCCTAATATTATTAAATAAAATTATTTAATTTTATTTTTAAATTTTGGTTAATTGGTTTAATTCCTAATATTATTAAATAAAATTGGTTTAATTCCTAATATTATTAAATAAAATTCCTAATATTATTGGTTTAATTCCTATTATTATTGGTTTAATTCATAATATTTATTGGTTTAATTCCTAATATTTATTGGTTTAATTCCTAATATTATTAAATAAAATTCCTAATATTTATTGGTTTAATTCCTAATATTATTGGTTTAATTTCTAATATTTATTGGTTTAATTCCTAATATTTATTGGTTTAATTCCTAATAAAATTGGTTTAATTCCTAATATTTAATTTTGGTTAATTGGTTTAATTCCTAATATTATTAAATAAAATTATTTAATTTTATTTTTTAAATATTTATTGCGGGTATGCGGGTACCCGCGGGTATACCCGCGGGTACCCTCTACCCGCGATTTTTGAGGATGCGATACCCGCACCCGACCCTCCACCCGAATTTTGCGGGTATCGGGTACCCGATACCCGCGCGGGTATCGGGACGGGTGAGGGTATACCCGATACCCGCAACCCGATTTTCCACCCCTAGGTAGGGCCGTATCAATGCGCATTCCCATAAAATGTTTCGACTAATTACTTGTGTCAATGCTCGTGTTCGTAACCATCCTTTAAAGTGGGTATTTCTTTTACCTATTATGAATACTTGTGTGCATGCACACTGAAATTCGTGAAATTATGTGACATGCAATTGAACTTTCATCCAAAATCTTAGCGCGAATTGTTTTTTTTTTTTTTTTGACTTACGGGGAGTTGGGGAGGGGAAGTAGTGGGGTTTGAACCCGGGATCTCACTGTTCACACACAGGAGGTCGCACCGCTTGGTGTCCCCTTGGGGACAGACGCGAATTGTTTAGAAGCTCAAAAGATCGGTTTTTAATCATAAGAGTTAATGGACTCAATTAGCTCTTCTTGTATAAGAAAAGGAAAAAGTGTCCATCCAAATAAAAATATGGAAATACTAGCCTTTTTTATGTAAATATACAATTATACCCACAAAAGTGTGTAATAACGTAAAAGTGTGTAATGGCGAAAAAGTATGTAACAGTGTAAAATACATTATTACACACTTTTTCAAAAATCGTATAATGATCGCAAAAATCGTGTAATAGTGTATTTTACACTGTTAACGTAAAAGTGTGTAACAGTGTAAAATATATTATTACACACGAAAAAGTGTGTAATAATATATTTACACTGTTACACACTAAAAGAGTATTTTGATCAGAAATGCTATTATTTTTATATTTTTATTTGTATGGCTAAAATTTTCTATGATTAAAAGATTTTGGCTACACCAGGGTGTTGCCTCTAATTATAATTCAAATATTTTTCCTCGAAAAAGAAAAGAAAAGGTCGTTGAGATCTTATTGTTTGGGCAACATCGAGATTGTTATTGCCATTATAAATTAAAAGGGCCTTACCATCCCGATCCATAAAATGCCTAGCATCATTTATTTGTTTTTGTGTATAATATTGCTAAAACATTTGAAAATTCTGGGTTTCGTTTCACAATGCTTTAGACCAAAATAGGCCGTCAAAAGAGGTAATTCAATTTAGTCCTTGTAAAAGAAGGTCATTTAGAAAATTGTGTTTTGTCAAATTTGACCAAAATAGACTACAAAGTGAGCCCACTATGTACTGTACCATGTATACCTGTCGGCCGAAAGAGGACTATGATTTTGGACTGTTAATACTGTCAAAAACTAAAAACGATTCTTTAAATTTCATTAAATACGTGCTTCATTTTCTAAAATAATTTTGAAAAAGGCTGAAAACTATATAGAAAAGTAAATAAGGTTTACACAAAATCTTATGTACACCCGGATCGTACCCATATCCACTGACCCGTTTCTATTTAAAAAAAATAAAATAATACAATAAACCATCTCTTAATCTCGCTCTGTCTCCCCCTTATTTCCCATTAGGGATGGCAATGGGGCGGGGCGGGGCCGGGTAATCCCCATACCCGCTTAAAAGATTCATCCCCGGCCCCGCCTCCATACCCGTTTAAATCGGGGCGGATATTATTCAATGGGGGAAGAATACTCATTTGGTACCCGCAAAATTTAAATTTAAATTAAAATTTGCAATAATTTTAACTTAATTTTTATTTCAAATTTATTTAAACTTTTATTAAAATTTGCTTTTTTTTCTTATAGAATAAAGAAAAAATATAGCAAAGTTAATGAAGTTAAGTCTTATGTAGGAAATCTTATTTATAAAGCTAACTTTCCCCATCTGTTCTTTATATTTTTAATGTGGGACAAAAAGTGGTGAGAAATGTGAGAGAATTGAAGAGAAACAATGCCCAACATTGAAAAATGAATGAAAAAAGTGGATGAATTGTGTTATATAAAGAATGAGAAAAATGTTATATGTCATAAATTTGAATATTAACATAATATTAATACTAATATATTTCGTTAATAATAAAAAATAATTTAAAATATACTAAATACATATTATTCGGGACGGGTTCGAAGTGGGGATCTATGGGTTCAGAGTGGGGATCTATATACCCGCCCCCGCCCCCGCCCCCGCCCCAAACCCGACTCAGGTTTAATTTTTCATACCCGTCCCCGCCCCGACCCCAAAAGTATTGGCCCCATCCCCGTCGGGTATCCGAACCCGCGGGTATAATTGCCATCCCTATTTCCCGTCTCTCCACCTCTCTCTACTCCTCTCCAGCGACGGCCAGCTTCCTCTCCGGCGAACAACGTAGATCGCCGCGACTCTTCTCAACTCTCTACCTCCCCTTTGTTTCTCTGCCCCTCTCACGATGAACGGCGTAGATCCCCGCCGTATTCCCTCTATTCACGGCAAAATAGGAGCGGCAAAGCCACCGCCTCCTACCTCGCCGCAATGATTTCATCTCAACTGCAACATTTTGAAGGCGTGCGTCCCAGATTTCATCTCCTCCATGGGAAATTTACAGTACGAATTTTGAAGGCGCGCAGCGAAGGATGGATTTATTGCAAGAACCGATTTCTACTGCTTTTTTAGCTCTTCAGCTTTTAATTTTGGTTGCCTAAAACCCTTTTGACTTTTCTTACACGTGTTACACTTGTATATATAAAAGCCAAATTTAATTACTTAGCTATTTTGCATGCGTGACAATTGGCTTATTACATAATCATTTTCCTACCTAAACATATACTACTAATTGTTGAGCCACATCTCATTTCTTATGAAATTAAGTTAATAATGTCATTTGAACAACTATATAGCATTAGTGTTGTTTATATAAGATAACAGTATTATTTATATAATATGATAGTGTTATTTTTACAAATTACTAATATTACTTTTATAACTAATATATACTATCATTTATAATAGTGTTAATGTCATTTTTATATAGTGTTATTTGTGGAATAATATAGTGTTATTTTTATAACATGATAGTGTTATTTATAAAATATAAGAGTGTTGGTGTTATTTATACTAGTGTACCTCTCGCGCTATACGCGGTAAATATAATTTTAGACTTGCGTAATATTGAGTTGGGTATTAGATTCAATGGCAAATTTATAAAAAAAGTGAAGAAAATCGAGCTAAGAGCTAAGAACAAAAAAATTGAGTGTGCAAAAAATGTGGAAAAGAATATATCATTTGTTTATTTGATTTCCTCTTATGGAATGACTTGTTTACATTTAAACTTATGTGATCTATTTATAGTCTATTATTGAGATACAATACTATGGCCCATTTAGTCTGGTTTCCAGACCCAAATAATAATATTTGAAAAATACAAATCGTTGGTTGTCAAGTGTTTAAAATTTTCATTTTTGTGGTCAGAATATAAATCTTTCGCTTCCCACTTTTATTCTGATTCCCCTTTAGCCTCAGATCTGTGGCTTTATCTTCATGTTTCGTATTTTTGTTGAAGTTAGATCTGAATATATTTAAGTGCCCAATTTCATCCTCATAACGTAAGTTGTGCATATATATGTTTTATAATATTAATATAAACTAATAAAATTAAAATTTTATACCAAATTTATTATTTGCAAAGTGATCTAATGTTTTAATATAACCTAAGTAATTCATATAAAAATATAAGATGTGTCTATATATAGGTAATATCACTTATATAGGGAGTTTATGTAATTATACAAATTAAATAAGATTTATCATATAAAATAAGTTGTCTATGATTAGCTACGTAAATTATGAATTTGTTGTGAAAATGCTTAATTAAATTCAACCTTTGATATTCAAACTCTGGACACAAATTTAATAAGTGAAGCTATAATTCCATCAAAGATCTTCACAATTTAAGGGATAAACATAGTTGTTATTAAGCATATTGGTCCTTGACAGACCATATCTCAACATATTATTTTTGAAATATTAATAGACACGTAAATATATCCAAACTTAATTTAATACTTATAAAAGATAATTGTACGAATACAAAAAAATACATACATTAATAGAAAATAAAAAAGCTATCATATTTAAAAAGCAACAATAATTTTGAACAAATTCAAACATGCATGATTTTATTTATCTCTTATAACTTTTGATTCAATAAAAGTTAGATATTTAATCATGAATTCAATTTTCACCCATTTGATGATGAAATAAATACTGAAAATTAAAATCAAAATTACAAATATAAAAATAATTGATAGCATGTTTTTATTATGCGTGTGACATTTTAATTGTATTTTTTTATTCTTTATACAAAACATATATTTTACTATTTTTGTGTGAATTGTTCTTGACCATTTAGTGTTTTAGCATAATTACATAATGTCCTATTTATAATTTTCAATATATAAAATAAATAATTAAAAATAAAATATTAAAATAGAGACAAAAAAGAAAAAATAAAAAATGAAAAATGTTTGGAATACAATTGTTATTAACCAATTGTACATTGAATAATATACATCCTTAATTAAAAACTCAATTGCTGCGGTTTTGTAGATTACATGAGCGGTTTTCTTCTATTTATATTTTCAAAATTTCCAATTATATCCTTGCAATTGAATTAAATATACTTTGCTTCTTATATATATAAAGATAAGATAATAGTGCTAGTATCATTTTAATACAGTATCATTTGTAGAACAATGTAGTGTTAGTGTCATTTGTATTTTTTATAATAGTATTAATGTTATTTTTATATAGTGTTATTTGTAGAATACGATAGTATATTTGTATAACATGATAATGTTAGTGTCACTTATAAAACTATATAGTGTTATTTTTATAACAAGTATATAGTGTTATTTATGATAGTGTTAGTGTCATTTCGATATAGTGGATCACCCGATAAACCAACCAAAACCACTCACACTTCCATCGCCAAAACCTCTACTTTAATCACCAAAATTCACACCTTTTTTAAAAAAATATTGAATTTTAGTAAGTATTACTACTCCATATGTAAATAAAATTAAAAATGGAGTAAAATAAAGAGTCCATATTTTATTACTAGTATTGACGAATTTTAAAAAATCAATATTTTTTAATACAATGAGAACAAAATAGTATTTAATTTCATAATATTAGTATTTAATTGTATTCTAAAAAATACAAAATGAATAGGAATTCCCAAACGCAAACATACTAGTATTAATTAAGAAATAAATATCATTTTCATAAATAATTACGAATGACACCATATAAAAATGACATTAACACTATCATATTATATAAATAATACGATCGTATTCTACAAATAACCCTATATAGAAATGACATTAACACTATTATAAAGAACACTTTTCTGTTATGCAAATGACACTAACTCTATATAGTTCTACATATGACACTGTATGAAAATGACACTAACACTATTATAAATGACACTATTATCTTATATAAATAACATCAACACTATTATATTTTACAAATAACAATATATAAATGACACTATCATGTTATAAAAATAACATTATATAAATGATACTATCATTTCAAAATCTTAAAGCGTCATTTTGAAATGTTAAAGTGTCATTTGAAATGTTAAAGTTTCATTTGTATATCGGAGTAGTGTCATTTCAAAATCTTAAAGGTGTCATTTCAATTCTCATAATGTCATTTTGAAATGTTAAAGTGTCGTTACTAATCTTATATTGTTGTTTGAAATCTTAAAGTGCCATTCCAAATGTTTTAGTGCCATTTGAAATATTATAGTGTCATTTCAAATCATGTAGTGTCATTCTAAACGTTATAGTGTTATTCGAAAGGTTATAATGTCATTCCAAATCTTATAGTGTCATTCAAAATCATGTAGTTTCATTCGAAATATTATAGTGTCATTCGAAATTTCATAATGTCATTTGAAACGTCATAGTGTCATTCGAAATGTTATAATGTCGTTCCAAATCTTGTAGTGTTATTTGTATGTCGGAGTAGTATCATTTAAAATACTAAAGTGTCATTTAAAATATTGTAGTGTCATTCGAAATGTTAAAGTGTCATTTGTATATCAGAGTAGTGTCATTTGAAATGTTATAGTGTCATTTGAAATCTTGTAGTGTCATTTGTATGTCGGAGTAGTGTCATTTGAAATATTAAAGTGTCATTTAAAATATAGTAGTGTCATTTGAAATGTTAAAATGTCATTTGTATATCGGAGTGGTGTCATTTGAAATCTTGTAGTGTCATTCGAAATGTTAAAGTGTCATTTGTATATCGGAGTAGTGTCATTTGAAATGTTATAGTGTTATTTCAAATCTTGTAGTGTCATTCGAAATGTTAAAGTGTCATTTGAAATCTTGTAGTGTTATTTGTATATCGGGGTAGTGTCATTTGTAGAACTATATAGTGTTATTTATATATTATGATAGTGTCATTTAAATATAAATGTAATATTATTTATTAATGCATATAGTGTTATTTATATAATATGATAGTGTTAGTGTTATTTATAAAACATATATAAAAGTGTTCTTTATAATAGTGTTAGTGTCATTTTCATGTAGTATCATTTGTAGAACATAATAGTGTTATTTATATAAATGATAGTGTCATTTATCAGAAAGAAAAGAAAAATTGAAAATACAATTTAAGAAAAAAAGAAAAAAAAATAAAAAGAAAAAGAAGAAGGCAAAAATTTAGCCAAAAAAAGAAGAAGGAAAAAACCAAAATGAACGAAAGAAAAAGAACGAAGAGAACAAAAGAAGAAAGAAAAAGAAGGGGAAAAAAAATGAACAAAAGGCAAAAATACAAAAGAAGCACTGGAAACATGTAAAATGTAGAACAATTTCGCATAAAATGGGATTCGAGAACCCGCGACCTTTACTTATGAGGCACGGGTTCTAACCAGTTGAGCTAGCTCCATTTCATTGATAATTGAGACGCGATTTTTTTTTTATATATTATATAATTTTTAATCGGGTCAGATTTGACTCGATTGTACCGTACACTTGGGTGTACACAAGACTAGCCCATAAGTTTAATACAGAAAGAGAAGCAAAGAGAAAAAAAAAAATCGTATGTTAAATTTAGGAGAGATGAGATAGAAAAAATATTACTTTTAATTTTTATGAGGGAAAGGAAAAAAAGGTTTTTCTTTAAAACTGTAACTTACCATAAATTATTAATTTCAAATTCATTTTTGATGATTTTCCAAATTAAAGATGGTTTGACAATTTTTAGAAAGTAATCAACACACACAAAAAAAGAGAAGAGAAAGAGAAGATAAATGTTGGTGAAAAAATGTTATATAAATTGGTGGAAAAATATGACCGTTAGAACTGTATTTTTATATATTATATAAAAACTATAGATATTTTTTGTCAGATTTTCGGGATAAAGAAGATAAAATAAAATTGAGAAAAAAAAATTAAAACAAAGCAAATTAAATAAACAAAAATATAAAAGTAAATATAAAAATCATATAAATAAAATAAAATCAAAAGATAAAAATGAAATAAGTTTGAGACTTTTAATTCCTATAACATTTTTATTTTAACTCTATTTCAAATATAACATATAGTATTAAATTAAAGCTCTTATTATAATTTTTAATTTAATATACATCGAATGTTTTATCATTGTTAAATTAAAAAAATTAGAAGGAAAAAAAGAAAAGAAAATGAAAATAACAAAAATAAAATATAAAAAAGCTAAATATTTATTTTCGAGTGGAGACAGTAAACAATTACTCCTATTTGTTAGTAGAAAAGATAGTGTTTCTTTTAGTGGCCAAAAAGTAAAACATGAACTAAATTATGGTTAGATTGAGTTAGCTGAAAAATAGGCCTAATTAGTTAGAATAAAAACTGATTTTCAAAATTTGTCGGTAAATTGTTATCGTTGAACTGCTTTTTTATATTATATATAGGTATATAAATATTGTTATATCTGATGTAAGGTTGCCACATATATACGAGGAGTAAATATATAAAACTATCCACTTTCACATTGTAAAGATAAAAATTGTCCACTAAAATAAAAATAATAAAAACTGTCCACTTTTTAACTGAAAAGACGGAAATACCCTTAACTTTAAATACATAAAAACTAACCATTTTTCTCTCATTCTCTCTCTCACTACCGCCGCAACCACCACCATCTCTCTCTTCCTCCACCACCTCCTGCTTCACCACAGCCGCCATACTCTCCGATGCCGACCTCCGTGCCACCGCCTAACGAGATCTACACCGCCTCGACCTCGTCGCCTCCGCCATCTCCTGCTTCGCCCCCCGCCGCGAAGCGCCGCCGCCCCGGCCTCACCGCCCCCGTCATCTCCTGCTTCACCCCGCCGCGACTTTAGCCTCCTCCCGCCACCAATTCCTTCGAAGTAGAGGAGGATGAGTGCGGCAGCGCTTCGAGTTCCGCGGCAGCTGCGGAGGATCTCACCGACGCGCCGTCGTTTCTAGGGTTTCTGACGAGCTGGTCGGCGATCAACAGATCTCTCTCTCGACAGATCTCCCCCAAATCTGATGTGAATTTGAGTTTTTCTAATTTCTCTCCCCCAGAAATTGAAGGCGGCGGCGGCTACCTTTCCTCTCCAGCGACGGCGACAAAGTTCCTTTCTCCATCAGCGGTACTCCAGCAGCGCGGCGTTCTCCAGCGGGCGGTGCTCCAGCGGTGGTGATTCTTAGAGATCCAGCGGCGGTGCGACGTTCTCCGGCGTTTTTCGGCGCTTCTGCCATCTCCTCTCTCTCCCTCTCTTTGCTGCGACGACGTTCTCCGGTGTTTTTCATTTGCAGTGACTTATTCTATGAAAGAGTTGGAGTTTCTCATTTCGTTGTTTCTCTCATAAATATTCAATATAGGTCGTTGGTTTACTTTCCTCTAAATGAAGTGATAATTGTTCTTCTCTAACAAACTATTCTTCAGTAGCTGCTGTTTGTGATATTACTCTTCAAAAATTCAAGCAGTCTCAATGTTTTCTCTTAATGTATTTCCTGTATTTTTCATTGCTTATGTTGCCAAAATCAAGATAGCTTTTTGTTGTCATTCATATGTAGTATGTTTGATTGAGTGTTGATCATCTTGTTTGAGTTGATAGGGGTAGAATGGATTCAAGTGCACACAACTTTGGTTCGTCAGAATTGGAGTTGGATTTGGAGAGGGAGTATGAGATCAATCTAAATCTTCCCGGTTCAAGTCCACCGCCATTGCAGAGCTTCGTTGCAGCAGGTTTTGAGAGCAATGCTGCATACTTCTCGTGGCCGGCTTGCAGGATAAGTGATGCAGCAGAGGATTGCTAGTGCTGCGAATATTATGGCCTATGAAGTCTGTGGGAATCAAACCAAGCAAATGTTGTAATTTCTTGAGAATTATGCCTTTACCTATGAGATTTCGATTGGTGAAATGTTTTATTTTAAAGTTTTTAGAGTTTGTGGTTGGCTTGCTTGGTACAGTAAAGTGCCATTTATTTTGATTCGGAATAGAGGATATACGTACGAATTCACAATTTAATGTTTTTGAATTCACGACCACATTTATGAATTCACAACTTAATATTTTTAAATTCACAACTAGATTTAAGAATTCACAACCACGTCGATGAATTCACAACTTAATGTTCTTGAATTCACAACTAGCTCGATCAATTCATAACTTAATATTCTTGAATTTACAACCAAATCTATAAATTCACAATCAAAATAAATTACAGTTTTAATTGTGAATTCAAACTTTAAAAATTCAAACTCACAACTACTTGAATTCACAACCAAAATAAATTCTAGTTGTGAATTAAATTCAAGTTGTGAATTCGACTGATTGTGAATTCACAACCAACATAAATCTGGTTGTGAATTAAATTTTGGTTGTGAATTCGTTTGTTGTGAATTCACAACCAAAAAATTTTAGTTGTGAATTCAATTGGTTGTGAATTAAATTTTGACTGTGAATTCGGCTAGTTGTGAATTCACAAACAAAAAATTCTGGTTGTGAATTCACAAACAAAAAATTCTGGTTGTGAATTCTCAATTCACAACCAGTGTGAATTCACAACCAAAATTTTTTGGTTGTGAATTCACACTGGTTGTGAATTGCGGGATTTTTTAAAGGGGTGATGTAAAGTGGACATTTTTTTAATTTTTAATGTGAAGGGTATTTTGGTAACAGTGGACATTTTTTATGTTTTTTATTTTAGTGGACATTTTTTATCTTTACAATATGAAAGTGGCCATTTTAAAAATCCACTCTATATACGAGCACTAATATATTTTTTTTTTGATGAAATTACATTATAAATAATACAAACCACACACACACCCCACCTAGTGGTTATTGTGGCCGAGAGTACTCGAACCTGTGACCTCTTGGACAACAGGCAACCACCCCAACCACTAGGCCATCCCAAGGGGACATACGAGCACTAATATTAATACTCGATTGAATATCCCAAGTGTTTCTAGCTTTTAGAGATTAGTTTCCCACTTAGCTTTCGCTATTATTTAAATTAGCACTTGCCTATTGCACGTGAAATATTTTTTAATTTATATAAAATTGATATTAATTTAATTTTTATATTAATAAATTAATAATAAAAAAAATTAATATATTTAACCGAATATTGAATAAATAAAAATAAAGAAGACTTCACAATAATAAAAATTGACATTATGAAAAAGAAAACTAAGTTAAAATTGAAAAAACTAAAAAATAATTTAAAATAGATTTATTAAAAAAAAAGATAAAGAGATAAGAGAGAATTTATTAAAATTTTAATCTTTAAATAAATATAATTTTAAAATTTTAAATCAAATATTCATGTAAAATATATCAAATTAAAACTCTTATCGTGCGTGATCTTTAATTTGATATGCATATTATATATTCTTACCGTCCCACTCTAATAGGCTCACTTCTTTTGTAACAGCCCGGCTCCAGACTTGACGATTGTCCCTACAGATCAACACGAGTTTTTTCTAGCGTGTTTTATCCTCACTCGCACGCTCCCCGAGAAACTTCTCAGGGGGTCACCCATCCTGAAATTGCTCCAAGCCAAGCAAGCCTAATCTTGGAGTTTCTTCCATATGGGCACCAGAAAACAAGATGCAAAACACGCTACTTATATTCTTTTCAAATTAATTTTATAATTTTTTATATCAAATTAAAATCTATTCAAATTTCGTCTAAATCCTATTTTCTTTATTTATATTAGTTGTAATAGTATATTTTTCATTTTCGTTCAAACATTTGTTGTCATTCAATCTTCTTCCCTCTAATTTTTAATCTCTACATTAGTTCCAGAAGCAGCAGAAGGGAAAGAAAGGTTTTAAAACTAAAATCAAATGCATCAATCAAATAAAACAAGAAAAAATTCAAACGTGCAACAGAGACATATGAGTCTTTTTTGAAAAATTTAAATAAATGTTGATTGTCAAGTCTTCATGAATAAATGGTAAGCTAACAAATTCATTTTTTTTTTTAAATCGATTGCAATGTAACTATATAAGTTGGGGATTGTGTTGGAAGTACTGTTGCCAGACATACAAAAATGAAAATGAAAAACTTGAGTTTTTGTTTAGTTACATCATCAAAAATCTGAAACATATATTAGCAAAACGTTGCCTATATTGTTAAAAGTCATCCATCTACCAAAACTAAACAACAACAAAATAATCCACCTGACAATCTATTTGATCTTTTTCTTTGGTTTTTGTGTCCACATTTGTTCTTCCTGGAGTTGACAGCAAGCGAGCATAACATTTGTGGCAAATCATCTTGTTCTGGTATCTTTCCTAGCCAAAGCCATAAGAGACGGCTTGATAATTCCACCCTTAAGCCTCATAACTAAATGCAAGGTAGATTCTTTCTGAATGTTTAATCAGCAAGAATTTGTCCATCTTCAAGCTACTCTCCAGCAAAAATCAGACGATGTTTACTTGGAGGGATTCCTTCCTTGTCTTGAATCTTGACCTTGACATTATTGATTGTATCGAGCATTATGATTTTTTTTTCAATCAAACTTTTCACGAAGATTTTCCGGCTCAAATAAAAAGCTTGAATTATTGGCATTCTATATAGAGACAGTGAAGAGTCTCCAATATACGTATTTAGATTTCAAAGCTTGTGAAACTTTTCAAATACCACTACGCCAGATTCGCTCATAGATAACGGATTTTATCCGTTATCTATGTGAGAAAAAATCCGTAATATATAATGGTGTAATGTATGTGGATTTCATACATAACGGAGATTTAAGCGTTATCTATTCTATTATACATAACGGATTATATCCGTTATCTATAGTATTATATCCGTTATCTATTCTATTATACATAACGATTGTTTATATATACGTAACGGATTATATCCGTTATCTATAGTATTATACATAACGGATTATATTCGTTATCTATAGTATTATATCCGTTATCTATTCTATTATACATAACGATTGTTTATATATACGTAACGGATTATATCCGTTATCTATAGTATTATACATAACGTTTCAAACCGTCATGAAAGTTTAATATTCACTGTTATGTACACACCTATACATAACGGTTTTTTTATATTAATAACGTTTGGTAATCCGTTATGTATAACGTTTTTGACCGTAATTAGATTTCTATTTCTCCGTTATCTATTAATTTATACATAACAATATAAATGATAAAACCAACAATAATAATATTATATATCATCCAAAATATTTAATTTTATATTATTATCATAAAAAAGAATTCATACAAGATTTGAATATAGTCAAAATTCAACAACTGTTCTATCTATACTATTATGCCTTACAAAAATACTAAACATATTAAATATGCAACTAGCTAGCCATATGGTACAACTTTTCTTGTGAATTCACAAGTCTCTTCAGCTCAACGTACAACTCATTTAATCCACCACAAACCTGCCACAAAATCATACAAAGAGCCAACCAAGAATCACAATATACCAATCAAAATGGGAGATTTTTTAGAATAACAAAAAAAACTCAAGATGCAAAGCCAAAATGAGACTTTTCAAATTTCAAAAAAATCAACTAATTCAAATATCATGTCAGATGTGAAATTATTTATATCTTAAAATGAGATAAACTTTTTCAGATATCTAGATTGCTTCGAAAATGAGAGAAACTTTTCAGATGCCAAAAAAAAAATGCATGGGAAAAAGTTTTTGGCAGGAAAAATTTACCGAAGACTACTTTCCTTTAGTATAATAGATAGATATGTAGGACTTCAAATCTATAAGTTGAAGCTCGCCTTCAAAACTATCCATTATATTTGTGATACTATTAAGCACCCAAAACATTATACAATCCAAAATTACCAAAGACTAGCCATTAAAACAGCTTTCCATCAATAGAAAATGTGAAGCACCAGAACTAAATTTGGAAATCAAAGTAGAGCTATGACATGTTGTTAGGTCCTGAGGGTCTCGAATAGGTGTATGGGGGGGGGGAATACACCTATAGGCTATTTTCAAATTAATCAACCGACCTCAATCAGAGGGATCTTAGTCAGAGATCAAAACGAAACTTTTCATGCAAACAAAGACGCCTGTTTTAATGAAATCAGTTTTGACCAAACAGGGTTGACGACTGATACTGAAAGCTCTTCAGTAAAGAGTTATCAGTTAAGTTGCTGGAACTTAACTGATGCAAGTAAGGGCTTCAGTCGTGTTTGCTAAAACAGAGATGATAACACTCTTCCTGACTATCGAAAGATAGATCAGTCAGACTGATATCATACGCAGCGGAAATTAAACTTAGTTTCGAAATAGCCTCGGTGGAGCAAGATGTTGGTTATGGTTTCTCTTTGCAGTTAGTCAGTTTTCAGTTTTATCAATTGAAATAACACAAGTAAGAATGTAAAACTGAAAGCTGTAAACAACACAGAGACTTTTACGTGGTTCGGAAAAACCCTTTCCTACATCCACGGTTGGTTAATCAGACCAACAATCCACTCCGCAAGTGCTTAACAGGTGCACTGCAAATCGAACCGTGTGCTTGTCGGGTGCACACAACCGTACACTGAAGAAAACCCTTCTCCAGTACCCGCGCTTCACTCGCGTAGGATTTCCCTTGCTTAAAACAACCCGTGCTAAGACTCTCAGAGTCAGAAAACCCTTCTGACCTCCGAATCACTCAAAACACTCTTATGGAGGGGAGGTTTGAACGAGTGCCAACTATACTTACAAAGAACAAGTTCTTTGAAGCAAGTTTGACCTTTGGCTTCTGGGTAAACAGATATATGCCTAGGGTCTAAGAGAATGTATGTAATCAGCAGTGACTGATTTTGGCTTTGGAATTCTCTTCTTCGATTCAAGCTATGAGGAGTTTAAGCTTAAGGCTGAGTATCAATTTCGGCAGAGCTTCAGCTTATGTTGTTGAATCGGTGAAGGTTGAAGTGATCCTCGAGCGCTATTTGTAGGAGAACTCTTGAATAGATCCGTTGGCGTAAATCATCCTCAAGATTTCTTCCGTTGGAGAGCAATTCGAATTTGGGCTGAGGCTTCAATCTTCGAGGTTCCTTGTCTGGGTGGAAACGGCTCTCTTTGATGGACAGGAGATGTGACGTCTCTGAAAAGTAACCACCAGATAGGAATGACCTCTGCAGAGATAAGATCCTGAGATCTCTGCATTTAATGCGACTGTACTTTGTGAGTACGTGACTTCCTCTGAACGTTGGAAGATCAGTCCGAGGAGGAATATTCAACTGATATTTGACTTTAGTATCAGTCCTTTGCGCGCATTAAGTAATCAGTCTTCAACTGATTCTTCAACTGATACTTCAGTTGGGATCTGCAGTCTTCAGTCTTCAGTCCTTCGTTCTTCAGTCTTCAGTCTTCAGTCTTCGACACTGCACACTAAACTAGAAACGAACTCTAACACTTGAGTTCTAAACAATTCTAGTCTATTACAATTAAGTCCTATGATTTTTGGTATCATCAAAACAAGGGTTAGGATATTCAACAAGGTTCCCAACAATTTCCTCCTTTTTGATGATGCCAAAACCACACAGCAGTTCTAGACAGCAAAAAGACTGAACTCACAGTACAAGTTCTAAACATGGGGTGAAAACAGTTCCCCCTTAACAATAGAACCTAAAAACTTGTACTTAGAGTTAAGAACGAAAATGGTTCTAAAACAGAACAAGGAGAAGACAGAAAAACCATAATCAGAGCCTGGACAAAGAGTCATTGTCTTCAGGTTGAGATAAAAAAGAAGTTCTTTTCATTAATAAAGACTGATAAGTCATCAGTCGAGGTACAGAGCAAGACTTACATTGGAGTAAAAAGAAAAACAAAAACATCATGGGAAACCCATGGACTCCAGCAGTCTGCTTGGCTGCGCCTTGAACTTCTTGATCTTCATCTTCTGTCTTCGTGTCTTCATGTTCATGAGCTTGTTCCACTCTCACTTGTGTTCCGTTGATTTGAGGTCTTTACTGGAACATTGTCCTTACAACTTCTGGTAATCCTTTGCTGTCCCATCATCAGTCAAGAGCTAGAGGACAGGAGTAACCTTAGGGCAAGTAAGGTTTCTCTCTGACTTCTGACTTTCCCCCTTTTTGGCAACATCAAAAAGAGAGCTGACGATGGAGGCTATGATCGGATGAGACTTCAACTCTGATTCCCAAGCATTCGTGGGAGAGCTTGGAAATGGAGGATTGATCCCGAGATGGAGAAGAAAGATGACGCCAGTGGAGATGAGAAGAGAGACAGAGAAACGATGGAGACTGAGAGATGAAGAAGAGCAGGGTGAAGGAAAGGAAAGTATGCATAGCATGTTAGAGATAAACATGAGATGCAGCTATGCATACAATCCGGAGGGCGAATAGACAGACGAGAAGAGAAGAATTATAGGAGTGCGAGAAGTGGGGAGAAGAAGTGAAGGAAATGCATGGCGAGGCTTTGATGAAAGAAGTATATCAAAGCGCGCCTCGTCATACATGGGGGAAGGAGGTGAAGATGAAAAATCGAATCAGTGGTAGTCGTGAGGACTAGCACTGTCGATATTGCGCCGGATGGCAGTGAGCTCCTGCTCATTGCTGTTGCATCACATCGAAGCTTCACCAAAAGGCGAGAGGCTTTCCTGAGAACCAGGTGAAGTCTGTCTTCTTCAGACAGGTACTTCAAGCCGATGTGCCGGGCATGAGGATGGAAGACACTCGCTTCGCTGGATACAAGTGAGGGTAGAGCAAACTTTGACGTCGGTGAGACGCTGAAATCCAGTTGAAGGGTCCGATGAAGACCAGGTATGTGAGCGTCATTCTTCCACTCCATGACTTTGCAGTCATAGATTTCTCATTTCGTCGGAACAATTTTTCTCTGCAACTTTAGAAATATTGAAAATTTTTCTCACAGTGAAGGCTGTGGAGTGTTGTTAGTTGATGCAGAAAAAATTGAGAAGACAACATGGTATAAATAGACAAGATGTGAACCATGAGAGAAGATGAAAAGTTTTTCGAAAATAGTTCACGTCCGTCGTCACTGCGAGGGACTGCGTCTTCAAAAAGTTGAAAGGCATCATTGCATTCTGTCATGTCAATGAGCTTCTCAAGAAATTTTATTGCAGAGGCAAAAAGGTTGGAAAGATTTTTGGTAAAAGATCAGGACAAGTTCAATCAAAACAGATTTCCTCTTTTTAAAGATTTTTGTCCTTCTCTGATATTCCATTTTTCAACAATCAGTTAAAGTTTTTGAAAGAAACTGATCAGTTAGAGAAAAGTTTTTGAACTAAAAACACAAAACTCTAAACTGAAATAACTGATTTTAAAAGTAAGCTTTTAAAATACTTACTGATCAACTGAACATTGTAGTCAGTTGATACCACTTGATCCTGGTTGATTCATCAGGATGTCTTCTTCTTCAGATGAGCGATCAGACTTCATTGCTTTTCACTTCGTAGAATCAGCAGTTGGTGACCATCAGTCAATCATGACTGTTTTGAGAAAGTCTTCAAACACAGCACCACTCTTCAGGGTTGATGAGGCCGATCTTTCCACATAGATCAATGAACCTCTCTTCTGGAAGAGCCTTGGTCAGCAGGTCCGCTCACTGAACAGCAGTGGGAATCCATTCCACAGAGATATTCTTCTTTTCGACATGATCACGGATAAAGTGATGTAGAATAGCAATATGTTTCACTCTTGTGTGATGAACTGGATTCTGGGAGATTGCAATAGCACTGGAGCTGTCGCAATAGATAGGAACTTCCTTTTCAACGCTCAGTCTTCTCAGCAGCTTTGGCAGTTCCTCCAACGTCTCTTTCTTTTTGAAGAGAAAGATAATCCAAGTATATCGTGAATAATCATCCACAACTACTAAGGTGTACTTCCTACCATTGTAGCTCTTTGGAGTGATCGGGCCAAACAGAACCATGTGAAGTAGATGCAGAATCCTTTCAGAGGAGTGTCCTGACTTTGACTTGAATGACATCCGTGTCTGCTTTCCTCTTTGGCATGCTTTACATTCTTGCTTCTTCTGAAACACAATAGAAGGAAGACCTTCTACCAGTTGATGTTTAGCAAGTTTGTTGATCGTCTTGAAGTTGAGATGGTTGAGTCTCTTGTGCCACAGCCAGTTGAGCTCCGAGCTGCTCTTGCTGATGAGGCATGTTTCTGGAGGGCTGTCTTCCCAAGAAACGACGTAGAGACTCCTTTGTCTGAATCCTTTCAGAACCACCTTCTTTTGATTGTTTCTAACAGTGAATTCATCTTTCTTGATTTTCACTGTGAAACCGCTGTCACAAAATTGACTCACAGACAACAAGTTATGTTTAAGACCAGAAACAAAGCTAACATTACTGATACTGGCGTTACCCATGTTGAGCACACCATAGCCTTTTGTTTCTCCAATTGAGTTGTCTCCGAATGCAACTTTGGATCCAGCTTTCTCAACATACTGAGACAGATATTCTTTATAGCCCGTCATGTGCTTCGAGTAGCCACTATCCAGATACCACGTTCTGATTGAAGCTTTGACCTCTTCCTTCTTTTTGTGTTTTTTGACATTGACCTGCAAGGAAGAGTAGCTTCAGGCACCCAATCAAGCTTTGGGTCCTTCGATGTTAGTTCGAGTTCCCTTTGGAACCAAAATCTGCTTCAGAATTGGTCTGGCTGATCTCTTGCGCTTTGTTGATTGTCTGATTGACGTTGTTGGCGCTTCAGTTGGTACATGAGCATTCTTCTGTTGAGAAATTCCTTTGAAGGCCTCACTCTTGTAGCAATTCTGTCTGATGAGTGGTTGAGGTCTTCTTTGCTCGGCGAAGTATCTTCCTTGAGATACTCGAGTCTTTGTAGACTAATGGAGACTTGACTGATGTCCAGGTGGTTGTTGTCGTGGATGTCGCTTGGCTCGTCTGGACTCAACATTGCTTGGTCTCCATGGATGTTGTTTCTTCTGAAACTAAACTAATGTCAGTTTCTGACTGATGTGTCCTTTCTTCCCCCTGGATTGGTGAGGAAGATTCGTTTTGACTCCTGATGTTCCTTCCCCGATCTTTGACTGAAATCTGCTTTCCAGTCTTCACAGTAGGGTGATCTGATTGGGGGCCTCCTTTGCTCGTCTATAGCTCCGTGGAGGTGGAACATTTGATCTAGCCATCAGTCTGCGCTTGCGAACTTCATCCATATCATGATCTCTAGATTCTTCTGATGTTGTGATTTCAGAAGGATCATCATTTGAAATGATCATGATCTTCTTTCCTTTGTCAGCTGCAACCTTTCCTCCAATGCTTTTAACAAGACCTTTCGATGGAAAGTTGCTCATCATGGGTGACTGCATCATGCAGTTCTTGACTGTTTCTTCCAGCTTGTGATTGAGCCTCTTGATCTCATGAGATGCTCTCTCACATTCTGAGTTGGAGTTTCTGAGCTTTTCCTCCAGTCGGCTGTTCTCCATGATTAGCTGATCAAGACAAGTTTCATCCGGAAAGTAGATGATTGTCTGATTCTTAGCTCGTTCATCATTGATCTCCTTGTCCAATTTCTGATTCTGCTTGAGGAGATCTTCGAACATTTTCCTCAACTGACAGTGATCAGTCATGAGCTGATCAACCTCGTCAGTTTCATAGGATGAGCCATCTCCAGATTTTGAGTGGTCTCCTGAAAGCATCAGGAAGTTATCAGTATAAGGAGTTTTCGAGTGAGAGATTACCTCTGAGCCATTCATTTCATTGTCGTAGCTGTTGTCAGCCACACTTTCTGATTCATTGGCCATCAGGGCTCGGCTCTCATCGTCTGAGCTGGAACTGTCGAAGTCGGATGATTCTGATGTGTCTTTGAAAGAATCAGCATCGTCAGCAACCATCGCTTTCTTCTTCGAAAAGCTGCGTTCTTTCTTAGCTCTCAGTTCTCTGCGCTCAGCTTGAGTAAGATCAGGGCATTCATGTCGAAAGTACCCTTTCTTTCTACATCCAAAGCATTCCATGTCTTTGATGTCGTAATGTCACAGCCCACTATCCCAATGACGGGTTAACCGGGGTTATGACTTAGGGTGAACAATAAGAAATGGAAATGGACAATTACTTAACATTAAAGTATATGGAGATGTCACTCATAGATAAAATGCTAGGATCATATATGATTATTTGGATACTTATAAAACACATACATAAATGAGAACTGATTAAGGTGGGTTACCCAATAACACGTATCCCAACTTCATAACATAGAGCTATCCTAATCAAAGTATTTTACAGCGGAAAACGTGTGAGATATACATATGAAGATGTATACTCAAGGTTACATTTCTTGAAATGATCAAAGGAACACCTGCTCAACACCATTCCATTCCATCAGCTGCTCAACCTGCACATTTAGAAATACATGCAGGGCTGAGTATAAAAATACTCAGTGGGCACGTATGCCTAAGTATAAAAATACATGCTCAAAACTGTAAATTGTCATGCCATCATAAACAGTACAGCAAGGGAGTTTTTCGCTAAAAGGCCCAAGCTTACTAAGTTCATTTGTGATTCTTAAAGTTTGTCTGCAGACTAAGTTCTCTTGTAATCTATCATATCTGGAACTTTGTGCCGGAGAGGTGGCCACCTCTCACGGTCACTTGACCGGCCAACCCGCTAGATGACTCACGGTCACTGGTGTACACTAGCCCTGGCAGGATAGCTATCAACTGCTCAGGACCCGAATTCGATTGCATCATTGGCAAAGCCAAAGCAGATAGATATCATACTAAAATTTAAACATTTTATGGCAAGACAATACTTGAAATAACTTTAACTCAGAGATTTTGTCATGAAATAACTTGCTTGAACGTAACATTTTAACTCATTTGATATATATGAAAGTAATGCCCACCTGATTAGGCAATGCCTGTCGTTTATTCTTAACTCTAAATCGGTATAGCAGTGTTACTCCTCACGATCCACAAAGCCTACAAGAAATCTATAATCTTAATAGGTCTCCTGAATCTAATATTAAGTGATAGTGTAGTGCTTATCATCCTATGATTCACTTAGCCGGGTTTTGAAAATTTAATAAATAAATAATTGAAAACTAAATTCTTGAGTTAAGGACACCAACAATATCCATACTCGATTTTCTTAAATAATTGGATTTATAAATAAAACCAATTAAATCATAAATACTTTTATTGCATGATGCAAATGCATACTTAACATATGGTAAGTAATTACTTAAAATATGCACATAATAATAATATAATATTATTATGCAAATCATCTCATGCTTAATCGTATATGCACATAATAATAATATTATTATTATGCAAATTATTCTTTAAATAAAACTATTTAATAGTTCAATTAATTAATATAAGTATAGTCCATTTACTAAAAAAAATCTGCACAATCCAAGTAACAAGGCCCAGCTGTTTTAATTAAATAAACTGAGCCCAAGTTACTAAATAAAAATCAGCCCAACCAGTTAAAAATAGAAATTCAGCCCAACATAAAGAAATAACCCGGCCCAACCCTCGGCCCAACACCCCAAGCCCAAACCTAGCCCATCATTTAACACCCTCACACACACAAACACACGCATATACTCACACACACAAAGCTGCGCGCAGCAGCACGCTCCCCCTCCCCCTTCTTCCTTTCTCCGTTCACGCCGCCCACCGTGGAGCTCGCCGGAGGAGCAGCAGCGACAAGCCGCGCCACCCTCGGCTTTCTACACACACCAGGACACATAGACGGAGGTAGCACGTAGCCGCTGTCCGCCGACTCTCTCTCTCAAAACTCCGGTGGTAAATAAAGCCCTCAGGCTGTCGCCGATCGTGCCCTTCATCTCCAGCCGAAACCCGCCGACGCGGTCTCTCTCTCTCTCCGGCGAAGCAGCGGAGTCCACCACAGACCCGACGCTCGTTTCCTCTCGCTGAACAGATCCGACACCCCATTTCCCAACTCTCTCTCTACTCCATCGAATCTCCTCCGGCCGTGGCCGAGCAGCAGCGGCACTACCGCCGTACCCTGCCTCCCTCCGCTGAACTTTGGCCGACGGCAGCAGCTTCATGCCGCCACCATCGCCGCCCTCTTCTCTCCCTCGAAACTCTCTCTGTGACTCCCGCCGACGAGCAGCAGCCGGAGCCGCCCGTCGGAGCCCTAGGTTCGGCCTCCTCTCCTCTCGGCCTTCCGGCGACTGCAGCAGCGAGGCTGCCGCCGACCGAGACTCCCATCTCTCACTCTCTCTAGTGACAGTGGCCAATCACCACCACCACCAGACGGACAGCAGCGATGAGCCGCCGCCGACCGCATCTGCCTCCTTCCACCCTCAACTCAACTCATCAGCAGACACACAAACACAACAAGCAAAACCAAAACTCAAAACTCCTTTCCTCTTTCTTTTAAAACAGTCATGCTTCATATACGTATACATACACAGATTGTACTTATCATGCCAGTAACTTGACATCAATATAACGTGTATGCATTTTGTTTTGATCTGGTGTGATGGATGTATGAACAATTATGTGAGTTATGCGCCTCTACATGTATGTCTGCAATGGTGTGTGTTGGGTCTCCAATTGGAGTTTTGATTTGAAAGCAATGATTGAGGGAAAATAGTTGTAACTAGAATACATAATTTGAATGTTTTAAAGAAGTAAAACCTTTAGAACGAAGTTGCTGGTTCGTTAATCTGGTGCACCACAAACTTGGCCTGCTCGAAATATTTAGTGGAGGAAAAACTAAAGTTGAGCTTCTGGTTGCTTGATCTTTCACAACGAATGAGTAAAATGATTATAGATAGAAGAAAAATCTGATTTGTTGGAGTGAGATTTGTAATTGTATGGCTTGTGCACTGTAGTTGATGGTAAGGGTTGAAAAAAAATCATGATAATGATGGCAGCAGCTTATTTTGACAAGGAGTAGGTGGCGTATATAAGGTGAGGGAGGAAGCATGCTGATCATGGGAAGACATGATGATAGATGACAAGTGGTAGCATGTGCTCATAGAATAATTTAAACTAAGGCTCGAAATGTGAATAATTAAATCAAGCACACATAAATAACTGAAGACTTCAATTAAAATCTCTATAATATTGAAAATTTTGGATATGTAAAAATCCTTTAAAGTTTGCTAATTGAAATACTAGTGCAACTGTTTAAATACTCAATTTACATAAATATGAGATGCACAAGAATTTAAATAACATAAACTTTCAAAATTTATTTTTGTTGGAATTAAAGTAAATTCATTTTCTTTTATTTGGCGTGAATCATCTTAAATTCTAAGTTTGAAATCTACTCTAAATTTAGCTAGGGAAAAGCGGGGCGTTACACGTAAGCGGCTGACTTCCTTTCTTCGCTTCGATCTGTGGAATGTCTGGTGTTGCTTTCTCTTTCCTTTCCTTTGTAGTGCTGCTTGTGGAACCTTCTGTACTTCCGGAACTTGGACTCCATCTTGTTGAATCTTTCAGTCAACAATGCATATTGACTGAAGAAGTCCTCTGGGTTGAGTTCCGTTGGTTCCTTGATCTGCTTCTTGCCTTCTCTTGTTGAGGCCTTCAGTGCAACTCCTCCAGAGGTTGATGGACCATCTTCGTCTGATCCTCCAGCCTTCTTGTTTCCAAGATTTCTCAGAAGGCCGAACTCATTCGCCATGAGATCGGAGAAAAGCTTGTTTGTCGGGAGCTGACTGAATCCTGGCTTATGCTGATAAGCGACTGAGTAGATCTGCCATTCTCCACGTGGCAGTGCTCGAAGAATCTTCAGGTTGATTTCTCGTTGAGTGTATTTGTCTTTAGAAATGGATTGAACTTCATTCAAAATTTGGTTGAATCTAAGTTCCATTTCCTCGACAGATTCATTCTTGAGCATGAGGAAGGAGTCGAACTTTTGACAAGCTATAGATAGCTTATTCTCCTTGATTTCCTCGGAACCTACGCACATTCTTTCCAGGATGTCCCACATCTCCTTTGCAGTTCCGCACTTGATGATCTTCATGATATGCTTGTCGGGAACGGTGTCGGAGATGATGCTTTTGGCGAGGTTGTCTAGCTCATCTTGCTTCCTTTCTTCGGTGGTGAAGTCTGCTTTTTGCTTGGGCTGGACCTCATCGTAAGGATCTTGTTGTGGATCAACAAGAACCCTTTTGACAGTTTCGGTGATGGTGATTGGTCCGCTGGTGATGACTTCCCACATTCGGCAATGTTGGGCGGTAAGGAAGCTTTCAAGCCGAAACTTCCATATGTCGTATTTTTCAATACTAAACATAGGTAGAGAAGATAATCTGTTGTGGTTAGTCTCCATCAAAAAAGAGAGAACAGATAACAGCAGATAGAACAGATAACAAGCACAAAAACAATGAGAGAACTTTTTCGAGACCTTTAAGAAAAAGGATCTAGTTCAATTAGAACTAGTCAGATACAGGTAGTTCTTGCGAACAACCTGCTCTGATACCAATTGTTAGGTCCTGAGGGTCTGGAATAGGTGTATGGGGGGGGGAATACACCTATAAGCTATTTTCAAATTAATCAACCGACCTTAATCAGAGGGATCTCATACAGAGATCAAAATGAAACTTTTCATGCGAACAAAGACGCCTGTTTTAATGAAATCAGTTTTGACCAAACAGGGTTGATGACTGATACTGAAAGCTCTTCAGTAAAGAGTTATCAGTTAAGTTGCTGGAACTTAACTGATGCAAGTAAGGGCTTCAGTCGTGTTTGCTAAAACAGAGATGATAACACTCTTCCTGACTATCGAAAGATAGATCAGTCAGACTGATATCATACGCAGCAGAAATTAAACTTAGTTTCGAAATAGCCTCGGTGGAGCAAGATGTTGGTTATGGTTTCTCTTTGCAGTTAGTTAGTGTTCAGTTTTATCAATTGAAATAACACAAGTAAGAATGTAAAACTGAAAGTTGTAAACAACACAGAGACTTTTACGTGGTTCGAAAAAACCCTTTCCTACATCCACGGTTGGTTGATCAGACCAACAATCCACTCCGCAAGTGCTTAACAGGTGCACTGCAAATTGAACTGTGTGCTTGCAGGGTGCACACAACCGTACACTGAACAAAACCCTTCTTCAGTACCCGCGCTTCACTCACGTAGGATTTCCCTTGCTTAACACAACCCATGCTAAGACTCTCAGAGTCAGAAAACCCTTCTGACCTCCGAATCACTCAAAACACTCTTATGGGGGGGAGGTTTGAACGAGTGTCAACTATACTTACAAAGAACAAGTTCTTTGAAGCAAGTTTGACCTTTGGCTTCTGGGTAAACAGATATATGCCTAGGGTCTAAGAGAATGTATGTAATCAGCAGTGACTGATTTTGGCTTTGGAATTCTCTTCTTCGATTCAAGCTATGAGGAGTTTAAGCTTAAGGCTGAGTAGCAATTTCGGCAGAGCTTCAGCTTATGTTGTTGAATCGGTGAAGGTTGAAGTGATCCTCGAGCGCTATTTGTAGGAGAACTCTTGAATAGATCCGTTGGCGTAAATCATCCTCAAGATTTCTTTCGTTGGAGAGCAATTCGAATTTGGGCTGAGGCTTCAATCTTCGAGGTTCCTTGTCTGGGTGGAAACGGCTCTCTTTGATGGACAGGAGATGTGACGTCTCTGAAAAGTAACCACCAGATATGAATGACCTCTGCAGAGATAAGATCTTGAGATCTCTGCATTTAATGCGGCTGTACTTTGTGAGTACGTGGCTTCCTCTGAACGTTGGAAGATCAGTCCGAGGAGGAATATTCAACTGATACTTGACTTTAGTATCAGTCCTTTGCGCGCATTAAGTAATCAGTCTTCAACTGATTCTTCAACTGATACTTCAGTTGGGATCTGCAGTCTTCAGTCTTCAGTCCTTCGTTCTTCAGTCTTCAGTCTTCGACACCGCACACTAAACTAGAAACGAACTCTAACACTTGAGTTCTAAACAATTCTAGTCTATTACAATTAAGTCCTATGATTTTTGGTATAATCAAAACAAGGGTTAGGATATTCAACAAGGTTCCCAACACATGTTGAACCGTACATTTATATATATATATATATATATATATATATATAATTATTTCCTCTTGTCTATTCTTATGAGATATCATAATGCAACAATCTAGAAGGTGCATTGTAAGCAAGTATAAAATGATCAATATAGTCAAATATTTTTTTCTCAATGTAGTTTGATTAAGAATGATGTAAGAATGCATGTACTAGTACATTCTTTAACCTAATGGAACATGTTACAAAAAGTGATTGTGACAGCATGAGCATATATGTTCATACTCTTAAGATACTAAAGTACAGAGGCTTGTTCCTATATAAGGATCAAATTGAAATTCTCAGAGCTAAAACAAGATCTAATAAACCTATGAGAACTTCTCACAGGAAATTAAGCTTTGAAAGATCTAATAAACTGCATGATCTAGAAACAAGATATGAAGCCAAGTTATTCAACTATAACCATAATTAAAGATGCTCCTCAACAAAATACTTGATGCTCACATTTGTTTATTGACTTCAACTGTAAAACCTAATTTATCACCAGTCAGAATAGGACCATATATTATTTTATGCCAAAAATTGTTGAAGAATCTACAAACTGAAAGATAGAGCAGTATATCAAGCCATGTGTTCGGTGTTTACCTGCAAACTCAAAAATGACCGTGGTATTGGTGGAGCTAGTAGAGCTTGCAACTCTTCACCAATTTTTATGTTATCTGTCAAACAGTGAAACAGTAAGGAATAAGTCAAACATAAATAATGCTTTGATAACTATCATGATATGAGAGGGGATAAAAGAAGGAAAAAGATAATATATTTGTTCATTAGTTTCAGAAAAAAGTAGTAACAAAATTCACGTCATAATTATGTGTTCATTAGTTTCAGAACTTGCTGCTCTAAACAGAACTATGAATTGACTATAATAAATCAAATATGATGAGTTCATTACTTTGATGCATCTACAATAATGTAGACCGATAACTTAAAGGGATAAAGATATGCACTAAGACTGATTTCGACATTGGCAATAATCACAAGAAACTGCAGTAACAATCATATCAAAACCATTTGTATCGGGACAGAAACAGATGTCTTAAAAGATAAGGACTGAGAAGATAAAGCAGGAAGCATCTAAATTAGAGCTACAAGGTAGGCACAAATTATTAAATTGAGGTTTTTTATAAAAAGAAAAAGAAAAAATCCTTTGAAAGCACAGTAATGCAGACTAGAGGCACGAGACTCGGAAAGGAGCTCGTCAAACAGGAAACAAAGCAAAAAGCGATTTAAAAACCATTCAAAAAATCGTCCACCTCCATTTCGTCCGACCAACGGCCTGTGGCGATATTATTCATAACACGCAAACTAGCACTTCCGCTATGATCAATGACGAAGTCCCTCGGCTTCTGACCCATTTCCTCCGCATTTCTGAAGCGGCTTTTTATGCTATATTCCTGATTCTGTGGAACGCGCGGACGTTCCATACCTTTTGGAGGACGTCCCCGTCGCTTAGGCGGTGCTTGCTCAACAAGCATTTGCATTCCTTGGCTAACCTGCGCCTCTAACCGACTGATACGACTATCAATATCTTCTGGAGCAGTAGTGTGCGAGTCTTTGCTTTGCCCACCCAAATCACCATCCAGTTTTTTAGCCTGCTGACTAACCAACTCTCCAGCTTGCTTAGAATGGCGAGCTTCATCCAAATCAGCAGAAGCCGTAACAATCTCAGTCGGATCCCCAGCCGGCATCTCCATCTCAATTTCCTCGTCCACCTCGTCCTCACTACCAGTCGTCTTATGAAGCTCCTGATCAACCGAAACCAACACCGCTGCCTCCGGCTCGTATAACGCTATCTCCTCAGAGCCATGATCGTCAACCCTCTTGGAATCCAGAACTGGGTTACTGCCAGCCATCTCATGGCCTTCATTATGGAAATCATGCTGCTGCACCCCCGTCGCCAAATGGCCAAAACCAGAAGTGTTCTGCTGTTCCCCCGTTGTTTGCACGATTGGGACAACAACCTTCTTGCCCTGCTCCACAATGTGCCATTGTTTATGAGTCACCACACCAGACTGATTGTTAGGAGCAGCCGTCAGATTTTGCTGAATAGCTACCGGCTCCACACGTCGCTTTTTTCGACATGTTTCTTGAGAATGCCCAGTTATTTTGCAACGACGACAGTAAAGAGGCAAATTTTCAAAGACAAATTCAACATGGAATGATGTATCCTCACCATCAATTAAAAGAGTAGAAGGTAGATTTTGCGACATATCGATTTCCACAAGGATTCTAGCGAATTGTCCGAAGTCACGTCGTGCCGACGCTCCATCGATCTTTAAGGGGTGACCCAAATATCTGCCAATTCCAGAAATAACCTGTGGGTTCCAGTATTCTATCGGCAGATAGTGTATGCGAACCCAAACGTCCGCCAAAGGGGAATTCTCTTTGAAAGGATCAAAATTTCGAGTCCATTCACGGAGTCGGGGGAGCCCTTTTGAGAGCTCCCAAACTGCCTTTCCCTTTGCTGTAGCCTTATCTTCAGACGTAGTAAATCGGAGAGTGAAAAAACCTTTTCCCAAAGGAATTAGTTGCCAATCAGAGGCTAAACTCCATAATCTCTGAAGTTCCCACTTTAGTTCCAAAGTTGATCTCGGTTTGTCTCCTTTCTGAAGAAACAAACGTCCTGTCAAAGCAAATTCAAAGGCCTTAATCTCCTTAAGATATAGATCCTTCGGTATTTTGAGGGAGAACTGATCGCCCTCCTTAGTAGGCCGCAGATCATGAAAAATGTGAGCAGCCAAATCCTGTATTTTCACCGGCTTCTTGCCAGTAGCCTCGGCATAAGAAACTCTATCGTCATTCTTAGGGGAGATGCTAACGATGTCGGAATAAGTGAGAATCTGGGTGGGTTATTTATCTGTCAGATTTGATGAATTACCAGTAGATCGCATTCCGACGGCAACCGCGTCGGAATCAGTACCCGACCCCCTGGGAGGCAGACGCATACCATGGGAGAGATCAGGTTTAGTTCGAACATCAAAGTTGGAAGAAACCGGGGGAAGGTTAAGACCCCCCTTGTCTCGACCGATGATCGGCGAACTGGTGGCCATCCGCCGGAAGGGTGAGCCGGAAGGGTGGGGCGGCGCGGTGCAGATGCAGGCGGCGATGCAGGCTCTGGAGCAGGCGACCAATAAGCACAGCAGCAGCGAACGAGACGTCCGGAGACCAATGCCGGGCTTGAGGCAAGTGACGCGGCGGCCCCTCCTTAGCCGACTGCTGCCGGAGTCGCGTGAGGAGAGCAGCAGCAGAAGCGGGCCGGCTAGGTTGCTCCGAGCGCGGCGATGGCTGGCTGACGGTCTGAAACAGCAGCAGCGAACGGAGTGTCAGCGGGAGTGCAGCAGCGAACAACAGCGAACAGCAGCGAACGGGATCTGAGAACAACAGCAGCAACAGCAGCAAAAGTCACGCACGCACGCTCAGCGGGCTCACCGGAACAGCAGCAACGAACAGCAGCAGCGAACCAGCAGCGAAGCAGGGGCCCGGCGAACAGCAGCAGCGGCCCGGCGTGAACTTTGAAGCTTTCGGTTTCAACGAAGCGTGCCTTTCGGTGGGTCAAAAGTTCCCCTTTCGGTGGGAGAAAAAAATCTCATTTTTGCTCCTCAAGCATTCACAAGGTAGGCACAAATAGACATACAACAATGATGCAGAAAATCAAAGAGATATTAAAGGAAGACAATAACAAATTGTAACATAAAAACAACAACGAATAAAGAACTAACATGCTATCATGCAAATAACCAGTTTAAAAAGTATTTTTGGCTTACCAAAAAAAAGAGTAGGACGACCATCTAAGTTGAAGCATACATTATATTTAACCTCAATAACCAAACAGAAGTTCAGTTGATTACCAGAACACCTCATTTACTTTTAATAATATGCTTTCTCATGTATGGCAAGCTCTATCATAGCCGCTTCCAGTCAAGTGATTGAGCAGAACACCAGCTGCAACAATTCTCAACATTGTCCACATTCTCATCTCCTGTCGGCATCAAATCCACCAGGATCGGAATCCTAATTAACTGAGTGCATCATCTTTCCACCAATAGCCTCAAACCAATTCTCTCACTTCCTCGAACCAGTATCGTTGGAGCACCGGGAACAACTTCATTCAAAGGAATAGCTCTTGGAGAAAGTGCGCCTCTAAGAACCCGCCAATCATTTCCACCTGAGGATGTCACAATTTTAACTACTGTCGTTAATTTTTAATTATTTAAATAATTAATATTTTTATTTTTAACTACGAAATAATTATGTCGTTAATTTTTAATTATTTAAATAATTAATTATTTCTTACTTTTAACTATGGAATAATTCCATAGTAAACGCTTATGACGGAAATTTTCGTCGCTAATCCCGTCGTTAAAATATTTCCGTAGCAAATTCGATGTAAATTCTATCGTTAATTGTCGAAAATGTAAATCGTCGTTGATTTGTCGTTAGTCCGTCGTAATTTTATTATGGAATTTGTTTCTGTCGTTAATTCCGTCGCAGTTAGGCAGTTAGGGTGTGGTTCTAGAGAGAACTACATTATTTGTGAGAACGTGAGAACCATCAAATCTAATGCATTCACTGTAAAAATTAATGCATTCGCTGTTAAAATTAATGCACTCAAAAAAATAAAAAAAATTGCTCCCTTCAGAGATCGAACCCAGGATCTGCATTCATCCAACAAGTTGATACATCCACCGTAGATCTTGATGATCGAATGGCTGAAATTGGTTCTCCGTTCTTTTTTTATTTATGGTTCTTTCCTGAACCTCTCCCTATATATATATATATATATATATATATATAGGAATGTTATATGAGGAATGTTATGCTACATACCTTATGTGAGCACCTTACGTGAGCACCACTCACGTTTAGCCCTTGTTAGCATTATCTTTTTTGTTTTAGACATTTATTAATTTTTATTCTAATACTTCATAAATCGTTATTAGGATCATTAATTTTATAAATAACAAAAAATCAAAGTCCGATTCGTTCATATTCCCTTTAACTTCAAATAATTTATAAAATCAATGATCCTAATAACGATTTATGAAGTATTAGAATAAAAATAAATATCTAAAACAAAAAAAGATAATGCTAACGATGGCTAAACGTGAGTGGTGCTCACGTAAGGTGCTCACATAAGGTATGTAGCATAACATTCCTCTATATATATATATATATATATATATATATATATATATATAGGGAAGGGATCAAAAAAGAAAGCTAAATGTATGAAGAATAAAGAATGAATCTTAGCCTTCCAAATCAACCCATCTAACGGCTGTTAATTAAAATATCATTCTGAATTAATAACTCAAGAAAAGGCTATAATTGTCATAACATGTTATAAGTTATCCGAAAATATCTTGAGTTATTATGGCAAGATTTGATTCTTTCCTTAAGTTTAGCTAGATATTAACGTTAGAGATTAGGTATTTATCTTTTGTTCTCCAAAATCTGTTAGTATCATCCTCTTCACCGCCACACCCCATTACCGTCGATCAATTCTGAAAAAAAAAATCTAAACTTAAAAAATCAAATCAATTTTGGCCTTCGGTCGTCGTGTGAAGTGAGGCGGCGAAGAGAGCTCACACAGGAGCTTCGGTTGGAGTTCCAGTGGTTAAACGAGGGGAATCTGAGCGACGGAGGCGATGAGCTTCAGAGGATGTGTTCAGTGCGAGGAGGAAGAGGTGCTGGTGGTTCGCGGTGATAGCGAGCAACGGCGTGAGCTCGGTGAGGGGGAGATGGAGCTCGACCAAAGGGAGGATGGAGAGTGAAGCGGCGGTGCAGCTTCTTTTGTTGTGCTGCTGCCGCTACTTGTGGCGTGCCGTTGCTGTCCGGAGGTGGCGAGACGAATGGCATCGACGGCGTGAGGCGGCGGTGTTTGGTGAATGCAAAAGAGAGAAAAAGAGAGAGAGGGAGAGAGAGTTCAATAATGAGAAAGAGAGAGGGAGTGATCTGTTGTTTAACTGAGTTTTTCTGTTGTTTCAGAATCGTAATGTAGTTATTCAGTAAATTATAGAAGTTATTAGTATATATTCAATAAATTATACAAGTTATTCAGTCATATGTTCAAGTCTGAACAACATTTTTAATTAATTTAGTTGGGTTATTCAGTACATTATATGTGTGCTGCGCGGAAGGGAGGACGGAGGGTGAAGCGGCGGTGCAGCTGATGTTGCTGTGTTGCTGTTGTTGCTGTTCGGAGGTGGCGAGACGAAGGGCGTCGACGGCGTGAGGTGGCGGCGACGGTCCCTACGAGAGGGAGAGAGAGGCTTGAAGGCGGTGGTGTGAAGGAGGTTGAAGAAAGAGAGAGAGAGGTGCTGTTTGGTGAATGAAGAGAGAGAGAGAGAGAGGGAGAGAGAGAGAGAGAGAGAGAGAGTTCGATTGAGAAAGATGCTCTTTAATTGAGGTTTTCTGGTGTTTCAGAATAGTAATGTATTTATTCAGTAAATTATGGAAGTTATTTGTTTATATTCAATAAATTATACAAGTTATTCAGTTATATTTTCAAGTCTAAACAACATTTTTAATTAATTTATTTGGGTTATTCAGTATATTATACGCGTTATTCAATATCTTACAATTTTTATTCTCCACAAATGTTACATCGTTCAGTGAAGCAACTAATCTAAATAAAATCATTTTGAATCACAAACACCATCCGAAACAATGTCCCACTAGCAGATATTTTACTGAGAAATTATAATTCTATAATTTCACATCACAAACCAATGAAGTCAAACAAAATCAATTGACACAAAATCCAGACTTTATTGTATCATCCAAAACATATGTTTCAAATGACTTCAATCATCTAAAAAACATATTTTTTTTATGGGACTCCTCTGTGCCCAAATTTCATCCCAGTAGAATCGAATTTACATTGAATTTTGGATCCTTGCATTTCTTCGAAAGTATTTGTCCACAACAGCATTTTTCACCTCCTTTTCCTCCCAAGACAAAATGGATGCACAATACCGTATGAGCATCCTTGAGAATTGTTGCGATCGTTTACTAGATATGTTGCATTTCCAGTCCTGCGTGCCATCACCCATGAATGAACAAATATGACGAATCACACATAATTTATATACATTATAGAGTAAATTAATGAATAAATATCAAATTTATTTGAATAAACTATAAAAGTTAATGAATATATCTGGAAAATTTATGAATAAACTACATAACATACTGAATAACCTATAGTTAGATATTAATTTTCATACAAAAATAGAATCTCGGTTAAATTGTATCTGCCTCAAATTAAATTATATAAATAATAAATAAACAAATATGACATGACCACACAATTTATATACATGATAGAATTATTAAATGAACAAAGATCAAATTTATTTGAATAAACTGCAAAAGTTAAAGAATATACTTAGAAAATTTATGAATAAACTTCATAACATACCGAATAACCTTTAATCAAATATTAATTTTTATACAACAACAGAATCCTAGATGATAATCTATACAACACTACCAATCTCGCCTCATGCACTCTCAAATGGATCAAAATACTAGTTCAGGAAATATCCAAATTCATAATAACAAATACTTTAATACTAATTCAATCTAAAACATCAACCACAATATTAAACTAAACAAAGGAAAAAAAAAATCAAGGCACGACAGTTGCACTTCAGCACAGTGAGAAAGAGAGGAAGAGTTTGAGCTCCAATACCTGCTGCAGCGGCGCAGCAATCAATGGATTTCTCATGTCTGAATGAAGCACTCACGTTCAAGTCCTACAACAAGGTCACAGATATATGCGACACTCTCATGGTCCATTCCATTCCATTCACGGAGAATATTGGATCTATTCAGAAACCAAGAAGAAGAATCAAATTTCGAAATTCGACGTTGCGATTTCCCAGTCGCTCGCACGCCATTCACCAACCAAGAAGAAGAAATCAAACAATAATACATACAACTAACCACGATTTTCAGTAAGCGCCACCGGAAAAAATCGAAATCGCCGTCGAAAACCAGCCGCTGCCGCTGTAGATGGAGAGTGAACGTGGTGAGCGTGGTGTACTGATTAGGGTTTCTGTAGGTGGTAAATCATTAATTGCCATCTATAATTTCGGGAGGTTTGTTCAGTAAATAGGCGAAATACCATTCATAACCCCCAACGAATTTGCTACAATTAAATTTGATTATTCAGTAAATTAATAAAAAGGTAATAATTAGAAATTGGGTGTAATCTTGACCGTGAATCATCATTTAATTAAGGGTTAAGATTAATTCTTTAATCTCTACACTAAGGGGATTCTTTATAGATCCCCACCCTATATATATATATATATATATATATATAAAATAATCTATAAATAACAAAAATAAGTTAAATCGAATTTAAATAATTAAGCATCACCTATTTTTGACCTAGTTTAAAAACACGATCAAATTAATAGAAAAGAAGATTGATATGATTTTTTTTTTGTGGGTTTCAAGTTTCTTCGGGCTAATTTTTTAATTAGTATCATCAGCCCCAAAGACCCGCCAAACTGTTTGAAGGGGTAAAGAAGATATTCCTACGGACCACTCCATTACCAGAAGAAGACAGAATTCAAGCCCTTCTACTACATTTTCAATTAACTAGGATACGCCCATTCGTACGATGCACGACGGACATCGGAATTAAGAGGTATTCAGATTGAAAAATTTAAGGAGGTTGGTAAATTTTAAATAAAAATATCCTTAAATTTTATGAAAAATATTTTAATACGCATTCTTCATAAAGTAGGGGATTCAAATATTATATGAAAATTTATTCACATGCCTAGTTTATATATGGATTGGTTATTGTGAAAATTATGTTTTTCGTAAGAATGTGAGAATACTGTGTTGAATTTATAAAGTTAATGCATTTAAAAATATATATATTACCTAAAAAATTATTGTTAAATTAAATAAATATAAATCGTATGTTCAATTCTACTTTTTTTTACAGGAAAAATAAATTACAAATCTATGATTTTTTTTTCTCTATTAGATTAAAGAATTCTAAAATAAACGAATATAAACTCCTACACCAAGTTGGATTTAAAAAAAATATTATAATTAAAACTCATGTAAAACTCAACTGTAATCATTAAATTTTATATTTTTATATATAACCAATACGAAATAATCTATTAAGGCAATCCAAACATACGACAAAAGATATGAAAATAATTAAACGCACTATGGTCCATATCTCTCTACACTAATAACAATAATAAAAAAAACCTATAAGTATAACACAAAAAGAAATTATGAAAAACTCATGCAAGTTTAAAACATGAATATTGTGAAAAAATAAAATAAAAACTTGAAATAAAATAGTAATAAAAATAATTGCAGTCTTGCATAATAAAATGTACATAATTTTCATGATTTCGTAAAATATTTTATGCAAATAACAAAAAAGATGAAAAATTAACTTCATTTATAAAATAAGAGAGAGAAAGAGATTAATTTAAAAAAAATTAATTTGAATATCTTCTTTTTAGTTTAAAGTTTTTATATACTATTATAAATTAAATTAAAGCTCATGTCATGATATTTACTTTGATATGTGTATTAAATTTTTTAATTAATTTAATTGTATAAATTTTAGGAAAAACAAAAATTCTAAATGTAAAAAAAATTAAAGAAAAGAAAACAAAAATTGAAAACTTGCAAAGCAAAAGAAAAAGGAAAATAGAGGGAGAGAGAGAGAGTGAGTGATAGGTAGTTGGTTAGAACTGATAGAAATTGGTTAAATTTAGACATTTAGAGAAAATGGGAGAGAGAAAATTTGGCGGTAAAAAGTTACCGTTGTACTGATCTTTTATATTATATATAAATTTCCAAAAACATAAGATTTTTTTTACATTAATTTATATGTTATCATTATAATACGGGTGCGTTCTTTTTGGTTGTAAATTCATCATAGGAAAATGAATGATAAACAAATTTTCACCCTTTAAATCCTTCATTTCTTTTCCCAAATTTCCTACTTGATCCTTACTTATTCCTCACTTACACTACAAAGGAGGGATAATATTATCCCTCCAAAAATGATGTGATAATATTATCCCTCCTTTATTGTGTAAATGAGGAATGAGTAAGGGTCAAGTAGGAAATGTGGAAAAAGAAATAAAGAATTTAAAGGGTGAAATTTTGTTTATCTTTCTTTTTCTCATGATAAATTTATAACCAAAGAGAACGCACCCTACGTAGATATATATAGTTTTCTTTTCAGGCGCTACCATGCACCCGTTATAAACTCATTTTGATCATCAGTATTGGGATTTGAAGTTTCTTTTCATTTAGTGTAGAAATATCAAAATATATATTTGTAATTTGTTTTTGACTGATTCAACTTACATATAGTTATTTTTAGTTTAATAAAAGAATATTAGTCTTCAATATGAAACTGATCAGGAAAGAAAGAGACGAGCTCCAACACTTTCAATATAATTTCTCTCTTTGTCTGTTACACAATTTCTTCATTAAAACAATATTTAATCTTGTATATATTGATTAATATTAATATGATCGATCATTCATATTTTTTATTTGGATACGGACTCATTCTTTCTCCATGCATCCACACCAGCAGCCTGCAGTAATTAAATGAAATATTCAGAATGTTCAACCTAGTGCAAACAACAAAACATAAAGATACAACTTATGAATAATCATTCATGGTGCGTTCTCTTTGGTTGTAAATTTATCATGGGAAAAGAAAGGATAATCCTTCATTTCTTTCTCCACATTTCTTACTTGACCCTTACTCATTCCTCATTTACACTACAAAGGAGAAAGAAAGGAAGGATTTAAAGGGTGAAATTTTATTTATCCTTCATTTTTTCATGATAAATTTACAACTAAAGAAAACGCACCTTAATTTAACTACTGTGGCTACCAGCTGAAGAAAAGAAAAGAAAAAAAAAAAGAATGCTTTCCTCTGACTAAATTTGAATTCATGGACTTTTCCTTGGACTAACTGTCAAATCACACGGTTATAAACTCACTCATTCCGTACGAAATAATAGTTCCCCACTATCTTTCCCTTTCAAAATTCAATGTCAAACGTTGAAACTCCACCACATTTTAAATCCGCATGCAGATGAATAAATATAAAATTAATTAACCAACAAATACTTCCAAATCCTTTCACCTATAAATTACTAACCACAAAACACAAATAAACAACACCTTCTCTTCATCAAAACTCTAGCTAGCCTAGCCCCATCACCTAAAAAGAATAAAATCACACACACACACATCCACACAAGAAAAGAAAAGAAAAGAAAGCATGCAACGCTCAATAGCCATGAACTTAGTGAACAAGAACCAAGTTAGAGCGAGAATTGTGAGAGCGGGGTCGGCGTCGGCGTACGACGTGTTCATCAACCACAGGGGGACGGACACGAAGCGGACGGTGGCGACGCTGTTGTACGACCATCTTTTCCGGCAACGGATCAGGCCGTTTTTGGACAACAAGAGCATGAAGGCGGGCGACAAGCTGTTCGACAAAATTGATAATGCGGTGGGCGGGTGCAAGATCGGCGTGGCCGTCTTCTCGCCGCGCTACTGCGACTCCTACTTCTGCCTGCATGAGCTGGCGCTCATGATGTCCCTCAAGAAGAAGGTCATCCCCATCTTCTGCGACGTCAAGCCGTCGCAGCTCAGCATCGTCGACGACGGCACCATGTCGCCGGAGGATGTCAGGAGGTTCGCCTTGGCGTTGGAAGAGGCCAAGTACACCGTCGGCCTCGAGTTCGACTCCTATAAAGGGTTAGCTTTTATCAACTATATATATATATATATATATTTTAAAATACATGCAACTCATTAAAATATGTGTCTTTAAAATATCTTAGAGATACGATCGAGTTATATATCGTTGCAAGCACTTTCTTTATATGTTATACTATATCATGCTTAGTTCAAATTCGATCTACTATATTGCTAATACAAGAGACATGAATACATTTATAATTAGTGTCATCATCAGCTCACATACCTAGTATCAATATACATTATGTGTTAGATATGATGGAACAATAAATGTAACATAAAAATATAACAAAATTAATCCCATATACTTATGGTGCAGATCATTAATTAATTAGCGAGTTTAAAAAAAAGAAAAAATAAACAAGGAAAATGTGAACGTGGATACAAAATAGTGTGTGACCTACTATTGATCCTCTATCGTTAGAAATATATTTCCTTGTTTGTTTCCAAGAATCATCCCCAATTTGAATGGTTTGACACGGCAGAGTGGTCCTTAAGTCTACAGTCGATGTATTCTACTAAATTTTTTGGTAAAGTGTAAATTATTACGTATACGAGCTAATTGTTAAAATAGGACGATAACTTTTAGTGTTTTTCAAAAAGAGAACCACATGTTACGGAATTTGAAAATGAGAACTAAAACTTCCATTTTTTATATTTACGCTCCTATTTAAAACATCAAAATGAGTACTATAGATTCCATCATGGTCCGAAATAGAGGTGTAAATACAAAAATAAAAGTTATAGTCCTCATTTTCAAATTCCATAACATAGTCATCTTTCTGAAAACACTGAAAGTTACGGTTCTATTTTAACATTTAGTTCTACGTATGCTGTATACATATATAAATATTAATTTTAGTTACGATTGAAAATATTTATTTGGTCTAACTGAGTAATATAATTTGGCAGTAACTGGTCGGACGTGGTGAAAAATGCAGCAAACATTGTGATAGACAGCCTGGCAGAAATTGAAGACGATGAGCGCCTCATTCACAATAACAATTTCTCCTTTTACAAAACTCCACCTTTTGCTGCTCCAAAATCTGCATAACCTCACCAATTCAGAAATTCCTTTTATTTGTTGATTGGATAGCATTTAAGTTATTTCATTCTTTAATTTCAAAATAACGGATTAACTATGATCCTCTAGTTTAATTTATTTATTTATTTATTTTAATGTTAACTATGACATTTCCTATACCCATTTTATATCTCAACCTTTAAAATTTATCAAATGTATCTCAATCTTTTTAATTTATATCAATTTATCAACGGATCTGACGGTGCTGAAATGATGATGTGGCGCGCCCGGGGATGGCGTTTTATTTCACAAAACATATCGATTCAATCGCTGAAGAAGAGTTCTGTTGGAAAAATTAATATAAATTGGAAATGTTGGCATAGATTTGATAAGTTTTAAAGATTTAGATATAATCGATAATAAAATGGGTAAAGGTTGAGATGAATTCACACTTAACCGTTTATACTTTACCTCACAAGTGCAAGTTATTTCATTCCTTTTAATGTCCGCATTTTCATTTATGTGTAGTGTAGGCAATGATTGTAATAGATGGATAAAACTAAAAATATCTGTGTAAACGTTGATTTAATGAAAATTAATTACTACGTTGTGTACCTTTATTATCTGTCGATTTCATGTAGTCATGTAGTCTCGTGATTCTTTTTGTTGTTTACTTTTACTGGAAGTCCTATGATTTTGGTTTTAAATATGGGGTAATTGCCCATAAATACATAAAGATTCATCAATTTTTGGAATTGTACATCATCTTTAAAATCTGTTTCACAATACATAATCTTTGTTTATTTTTTGAAATTTTCCATGACCACCCAACTACCCAGGGGCGTAGCCGGGGGGGGGGGGGGGAAGCCCCCCCAAATTTTGAAAAAAAATTTTATAATATGTATATTATTTTTATTTTAATATATATATATATATATATATAGAGAAATGTTATGCTACATACCTTACATGAGCACCTTACGTGAGCACCACTCATGTTTAGCTCTCGTTAGCATTATCGAATAAGTCAATAAATTTATCGAATAAATCACGCGACCGCACGAATAGTTAGTTTACTGAATAAACACGTACATTTTTCGTTCATGCGCTCGCGTAATTTATTCAGTAAATGTATTGAGTTATTCAGCCTTCGTTGTTTCCTTCTACATTTAGCATTCTTCATTGATCTATTTCCTATATATATATATATATATATATATATATATATATATATATATATATATATAACATAGGAAATTAAGGCTGAAAACCTTTACTAGCGCTGAAAACCCTCGTCGCAATCAGTTGTCATCGCTTTCTCAAACAGAAACAAGTAGCTCACCAAGTATTTATTTTTAGGTTATTTGTAATGTATTGAAACTTTTTTAGTTATGTTATTTGGAATGTATTAGAACTATATTATCTATGAAAATGTCGTTATTATTATTATTATACTTGTATTTTAGTAAAAAAATGTCTAAAATGTATTGAATGCCCCTAATTTTTTTTTCCCGGGGCCTACCGCCCCCGAACCCCTGTAACAGTTCAGCCCTCCCCCCAAAAAAAATCCTGGCTCCGCCACTGCAACTACCCAAACGTAAAAAATGATGTGGACCCCGGAAATGCCACGCAAGCACGCCGAAAGGTGCAATTAATTGACGTGGCAATGAGATGCATAAAACGACATAGTTTTGAGGTGTTTCCATTTTAATTTCTGAAAATACCCTAATTCCCTTCCTAAATCCCCTAACTCACGGGATTCTAATTCCCCCTCGCTGCCACCATCCGCCATCTTAGCACCATCTCCATCACCTGCAACCACCACCCCTCCGCCGTCAGCTCCTCCGATAATGCCGCCATCTTCACCTCCTGCAGCTGCACCTGAAATGCCATCATCCCCTCTTACGCCTCCTATGGCTCCTGGCTCCTCTCCCGAAGCAGCTTCGCTTGTGCCGCCGCCGTCACCGTCTCCGCTTCTTCGACCATGTTTAGCATGACCATCTTGACTTTCTTTGGGGGAGTTGCTTTTCTTGCTTGGCAACTTATATTATGTTAGTCCAAATAAATATATGTGTTATTTAATTTCTCTATAGTTTCATTATACGTCAGTTCTAATTGATAGATGTTCATTGCTTTTTTATGAGATTTAATTGTGGGTAAGTTGTAGATTTACCCCATTTTTTCTACCATGTTCGATCGCGGTATTATTAATCCGAACCATTTGAGTGCTGATATAATGATCATGTTAGGGAACTGCTCGCGACGTTTCCCCGTCTAACCCTCGAATTTGGCACTAATTGATTTCGCCCCCTTCTTGTTCTTCACAAATCGTGGGTGGGTTAAGATTTAGGGGAATTAGACTTAGAGCACTCTCAGCAGAAATTCCAAAATTATGCTCCTATATTCTTCCCTAAAGCTTCTCTATTTAATTTTAGGATCTCAATTTTATAAATGCATGCATCAGATCTCCTATTTTCCACATAAAAATAATAATTATGTGTGGGCCCTACTAATTATAAGCTTAAAATAAATTTAGGGTAGGTGTAAATCTAAGATTGAATTTAGGTAGGTGTAAAATTTTTTGTGGGCCCCATCCGATTTAGGGGATCTGCTGGATGCATTTTTTTTTTATCTCATTTTCAATTGTTTTAGCCTAAATTTAGAGTTAGTGATGCATTTAGGTGATCTGCCGGGAGTGCTCTTACGAGAGTTAGGGGATTTAGGAATTAGGGGAATTAGAATTACGAGAGTTAGGGGATTTAGGAATTAGGGGAATTAGGGTATTTTCATAAATTAAAATTGAAACACCTCAAAACTACGTCGTTTTAAGCATTTGATTGCCACGTCAACTAATTGCACTTTTCGGCGTGCTTGCGTGGCATTTCCGGCATCCATGTCATTTTCAAGTTTGCGTGGTTGGGTGGTCGTGTGAAATTCCAGAAAATAAATAAAGGTTATGTATTGTGAGGCGGATTTTAAAGATGATATGCAATTTCAGAAATTAGTGAAACTTTATGTATTTAGGGACAATTACCCCTTTAACTATATACATGTAAGTACTGCACATAAGTTCCTCACATAAATTGAAGTGTCATAATTAATGAATTACGAGATACTCCCTCCGATCCGTCCCGTAAAAATAATCCTAATTTTCTTTTTTGGGATGTTCACAAAAAATAGTCATAATCTATTTATGGACACTACCCCACAATAGATTACCCTTCATATATTATTTTATTTACCTATTCTACCACATGGTCACTCAACTCATAATATAATTAATTATCATTATTAATACCACCTTTGTGGTGGGACCCTTTTCCACTCATAACATACTTAACCACTTTTATTAAAACTAGCACCACTCCCTCCTAGGACTATTTTTACAGGATGGATGGAGTGTGAATAAAGACTTAATAACGAACAAATTTTAATAGGAAGGCATCATTCAAGAAATAGAGAATTCTGCCGACACTACTACAAAAATGCTCATACATAACAGCTAAAAACTCTCATATATGCCCTCTGAAAATTGTCAAGTATAGTGGTGTAGAGTATAGTCCCTATTATATATATATGACAGTTATAAATCGTCAATATACAATTATCTTATTTAATGTTTAAATAATTTTAAATAAAAATCATTAGTTAATTATAATATGAATTAATTATTTGTTTAATATTTAAAATACAAATTTAATTTTCTTTAAATGATTAATAAAAATTATTGCAATATAAATTCACTCTTATATTTTAATGTTTAAAAATATAAAATAAATTTTGTTATTATTAAGTAATTTTTAATTAAAATTACTTTTCACTATGGTTTGAAAGCAAGTGCTCGACCGTTGATACTTAAGGATTTTTCTTTTATTTATTTATTTATTTATTATGACGATTTGTTTTAAATACATTTGACATTTTATACTAAATGTCAAGAATAGTACTTCCTTCGTCCTATCTATCTTGAGACACTTTCCTTTTTGACCGTCTCATCTATCTTCAGACATTTCTTTATTTGGTAAAAGTTTTACCCTTTATTCACCTTTTCATTTTTCACTTACACACAAAACACTACTTTCTTAATTCTCGTGCCCAAAAAAAGGTCTCAAGATAGCTGGGACGGAGGGAGTACAATTTATGACGGTTTACTGTATAACATACATGACAATTTGCATAACTGTCATGTACTACATTTAAATTAACGCACATATATGACACTTTGTAGTGAATTATCATGTATACTATTAATAAACGACGCTCATAAATGACACTTTTTCTAAAACTGTCAGCAAAGCGTCATATAATACATGACACCGCATGCATGATATTTTTTTTTAAACATCATATATAAAAAAAAAAACGCTCATACATAATGCTTTTACATAAGAAAAAAACGTCATGTATACAATGTCATGTATGCTTGTTTTTGTAGTAGTGCGATGACTAAAATAAAGTGGAATTGAACTCGTGATCGTTGACCATGATCTATTCACTGGCTAGACCAATACTAAATTACAAATTCTCTTGTCCGACCGCATGTGTAGGTGAGATAGGTCGAATCGGGGTTGGAGAGAGGGTCTGGGCACGGGTCGCAGGTCTGGGCCCGGATAATTCAAAGTAATTATTGTTATGTTAATAAGTAATAATCGACATGAAGAAAAATAATATTTTTGAAACATTACATTTCTTTATATCATTAATTACTTTTTGTGCAATAATAATTACTTGACAAAAATAAGTGCATCGTCGCCGCGCCCTTTGCTCACTACAACAAAAAAATATATATTGAGGCACTTATTTAAAGGCGTTTATATATCAAGTGTCTCTAAATATATTTTTGAGGCAATTAATATTAAATACTAATTAGATATAGAGGCATATAATTAAAATTTTCACTGCTTAAATTTCTTTAGATGAAAACTCTCGCGCCCTATCTTCTCTTTCCCTCTTTTAATTTTGACTCAAATTCATGGTACTCACTAATTTCCCAACCATTCACTCTTCTCTTTCTCTCTCTCTATCTCTCTCTCTCTCTCTCTCTTTTATCACTCAATTCCCGATTTTAAATTTTTTCACCACCAATTGCCCAACCCTTCGCTCATTACCTACTGCCCCGTTGATGAGTTCAAAAATAATCCCAACAATAAAAAATAAGCAGAAATGATAAATGACTCAAGATATACGTGGTTCGATCATAAAGATCTACATCCACGGGCGTTACTCGGTTTTCCGCTATGTTTCGTGAGAAGTTTACAATTTACAAGTCAAGTGCTAGAAAAATGAATGAATTCCATTTTTACATGTACAAAAGCCCTATTTATAGATGACTAATTAGACCTAAACCTAAAGCCAACAAAACAGATAAATGAAGCCCAAATCGGTGGCAAAGCTGGCTCTGGAAGCGCTGGAATCTGGCAAGGCTAGAACCCGACAAGACTGGCTCTGGAAGTGCTGGAATCTGGCAACGCTAGAACCCGGCAAGACTGGCTTTGGAAGCGCTGGAATCCAGCAAGGCTAGAATCCGGCAAGGCTGTCTTTGGAAGCGTTGGCATCTGGCAAGGTTGGAATCCAGCAAAGCTGGATACAAACCCCAAAGCTAGCGTTTTCACGGGTGATCCAACCAAAAATGAAATTTCCACTATGTACAACGCTAATGCATATTTTACTCCTCATCAGCTACTCCCCCCAATTCGGTTGAACCGGTTCTTCTTCGAGTTCAACTGGTGAAGTGTTGTCTAGAGTCAGCGCTGTGCTGCTCTCTCAAGTAGAGTTCAAATATTACGGCCCTGCAACCCTGTAGCTTATCCAAGATTAGTTTGCCAAATAATTAAAGACAAAAAATTTCAGCCCTATCAATTGTCAGCACAAAAATATTTCAGCCCTGTCAAATTATTTAGAATAACAACAAAAATAATAAGAGTGAAGAAACTCCTTTTCGAATGCCCTTATTGAGTTGCTCCTTGATTGTTACAGTTCGCGACTAAGGCAGCTCTGGGAGCTCACGACTTAGGCAGCTTTGATGCTCGCGACTAATGCAGCTCTGGGAGCTCGCGACTTAGGCAGCTTTGATGCTCGCGACTAAGGCAGCTTCTAAAGCTTAATGCTCGCGACTAAGGCAGCTCTAGGAGCTCGCGGCTTAGGCAGCTCTAAAACTTAATGCTCGCGGCTAAGGCAGCTCTGGGAGCTCGCGGCTTAGGCAGCTTCTAAA